>NW_027204148.1:600000-1200000 GCF_024711535.1 Dipodomys merriami | reverse complement strand
ACTAACCCTCACCCTCACCCTCACCCTAAATCTTACCCTCACCATAACCCTAACTCTCACCGTCAACATAACCCTCACTCTAACCCTTACACTCAGCCGAACCCTCTCCCTAAAACTAACCTTAAACCTCACCCTAACCCTCACCCTAAACCTCCCCCTAACCCTAACCCTAACACTAACCCTAAAGCTCACCCTAACCCTAAAACTGAAACTCACCCTAACCCTCACCGTAACACTTAACCTCACCCTAACCTTAACACTAACACTAATCTTCACACTAACCCTAAACCTAACCCTCAGCCTAACGCTCATCCTAAACTTAACCCTAACCCTATCCCTCACTCAAAACCCTAACACTCATCCACACCCTCAGCCTCAGCCTAACCTTAACCTAACCCCAATCCTAAACCTAACCCTAAAACTAACCCTCAGCCTCACCAAAAGTCTAACCTTATCCCTAACTCTCAACATCACCCTAACATTATTGCTAACCCTAACCCTCACCCTCACCCTCACCCTAACCCTTACCCTAATAATGCTAAACCTACCCCTAACCCTAATCCTCACCCTAACCCTAACCGTCAACCACAACCTAACACTCAACCTCACCAGAACCCTCACGTTCACACTCACACTCACCCTAATCCTAACCCTAACCCTAACCCTAACTTTAACTGTAAGCCTCAGTCTCACCCTAACCCTCACCCTAACCCTAAGTATCACCCTAACCCTAACCATCACCCTAAACCTCACCCTAACCCTAACACTAACCCTCATCCTAAACAGCACCCTAACCTTAAAGCTAACCCTAACCCTCACCCTCATCCTAACCCTAACCCTAACCCTTATCCTCACACTAATAATAACCCTATACATAACCCTAACTCTCACACTAACCCTAACCCTCACCCTAAACCTAACCCTACCCCTCACCCTAAACCTCACCCTAACCCTACTCCTAACGCTAACACACACCATAATCATAACTTTAATCCTAACCCTCACCCTCACCCTAACCCTCACCGTCACCCTAAAACTCACCCGAACCCTAAACCTAACCCTCAACCTAACCCTCATGCTCACGCTAACCCGTACGCGAAACCTCACATTCACCCTCACACTCAACCTAAACCTCACCCTAAACATAACCTTAACCCTAATACCAACACTAACCCTCACACTAAATATAACATTGAACCTAACACTCACCCTCACCCTTATCCTCACCCTAACCCTAACCATCACCCTCACCCTCAGACTCGACCTAAGCCTAACCCTAACCCTAACTCTAATGCTAAACCAAACCCTCACCCCCACCCTCCTCCTAAACCTAACCCTAATCCTTACCCTCACCCTCACTCTCACCCTAACTCTAAACCTAACCCTCACCCTCACCCTAAATCAAACCCTTGCCTTAAACTTAAACCTAACCCTCACCCAAACCCTCAGCCTAACCCTAACCCCCAAGCTCACTCTAACCCTCAACCTCACCCTCACACTAAACCTCACCCTAACTCTGATCCTCACACTAACCCTAAACCTAACCCTAAACCTCAACCTCACACAAAACCTAATCCTAACCCTTAACCTCACGCTCGCCCTCACCCTCACCCTAACCCTAATCCTAATTCTAAACCTCACCCTCACTCTCATCCTAACTCTAACCCTAACCCTATCACTAACACTCATCCTCACCCTTACCCTCACCGTCACCCAAAAACTCACCCGAACCATAACCCTCACCCACACCCAACCCTCATCCTCTCCCGAAAGCTCAGCTTCACCTGAACCCTCACCTTCACCGTAAGCCTAACCCAAAACCTAACCCTCACCCTCACCCTCAGCCTCAGCCGAACCCTAACCCTAACCCTAACACTCACCCTCACTCTCACCCTAACCATACACCTAACCCTAATCCTAACAGTAACCCTCACACTAACCCTAATCCTAACCCTAACGCTAAACCTAACGCTTACCCTCACCCTAACACTCACACTAACCCTTTCGCTCAACCTAACCCTAGCCCTAACACTAACACTAAACTTGAACCTCAACCTAATCCTAAACCTACCCTTCACCCTAAGCGTTACCCTAACCCTAACCCTAACCCTCATCCTAAACTTATCTCTAACCCTCACAGTCACCCTAAGCCTCACAGTCAACCTAACCCTCAACCTAAACCTCAACCTCACCCACACGCTCAGGCTCAACCTCACTCGAAACCTACACCTCACCCTAACCCTAAGGATAACACTCACCCTCACCCTAAACCTATCCCTAACCCTAAAAATAATCCTAACCCTAACCCTAACCCTAACCCTAACCTAACCCTAACCCTAACCCTACCCGAAACCTCACCCTAACCATAACCCACAATCTATCCCTAACCCTAACCCTCACCCTAATCCTAACCGTCCACCTAACCCTCACTCTCAACCTAATCCTCTCCCTAACCCTAACACTAACCTTACCTAACTGAAACCCTCACCCTCACTCTCACCCTAAACCTCACCCTAACCCTAACCCTAACCCTACCCCTCACCCTAACCATCACCATAAGCCTCACCCTAACCCGCACCCTAACACTAATGCTAACTCTAAGTCTTAGCCTCACCCAAAACTCACTCTAACCCTTACCCTCAAACAAACCCTAACCTAAACCTCACCCTCACACTAACCCTAACCCTCACCCTAACACTAAACCTAACCCTACCCCTCACCCTAACCATCACCCTAACCCTAACCCTAACTCTAACCCTAACCCTCACAGTCACCCTTACCCTCACCCTAAACCTAAACCTTCAACCTAACCGTCATCCTTACCCACAACCTAACTCTCAAACTTACCCGAACCTTAACCATCACCCTAAACCTCACCCTCACCCTAAACCTCACACTAATCCTAACACTCACCAAAACCCTAACCCTAACACTCACCAAACCCTAAATTTCACACTAAACCACAAGCTCAACCTAATCCTCACCCTAACAATAACCCTAACCCTTTCCTAACCAAAACACTCACCCTCACCCTCACCCTCACCCTAACTTACACCCTCATGCTAGCCCTCACCCTAACCCTAACTCTAAACCTCACCCTCCCCCTTCCCTACCCTTCCCCTAACCCTAACACTAACCCTAATCCTAAACCTACCCCTCAACACCACCCTTACCCTTACCCTAACCCTAACACTAACACTCACCCTAACCCTAAACCTCACCCTAACACTCACCCTAACCCTAACACTGACACTCACACTCACCCTAACCCTATGGGAAACATTAACAATAATCCTAACACTAACCCTAACCCTATTCCTAAACCTAACCCTGACACTAACCCTAAACTTAACCCTAAAACTCACCCTAACACCAATCCTAAAGCGAATCCTCACCCTAAGCCTAACCCTCACCCTAACCCCAACCCTAACACTCACTTTAACCCTAAAACTCACCCTAACCCTCACCCTAACCCTTACACTAAACCTAACCCTCACCCTCAACCTAACCCTCAACCTAAACCTTATCCTCACACTATCCCTAACCCTATCCCTAACCGTAACCCTCACACTAACCATAACCCTCACCCCAACCCGAACCCTAGCCCTCACACTAACCCTCACCCTAACCCTAACCCTAATACTAAACTTCACCCTAACCCTAACCCTAACCCTCACAATAACCCTAACCCTCACCCGAACCCTTACCCTACCCCTCATCCAAGCCCTCAACCTATCCCTAAACCTAACCCTGACTCTAACCCTAACCTTCACCGTCACGCTAACACTCACCCTAAACCTAACCCTCACCTAAACCCTAACCCGCACACTTGCCCTCACCCTAAAACTCACCCTCACCCTAAACATCACCCTAATCCTAACCCTCACCCTAACCCTAACCCTAATCCTCACCCTAAACCTAACACTCACCTTAAAACTCACCCTCACCCTAATCCTCACCCTAATCCTAATCCTAAGCCTTTCCTAACGGTAACTCTCACGCTCATCATAACCGTCACCCTAACCATCACCCTCACCCTAGCCCTCACCCTAAAACTAACCCTAACCCTCACCCTCACCATCACCCTCCCCCCCCACCCTCAGCCTAACCCTAACCCTAACCCTAACCCTAATGCTAAAAGTAGCCCTCACACTCACTCTAACCAAAACGCCAGCCTAACCCTAACCCTAACCCTAACCCTACACCTAACCCTCACACTCACCCTAACCCTCACGCTCACACTAGCCCTCACTCTAACCATAACCCTCACCCTAACCCTAACCCTAACCCTCTCCTTCACCCTAAACCTCACCGTCACCCTAAACTTTACCCTAAACCTTAACCTTATCCTAAACCTCACCCTAACCCTAACCCTAATCCTACCACTAACCCAAACCCTAACCCTCACCCTAACCCTAACCCTCACCCTAACACTCACCCTAACCCTTACCATTACACTAACCCTCACCCTAAACCTAAGCCTAAGCCTAACCCTCACCCTCACCCTAACACTCACCCTAACCCTTACCATCACACGAACCCTAAGCCTAACCCTCAGCCTAAAACTCATATTAAACCTAACCCTCACCCTAACCCTCACCTTACCCTTAAACCTAACCCTAAACCAAACCCTCACCCTAACCCTAACCCTCACCCTCAACCTCACCCTCAGCCTAACCCTAACACTAACCCTATACCTATCCCTAACCCTCACCCTAACCCTAACCCTAATCCTAACCCTAACTCTCCCTCACATCTACACACTACTCCTAACCCTAACCCTAAGCCTAAACCTCACCCTCACCCTAAAACTCACGCTAACCCTTACCCTCAAACTAATCCTAACCCTAAACCTAACCCTCACACACCCAACCCTCAACCTAAACCTAAGCATAACACTAACCCTAACCCTAACCTTCACCCTCACCCTCAGACTAAACCTAACTCTAACACGAAACCTCACCCTCAACCTCACCATCACCCTCACCCTCAGCCTAACCCTAACCCTAAAAATAACCCTAACCCTAACCCTAACCTAAGCCTAACCCTAAACCTAAATCTAACACTAACCCTAACACATACCGTAACGCTCACCCTCAACACAATCCTAAACCTAACCCTCACACTAACCCTCACCCTAACACTCACCCAAACACTCACGCTAACCCTAACCCTATCTCTCACACTAACCCTCACCCTAAAGCTTATCCTCACCCTAACCATAACCCAGACTCGAACCCTAACGCTCACACTAAACCTAATCCTCACCTTAAACCTAAACCTATACCTCACCTAACCCTAAAACTAACGCTAACTCTCACCCTAACTCTATGCCTAACCCTAACCCTAACCCTCACCCTAATCCTTATGCAAACCCTAACCTTAACATTAACCCTAACCCTCACCCAAAACCTATCCCTAACCTTAAACCTAACCCTCAACCTAAGCCTCACCTTAACCCAAACCCTAACGATTACGTCCCCCTCACCCTAAGCCTCAATCTATCCCTTACCCTCACCCTCACACTAACCCTAACCCTCACCCTCACCCTAACGCTTACCCTAAACCTAACCCTAACCCTAACACACACCATAACCCTAACCCTAATTCTAACCCTATCCCTAAACCTACCGCTAACCCTTACCCTCACCCTAGCCCTCACTTAACTCTAACCCTAACCATCACACTCACCCTTACCCTCACCCTCACCCTAACCATCACCCTCACCCTAAACATCACCCTAACCCAACCATCACCCTAACCTATTCCTAACCCTCACCCTAACCTTAACCCTCACCCTCAACCTTACCCTCACCCCAACTTTAACCCTAATCCAAACCCTCACCCTCAGCCTAAGCCTAACCCTAGACCTAATCCTAACCCTATCCCTCACCCTCACCCACACCCTACCCCTAAATCTAACCCTAACCCTCACCCTCACAAACACCATCACCTTAATTCTAACCCTAACCCTAACCCTCACCCTAACCCTAAACCTCACCCTAACCCTAATTATAATCCTAACCATCACCCTCAACCTCACCCTAACCCTAAAGTTAACCCGAACACGAACCCTCACCCACACCCTCACCCTAACTCTAACTCTAACCCTAACCCTCACCCTAACCCTAAACCTCACCCTAACACTAACCCTAACCCTCATCCTCACCCTCACCCTCAGTCTAACCCCAAAACTAATCCTAATCCTAACCGTAACCCTCACCCTCAACCTCACCCTAAAACTAAGCCTAACCCTAAACCTCACCCTCACCATCCTCCTCAGCCTAAGCCTAAACCTAACCCTAATAATAAAACTTACCCTAAACCAAAACCTCACCCTAAACCTAACCCTAACCATAACCATAACCCTAAAATTCACCCTTAACCTAACTGTAACCCTAACCCTAATCCTAACCCTAACCCTCACCCTAACCCTCACCCTAAAATTCACGCTAACTCTAACCCTCATTCTCACACTAAACCTCAACCTAACCCTTACCCTCATCCTAACACTTACCCTAATCCTAAACCTAACCCTCAGACTAAAGCTAACCCTCACCCTAATCCTAAACCTACCCCTCACCCTAACATTAACAGTAACTCTAAAACTCACCCTAAGGCTAAGCCTAACACTAACCCTCACCCTCACCCTAGCACTCACCCTAACCCTAATCCTAAACCTAAACCTCACCCTAACCCTAACCCTCAACCTAACACTAAAGCTCACCCTCATCCTAACCCTTACCCTAACCCTAACCCTAACATTAACCATAACCATCACCCTAACCCTAAACCTAACCTTAACCCTAACTCTCAACCTAACCCTCCCCCCAAACCAAACCCTGACCCTAACCCTCCCCTCCCCCTAACCCTCAACCTAAACCTTGCACTCACCCTCACTCTAACCCTCACACTAACCCTAACCCTCATCCTAATCCTAAAATTAACATTAACCTTAACCCTGACCCTTACACAAACCCCTAACCTTAAACCGATCCCTCCCCCTAACACTAACCCTAACCCTCACCCTCACCCTAAGTCTCAACCTTACCCTTAATCTCGCCCTCACCCTAACCCTCACACTTACTCTAAAAATCACCCTAACCCTAACCCCCACCCTCACCCTCACACTCACCCTCAGCCTAACCCAAAACCTAACCCTAATCCTAACCTTAACCCTCAATCTCACCTTCACCCTAAACCTAACACTAACCCTAATCCACACCCTCACTCTAACCCTGAACTTCATCCTCACCCTCACCCGAACAATAACCGTAACCTGATCCCTCACCCTAAACCGAAACCTCCCCCTAACCCTTAACCTTACCCTCACCTTCACCCTCAAACTAAACCTAAACCTAACCCTCACTCTAACCCTAACCCTCACCCTAATGATAACCCTAAGCCTCACCTTCACTCTCACACTTACCCTCACCCTTAACCTCACCCTAAACCTAACCCTAAACTTAACACTAACATTCAAACTATACCTAACCCTCACCCTAACCCTAAACCTACCCCCCAGCCTAACCCTCAACCTAACCCTAACCCTCACCCTAACACTAACCCTAAATCTAATTCTCACCCTATCACTAACCCTAACACTAAACCTCACCCTAACCTTAACCCCATCACTAACCCTAACCCTCCCCCTCCGCTTCACTCTCACCCTAAGCCTAACCGTAATCCTAATGCTAATCCTAACCCTAACCCTCACTCTCACCCTCACCCTGAACCTAACCCTAACGCTAAAACTCACCCTCACCTTCACACTCACCCTCACCTTTAACCTCACCCTAACCTTAAAAATAACTCTAACCCTAACCCTCACACTAACCCTAACACTCACCCTTACCCTAACCCTACCCCTCAGCCTAACCCTACCCCTCAGCCTAACACTCACCCTAACGCTAACACTAAACCTAACCCTCACCCTCACCATAAACCTAACCCTAAACCTAACCCTTCCCCTAACCCTTACCTTCACCCTAAACTTAACCCTCACCCTGACCCTTACACTCACCATAACCCTAACCCTATCCCTATCCCTCACCTTAACCCTCACTCTCACCCAAACCCTAACCTTCAGTGTACTCCTCACCCTAACCATGACCATAACCCTCACCCTAACCCTCAAGCTAACCCTTAAACTCACCCAAACCCTCACCCTAACTGTAACCCTAACACTCAACCAAACCATAACCTTAACCCTCAAACTAAACATAACCCTAGCCCTCACCCTAACCCTCATCCTAACCCAAACCCTAACCCTAACGCTCAGCCTCAACCTCACCCTAAACATAATCCTAACCATAACCCAAACCCTCACCCTCACCCTCAGTCTAACCCTAACCCTAAGCCTAATCGTAACGCTCACCCTAACCCTCACCCTCACCCTCACCCTAACCCTAAACCTAACCCAAACCTAACCCTCACCCTAACCGTCAAACTCACCCGAAACTTCACCCTAAACCTTACCCTCAACCTAACCTTAACCCTAACCCTAATCCTCAAACTGATCCTAACGTTAACCCTAACCCTAAACCTATCCCTCACTCTAACTCTCATCCTAACTCTAACCATTACCTTAACCCTAAGCCTAACCCTAACCTTCACCCTCACCCTCACCCTGAGCCTAAATCTAACCCTAATCCGAAGCCTAACCCTGACCCTCACTCTCATCGTCAACCTAAACCTAAACCTAACGCTAAATCTCCCCCTCACCCTCAAACTCTCTGTCATCCTAACTCTGAAAATTACCCTAACCCTAACCCTAACCCTTACTCTCACCCTAAACCTAACCCTAACCCTAACCTCAACCCTAAACCTAACCCTCTTCCTCAACCTCAACCTCAGCCTAACCCTAAACCTAAGCCTAATCCATACCCTAACCCTCACTCTGAACCTCACCCTAAACCTAAGCCTAACCTACTTCTCAGCCTAAGCATAACCATATCCCTAACCCTAACCCTTTTCCTCACCCTAGCTCTCAACCTAACACTCACCCTGACCCTATCTCTCACCCTAACCCTAACCCTAACCCTAACCCTCACACTAATCCTAACCTGAACCCTAACCCTCACTCTCACCCTCACACTAAACCTGACCCTCACCCTCAACCTCAAATCACCCTCACCATAACCCTAACAATAAACCTAACATTAACCCTAACCCTCACCCTAACCCTATCCTCACCCTCACCCAAACCCTAACCCTAACCCTAAACCTAACACTCACCCTCCCCTCACCCTCACCCTAACCCTAAACCTAACCCTAAACCTAACACTCACCCTCCCCTCGCCTCACGCTCAGCCTAACCCTAACCTTAATCCAAATCCTAAACATAACCCACACTCCACCCTCACTTTAAGCCTAACCCTAACCCTAAACCTCGCCCTCCCCCTAACCCTCCCCTCACTCTCATCCTCACCCTAACCTTTACAATAACACTAACCCTAACCCTAACCCTCACCCTTACCCTAATACTAAACCTAACCCTATGCCTAAACCACCCCTCCCCCTCCCACACCACCTCAGCGTAACCCTAAACCTAATCCTAATCCTAACCCTAATTCTGACTCTCACCCTCACCCCAAACCTAACCCTAACCCTAAACCTCACCCTCACCCTAACCCTTACCCTCACCCTAACAATAACCCTAAACCTAACCCTAAACCTTACCCTAACCCTCACTCGAACACTAACTTCAACCCTAACATCAACACTAAACCTAAACCTAACCATCACCCTAACCCTAACCCTCACCCTAATCCTATCCCTGACACTGACCCTGAACCTCACCCTAACCCTAATCCTAAACCTAACGCTCACCCTAACCCTAAATTGCAACCTAGCCCTCAACCTAACCCTAACCATAACCGTAAACCTCAGCCTCACCCTAACCCTTACTGTCACCCTAAACCTCACCCTCACCCACACCCTAATCCTCACCCTCATGGGAACACTCACCCAAACACTAAACCTCACCCTCACCTTAATCATCATAGTAACCCTAACCCTCACCCTAAACCTAACCCTAACGCTCACCCTAACCCTCACCCTCAACCTCATCGTCACACTCACGCTAAGCCTAACATTAAACTTAACACTAGTCCTAAAACTAGATCTCACCCTCACCCTCACCCTAACACTTACCCTAACCCTAACATTAACCTTAATGCTCACCCGCACCCTAGATCTCACCCTAACCATAACCCTAACCCTCATCCTCACCCTCAACCTAACCCTTACCCTCAACTTAAACCTAACCCTCACCCTAACCCTAACACTCAGCCTAACACTTACACTCACCCTAACCCTAACCCCAACCCTAATCCTAAAGCTCAAACTAACCCTAACACTAACCCTAAACCTATCCCTCACCCTAACCCTAAACCTCACCTTAACCCTAACCCTAATCTTCACACTAACCCTAATTCTCACCATCACCCTAACCCTAATGTTAACCCTAACCCTAACCCTCAGACTAAACCTACACTTCACCATAACCATAACCCACCCCTCAGGCTAACCCTCACCTTAACCCACACCCTAACACTCAGGCTAACCCTAACCCTCACTCTCATCCTAAACCTCACTCTAACACTTACCCTCACCCTCACCCTCACCCTCAGCCTAACCCTAACCCTAACCCTAATCCTAAACCTAACGCTAACCCTAACACTAACCCTAACCCTTAACTTCACCCTCACCCTCACCCTCAACCTAACCCTCATCCTCACCCTCACCCTCACCTTAGTCATAACACTAACCCTCACCCTAACCCTAATTCTCACCCTAACCCTAACCCTCACCCTCACCATTACCCTAACCCTAACACTCACCCTCACACTCACCCTAACCCTCACCCTAACTGAAATGCTAACACTAAACCTCACCCTCACCCTAACCCTCACCAGAACACTTACCCATACCTTAAGCGTAACCTTAAACCTTACCCTAATACTCAGACTAAACCAAGCCCTCACCCCAACCCTAACCCTACCCCTCAGCCTGTCACCCTAACACTAAACCTAACCCTAATTCTCACCCTATCCCTAAACCTAACCTAACCCTCACCCTCAACCTAGCCCTCACCATAACGCTAACGCTAACCCTAACCCTCACCCTAACCTTCACCCTCATCCTAACCCTAACCCTAAACCTCACCCTGACCCTAACTCTCACCCTAATCCTAACCCTAAACCTAACACTCAACTTCACGCTAACCCTCACCCGTACCCTTACCTTCACCCTCACCCTCAACCTAACCCTAACCATCACCCTAACGCTCAACCTAACCCTCACCCTAAACCTTACCCTAACCCTAACACTAACCCTCACCCTCACCCTAACCCTCAACCTAACCCGAAACCTAACCCTAACCCTAACCCTCACACTAAATATAACCCTCACCCTAAACCATAATCCTACCCCTTAAACTAACACTCATACTAACCCTAACCCTAAACCTAAACCTAAACCTAACCCTCACCCTAAACCTAACCCTAACCCTCACCGTAACACAATCCCTCGCCCTCACCCTCACTCTCACCGTCAGTCAAACCTAACCCTAACCCTAATCCTAATGCTAACCCTAACCCTAACCCTAATCCTAACCCTAACCCTCACCCTCACCTTCACCCTAACTCTAACCCTTACACAAACCTAACCCTAAACTCACCCTAACTCTAAACCTCACCGAACCCCAAGCCCCACCCTCACACTCAACCTAACCCTAAACCTATCCCTAACCCTCACATTCATCCAAACTCTAAAGCTAACCCTAACCCTCACCCTAAACATCACCCAAACCCTGAGGCTAACTCTAACCCTCACCCTCACCATAAAATCTAGAGAGCTGCGTGCAGCCGCACCTGAAAGATGGTGCTGGGTTCCGCCCTCCGCCTTCCCAATGGCGAGTGCTCTCTGTGGTAAACAACTCCTTATATGGCTAAAGCAAAGAATCTGGCTTGCTTCTGCGCACCTGAACCTATTGGTGGTTCCCATGTGGCGTATCAGGGTTGGCTACCCAGCGGGTACTTAAGTCTGTGGGGAATTCTCCCCGGGGTTGGGGTCAGAAGATTGCTCAAAGGTACAGAATAAACTGCAGAGAGAAGAGCTCAGGGTCGCGTCTTCCTTGCTGGTCGAGGCGGTCGTGACAATAAACCTCGCCCTAACCCTTACACTAACCCTAAACTTATCCTAACCCTAAACTTAACCATGACACTAATCCTAACACTAACCCTAAATCTCAACTTCACCCAAACCCTCACCCTAACCCTAAACCTAAAACTCACCCTAACACTAACCCTAACCCTATCCCTAATCCTCACCCACACCCTAACCCTCACCCTCAACGGAACACTCAACCTGACCCTAAAAAACACCCTCACCATAAACATCACCCTAAAGCTAACCCTCACCCTAACCCTAAACCTCACCCTAACACTTACCCTCACCCTAATCCTAACACTAAACCTCACCCTAATCCTAACCCTGACCCTTACCCTCACCTTAACCCTAACCCTCCCTGTAACCATAATTCTCCCCCTAACACTTACCCTCACACTAACCCTAACCCCAACCCTAACCCTAACCCTCACACTAACCCTAACCCTCACCCTAACCCTAACCCTAACCCAAAGGCTAACTCTCACCCTCACTCTCACCCTAAACCTCTCCCTAACCCTTACACTAACCCTAACCCTAACCTAACCCTAACCCTCACAATAAACCTAACCCTAACCCTAACCCTCACTCTCACAGTAACCCTCACCGTCACCCTAACCCTCAACCTAAACCTAACCCTCATCCACACCCTTAACTTCACCCTCACCTGAACACTCACCCTAACCCTAAGCCTCACCATCACCCTAAACTTCACACTAACCCTAACCCTTACCCTAACCCTAACCCTAACCCTCACCCTAACCCTCAACTTCAACCTCACCCTCACCCTCACCATAAACCTCACCCTAACCCTTATCCTCAATCTAATCCTAAGCCCAACCCTAACCCTCACTCTCAACCTAACTCTTATGCTCACCCTAACCGTTACCCTCACCCTAACCCCAAGTGCAACCCTAACCCTAAACCTCACACAAACCCTATCCATCACCCTAACCCTAAACCCAACCCTAACCCTCATGAAAATCTTCACACTAACCCTACACCTCACACTAACCCTTACCATAACCCTCAAGCTAACCCTCAAACTCACCCTCACCCTCAACCTCAGCCTCAGCCTAACAATAACCCTAATCCTAACCTTAACACTCACCCTCACCCTAACCCTAACCCTAACCTTAACCCTCAACTTCACGCTCACCCTCAGCCTAACCCTCAGCCTCACCATCACCCTCACCCTAACCGTAATCCTAACCCTAATACTAACCCTAACCCTAAACCTAACCCTAACCCTCACACTAAATCT
This sequence comes from Dipodomys merriami, assembly GCF_024711535.1. Lineage (NCBI taxonomy): Eukaryota > Metazoa > Chordata > Mammalia > Rodentia > Heteromyidae > Dipodomys > Dipodomys merriami. The sequence continues at coordinate 1,186,565 of NW_027204148.1, read as the reverse complement.
AACCCCCACCCTAATCCTAAACCTACCCCTCACCCTAACCCTAACAGTAACCCTAACCCTCACCCTAACCCTAACAGTAACCCTAACCCTCACGCTATCCCTAAACCTAACCCTAACACTCACCCTCACCCTAGCAGTCACCCAAACCTAATCCTAACCCTAACCATCACCCTCACCCTAACCCTAACCCTAACCCTAATCCTCACCCTCACTCTAACCCTCACCGTCACCCTAAACCTCACCCTCACTGGAAGACTCACCCTAACCCTAACCCTCATCCTAACCCTAACCCTCACCCTAAACTTTACCCTCACCCTAATCCTAAACCTAAACCTCACACTAACCCTAACCATAAAACTTACCCTCACCATAGCCCTAACACTCACCGTAACACTAACCCTCCTCCTAAACCTTACCCTCACACTAACCCTAACCCCAACCCTAAGCCTAACCCTCACACTAACCCTAACCCTCACCAAAACAGTAACCCTAACCCTAAGGCTAACTCTAACCCTCAACCTCACCCTAAACCTCTCCCTAACCCTTACACTAACCCTAACCCTAACCTAACTCTAAACTTAAGCCTCAAACTAATCCTAACCCTAACCCTAACCCTCACCCTATCCCTAACCCTAAAACAAACCCACACCCTCACACTAACCCTAAACCTCATCCTAACCCTCACCCTAAACCTCACTCTCACCCTCACCTTAAGCCTAACCCTAAACCTAACACTAATCCTAAACCTAAATCTCACCCTAACCCTCACCCTACCGCTCAACCTAACCCTAACCTTAACACTCACCCTAACTCTTACCCACACCCTAACCCTAACCCCAACCCTAACCCTCATCCTCAACCTAACTCTTACCCTCAACCTAACCGTTACTCTCACCCTAACCCTAAGCCCTACCCTAACCCTAACCGTCACACTAACACTAACCCTTACCATTACCCTAAACCTAACCCTAACCCTAACCCAAATCTTCACACTAACCCTAAACCTCACCGTAACCCTTACCTTAACCCTAACACTCAAACTAAACCTCACCCTCACCCTCACCCTCAGCCTAACCCTAACCCGAATCCTAACTCTAACGCTAACCCTCACCCTACCCCTACCCCTAACCCTAACCCTCACCTTCACACTCACCCTCAGCCTAACCCTCAGCCTCACCATCACACTCACCCTAACCGTAATCCTAACTCTAACACTCACCCTAACCCTGACCCTCACCCTAACCCTAACCCTAACCTTCACACTCAACCTCCCCCTCCCCCAACCCTAAACCTAAACCTAACACTCACCCTAACCCTAACCCTCACACTAAAGCTAACCCCCACCCTAATCCTAAACCTACCCCTTACCCTAACCCTAACAGTAACCCTAACCCTCAGCCTAACCCTAAACCTAACCCTAACTCTCAAGCTCACCCTAGCCCTCACCCTAACCCTAAATCTATCACTAACCCTTACCCACCCCCTCACCCTCACCTTCACCCTCAGCCTAACCCTAAACCTAATCCTAATCCTAACCATAACCCTCAATCTCACACTCACCCTAAACCAAAAACTAATCCTAAACCTCACCCTCAAAATAACACCAACAATAACCCTAACCCTAACCCTAAACCTTACACTAACCCTCACCCAAACACTAACCCTAAACCTAAACCTATCCCTCACACTAACCCTAACCCTCACCCTAACCCTAACCCTCACACTAACCTTAACCCTAACCCTAAACTTAACAATAAACCTAATACAAAGCCTAAACTTAAACATGACCCTCACTATAACCCTAACCATCACCCTAACCCTAAACCTCACCCTGACCCTCATCCTAACCCTAAACCTCACCATAAGCATCACCCTAACCCTCACCCTAATCCAAACCCTCACCATAAACCTAAACCTCACCCTGACCCTAACCCTAACCCTCACCCTAACACTATTCCTACCACTCAGCCTAAACCTAACCCTAAACCTCACCCTAAGCCTCACCCTTACCCTTACCTTAACACTAAATCTCACCCTCACCCTCACACTAACCCTAACCCTAAACCTCACCCTAAGCATCACCCTAACCATAAATCGAACCCTAACCCTCACCCTAAAACTAAACCTAACCCTAACCCTAACCATAACCCTGACCCTCACCCTAACCTTAACGCTAACCATAACCCTCAACCTAACCCTAATCCTACCACTCAGCCTAACCCTAAACCTAACCTAATCCTCACCCTAACCCTCACCCTTACCCTAACCTTAACACTAAATCTCTACCTCACCCTCACAATAACCCTAACCCTAATCCTCACCCTAACCCTCACCCTAACCATAAATTGAACCCTAACCCTCACCATAACCCTAAACCTCACACTAACCCTAACCCTAACCCTCACCCTAAACCTAACCCTCGCTCTAACCTTAACCCTTACTCTTACCTTCAACCGAACCCTCACCCTAACCCCCACACTAGTCCTCACCCTAACCCTAAACCTAACCTAATCCTCAACCTAACCCTCACACTAACCCTCACCCTAACCCTCACCCTCACCCTAACCCTCACACTAAACCTTACCCTCACCCTAACCATCACCCTCACCCTCACCCAAACCTAACACTAACCCTAACCCTAACCCTTAACCCCCCTAACCCTAAACCTAACCCTAACCCTCACCCTAACCCAAAGGCTAAACCTAATCCTCACCCTCACCCTAACCCTTACAATCACCCTAACCCGAACTCTAAAACTAAACCTATCCCTCACACTAATCCTCAAGCTAACCCTAACCCTAACCCTCACCCTAAACCTAACCCTAACCCTCACCCTCACCCTAACCCTCAGCCGAACACTCACCCGAAACCTAACACTAATCCTAACACTCAGCCTAACCCTCACCCTAACCCTAACCCTACCACTCAGCCTAAACCTCACCCTAATCCTAACACTAACCCTAATCCTCAACCTTTCCCTAACCCTTACCCTCACCCTAATCCACACCCTAACCCGAACCCTAAACCTAAACGTAACCCTCACCCTAACCCTAACCCTCACCCTGACCCTAAGCCTAACCCTAACCCTAACCCTCACACTAACCCTAACCCTCATCTTAACCGTAACCCTGCCCCTCACCATAACAGTCATCCTAACACTCAGGCTAACCCTAACCCTAAACCTAACCCTCACCCTAACCCAAAACCTCACCCTCACCCTCAACCTCACCCTCAGTCTAAACTTAACTCTAACCCAAATCCTAACCCAACCCTAACCCTAATCATAACCCTAACACTCTCCCTCACCCTCACCCTCACCCTAACTCTAACCCTTACCCAACCCTAACCCTAAACCTCACCCTAACTCATACTCTCACCGAACCCCAACCCTCACCCTCACACTAACCCTAAACCTCACCTTAAACATAACCCTACACCTCATCCTAACCCTCACCCTAACCCTAACCCTCACATTAACCCTCACCCTAACCCTAAACCTCACACTAACACTAACCCTCACCCTGACCCTAAGACTCACCTTAACCCTAACCCTAAACCTAACACTCATCCTCAGCCTAACCCTCACCCTTACACTTACCTTCACCCTAACCCTCACCGTAACCCTATCCCTAACACGAACCCTCACCCTAACCCTAAACCTAACCCTAACCCTCACCCTAAACCTCACCCTATCTCTAACCCTAGCCCTTACCCTCACCCTAACCCTCACACTAAACCTTAGCTAACCTTAACCCTCAGGCTATCCCTTACCGTAACCTAACCCTATCCCTAAGCCTAACCATCATCCTCACCCTCACCCTAGCCCACACCCTAACCCTAACCCTAAACCTAAACCTAACCCTCACCCTAAGCTTAACCCTCACCCTGACCCTAACCCTCAACCTAACACTAATCCTAACCCTAACCCCAACCATAATTCTTAGCCTCCCCACACCCTAACCTTCACACTACCCCTAAGTCTAAAACTCACCCTATTCCTAAACCTAACCTTAAATCTCAGCCTCACCCTAACACTCACCGTCACCCTAACCCACACCCTAACCCTAACCATCACCCACACTCTAACCCTCACCCTCATCTGAACACTCACGCTAACCCTAATCCTAGCCCTTACCCTAAACATCACACTAAACCTAACGCTCAAACTAACCCTAACACTAACTCTCACGCTAACCCTTACCTTCACTCTAACACTCACACTCACACTCATCCTCACCCTTAACTGAAGCCTAACCCTAAACCTCACTCTAACACTAATCCTAACCCTAACCCTCACCCTAAACCTAACCCTAAAACTAACCCTCACCCTAACCCTAACCCGAACCCTAACCCTCAACCTCACCCTAACTGGAACCCTAACTCTCACACTAAACTCCACACTCACCCTTACCCTAAACCTCCCCCTAACCATAACCCGAACCCTCACCCTCATCCTAATCCTCACTGTTACCCTTAAACTCACCCTAACCCTAACCCTCACAATAACCCTAACCCTAAACTTCACCCTAATCCTAACCCTAATCCTCAGAATAACCCTAAACCTCAACCTAACCCTAACCCTAACCCTAAACTTCACCCAAAACTTACCCTCACCCTAACCCTAACCTTAACCCTAACCGTATCCCTCAGACTAAACCTAACCCTCACATTAACCCTGAACCTAACCCTCAGCCTAACCCTCACCTTAACCCTCACCCTAACACTGAGGCTAACCCTAACACTCACTCTCACCCTAACCCTCACCCTTACACTTACTCCCACCCTAACCCTAACCCTAACCTTCACCCTCACCCTTACCCTCACCCTCAGCCTAAACCTAACACTAACCCTAATCCTAATCCTAACTCTCAACTTCACCTTCACCCGAACCCTAACACTATTCCTATCCCTAACCGGCACCCTCACCCTCACCCTAATCCTCAGCCTCACCCTCAAACTGACCCTAACCCTAAAGCTAACACTACCCCTCACTCTAAATCAAAGCCTGACGCTAACCCTAACCCTAACATTCACCTTCACCCTTAACCTAACCCTCACCTTAACCCTAACCCTCACACTAAAGGAAATGCTAAGCCTAACTCTCATTCTAACACTCAACCTCACCCTCACCCTTACCCTAACCCTAACCCTATCCTTCACACTAACCCTAACCCTCAGCCTAACCATAACCCTACCACTCACCCTAACCCTAGCCCTAACCCTAACCCTCACAAAACCCTAACCCTCAACCTAACCTTAAACCTACCCCTCACCCTACACCTCACACAAACCCTCAACTTCACCCTAACCCTCAACCTAACCCTAACCCTCACCCTGAACCTAAACCTCACCCTAACCCTAAAAGTAAACCTAACACTCAGCCTCACACTAACCCTCAGCCTTACGCTTACCTTCACCCTAACCCTCACACTAACCCTAACCCTAACCCTATCCCTCACCATAACACTCAACCTAAGCCTAAACCTAACCCAAACCCTCACCCTAACCCTCACCCTCACCCTAACCCTCACACATAGACTTATCCCCACCCTAACCCTAACGGTAACCCTAACCCTCACACTAACCCTAACCCTCAACCTAACCTTAAACCTAACCCTCACCCTAACACTCACCCTAACCCTAACCCTAACCCTCACGCTAACCCTAACCCTAACCCTCACCCTCAACAACAATCTAACCCTAACCCTAATCCTAACCCTAACCCTAACATTAATCCTAAACCTAACCCTCACCCTCACCCTCAACCTAATTCTAACCCTTACCCAACCCTAACCCACACCCTAACTCTAACCATCACCGAATCCTAACACTCACCCTCACACTCACCCTAACTCTAACCCTTACCCTCACCCGAACCCTATCCCTAACCCTAAACTTAACCCTGACCCTAACAATCGCATTAATCCTAACCTTAAACCTAACCCTAAACTTCATCCTAACCCTCACCCTAACCCTTAGCCTACCCCTCACCCTAACCCTAAACGTAACCCTAATCTTAATCCTCACACTAACACTAAGCTTCACCTTAATGCTAACCCTAATCCTAAGCCTCACCCTAACCCTTACCATCACTATAACCCTATCCTTAACCCTAACACTAACACTGTGATGAAACCTAACCCTCACCCTAAAACTACCCCTACCCTTCAGCCTAACCCTCACCCTAATCCTCACATTAACACTCAGGCAAACCCTAAACCTCACCCTCACCCTAAACCTCATCCTAACCCTTAACCTCACCCTAACCGTAGCCCTAACCCTAACCTTCACCCTCACACTAATCCTATCCCTAACCCTAAGGCTCCCCCTCACTCTAAACCTCACCCTAAACCTAACCCAAACCCTTACCCTAACCCTAACCCTAACCCTAACCCTCACCCTCAATGTAACCCTCACCAACACCCTAACTCTCCCCCTCCCCCTCACCCTAACACTCAGCCTCACCCTAACACTAATCCTAATCCTAACCCTAACCCTAACCCTAACCCTCCCCTTCACCCTCAGCTTCAGCCAAACCTAATTCTAATCCTAATCCTTACCCTAACCCTCACTCTCACGCTAACACTAAACCTAACTCTAACCCTACCTCTCAGTATAACCCTCACCCTAACCCTATCCCTAACCCTCACCCTAACCCTAACCCTAACCCTAACCCTAACCCTAAACCTCACCCTAGCTCTCACCCTTACCGTAACCCTAAACCTAACACTTACCCTAACCCTACCCCTAAACCCTAACCCTAACCCTCACCCTAACATGAACCCCAACCCTAACCCTCTACTGATTACATCCTTGACAGCTACACTCTATTCAACCTGAGGAGTAAGTTGAACCTGTACTTATGGTACTCTGTGAAAGTTTGGAGAACTACACCTCAGTTGTTTGGGACGTGACAACTGTCCATCCTGGAATACGGATGGCACTAGTTATATCAGGCTCTAATTAGTCCACCGTTGTGTTCAGCTGAATGACTTCTGCCAGAAACACTCAGAATGAGGTTCTGAGTTATTGCAAGACAGGTGCGTTTCACTCCTTTTCAAGGGTTTTTAGGAAGAATTTCAGATTCTGCCTGCCTGCAGGCTTCCGTATGTTCCTGGTAAACATCTAATTGTAAACGCTAACCCTAACCCTAACCCTAACGCTGTCCATAACCTTAACACTAATCCTAACCCTCACACTAACCCTAACCCTCACCCTCACCCTAACTTAACCCTAAACCTAACCATAACCCTAATCCTATCCCTCATTTCAACACTCACCTTAACACTCAAACTAACCCTAACCCTCACTCTCACCCTAACCCTCACCCTAACCCTTACCCTCATTCTAACCCTATCCGTAACCCTAACCCTCACACTAAACCTAACGCTCACCCTAAACCGAACCCTACCTCACCCTAACCCTAACCCTAAGTCTAATCCTAATGCTCACCCTCACCCTAGCCCTCAGCCTAACCCTAATCCTAAACTCAAACATCATTCTAACCCTAACCCTCACCCTCATCCTAAACCTTACCCTAACCTTTACACTCACCCTAATTCTAACCATAAACCTAACCCTCACTCTCACACTCACCCTCATCCTCAGCCTATCCCTTACCGTAAACCTAATCCTAACCCTAAACTTCACCCTGACCCTGACCCTGACCCTAACTTTCACCCTAACCCTAACCGTTACCTAACCTAAACCCTAACCCTCACCCTCACCCTCAACCTAAACCTAACTCTCATCCTCAGCCTAACCTTAACCATAACTCTCACCTTAACCCGAATCTAAACCTCACCCTCACCCAAACAATTAACCTAAACCTCAACCTAACCCTAACCCTCACACAAACCCTAACCCTCACCCTCACACTCAGGCTAACCTTAAGCCAAACCCTAATCCTAACACTAAGCCTTACACTCACCCTAACCCTAACCCTAACCCCACACCTAACCCTCACCCTTACCCTCACCCTAACCCTAAACATAACCCTAACCCTCACCCTAACCTAACCATAACCCTCACCCTAAACCCTAACCATAACCCTTAACCTAAACTTAACCCTAACGTTATCCTAACCCTCACACTAAACCTAACCCTAAACTTTACCCTAACCCTCACCCTAATCCTCACCCTAACCTTAACCCTAATCCAAACACTCACCCTCACCCTAACCATTAACCTAAACCTTACCCTCATCCTCACCCTAACCCTCACAATACACCTAACCCTCACCCTAAACCTAACACTAACACTTACCCTCACCCTCAAGCTCATTCTCAGCCTAACACTAACCTTAACGCTAATCCAAACACTAATCCTCACCCTCACCATGAACCTAACCCTAACTGGAACCCTAACACTCACCCTCAAACTAACACTCACCCTCACTTTAAACCTCATCCCCAGCCTCACCCTCAACCTAAACCTAACCCTAACCCTCACCCTAAGCGTAACCCTGACCCTTACACTAACCCTAATCCACACCTTAACCCTCACACTCACCCTAACCCTCAACCTTAACCTAGCCCACACCCTAACCCTAAACCTCACCCTAACTCTAACTCTCACCCTAACCCTCACACTCATCCTAACCCTCAACCGAACCCTTACCCTCACCCTAACCCTAACTCTCACCCTAACCCTAACACTATCCCTCACCTTAAGCCTCAACCTAACACTAAGCCTAAACCTACCACTCACCACAAACCTAACCCTAATCCTAACACTCACCATCACCCTCAGAATAACCCTAACCCTAACCCTAATCCTAACCCTATACCTCACCCTCAACCTCACCCTAATTCTAACCCTAAACCTAACCCTAATCCTCACCCTCACCCTAACCCTAAATCTACCTCTCACCCTAACTCTAACACTAACCCTAAACCTAACCCTCACCCTCACCCTCACCGTAACTATAAACCTCACACTAACCCTCAACCTAAACTTAACTCTAACCCTAACCCTAAACCTCACCCTAAACTTCACCCTAAACCTTACCCTCACTCTAACCCTAACCCTCACACTAATCCTTACCCTCAAACTAACCCTACTATACCCCTCACCCTAACCCTCACCCAAACACTAATACGAACTAACCATCACCCTAACCCTAACCTTAACCCTTGCCCTCACTCTAACCCTCCCTGTCAACCTAATCCTCACCTTCACCCTAACCTTCACCCACAACCCAACCCTCACCCTCACCCAAAACCTCACCCTATCCCTAAGCCTAACCCTAACCCTAACCCTCACCAACAACCTCACCCTCAACCTAACCCTCACCCACATCCTCACCCTCAACCTAACACTCATGCTAACCCTAAGCCTCACTCTCAGCCTACCCTCATCCTAACCCTTACCATCACCCTAACACTATCCCTAACCACAACACTCACACTAAACCTAGCCCTCAGGTTTACCGTAACACTACCACTCACACTAACCCTAACACTAACCCTAACCCTAAACCTCACCCTAACCCTAAGCCTAATAGTAACCCTCACCCTCACTCTAGCCCTCACCCTAACCCTAATCCTAAACTTAACCCTAAACCTCACCCTAACCCTAACCCTCACCCTCACCCTAACACTTCCCTAAATATAACCCTAACATTAACCCTAACTCTCACCCTAAACCTAACCCTTAACCCTAACCCTCACCATAACCCTCACCATAACCCTAACCCTAACACTAACCATCCCCCTCACCCTAACACTAAACCTAATCCTTACCCTCATCCTCAACTTAACCCTCACAATAAATCTATCCCTCACCCTAACCCTAACACTAACCATCACCCTCACCCTCACCCTCACCATCAGCCTAAACCTAAACCTAACCCTAATCCAAACACTAACACTCACCCTCAACCTCAACCTAACCCTGACCCGAAACCTAACCCTCCCCTCACACTCAATCTCACCCTCATCTTAAACCACAGCCTCAGCCTCACCCTCAACCTAAACCTAACCTTAACCCTAACACTCACCCTAAACGTAACCCTGACCATAAGCCTACCCTTACACACACACTCACCCTCACCCTCACGCTCACCCTCACCCTAACCCTAAACCTCACCCTAACCCTCCACTTCAACTTAGCCCTCACCCTAATCCTAACTCTAACCCTAACCCTCACCCAAAACCTAACCCTCAACCTAACCCTCACCCTCATCCTAAACCTCACCCTAAAACTTACCCTCATCCTAACCCTAAACTTCACACTAAACCTAACCCTCGCCCTAACCCTAACCCTACCCCTCACCTTAACCCTCAGCCTAACCCTAAGCCTAACCCTAACACTCACCCTAACCCTAAGACTAACCATAACACTCACACTGATCCTCAGCCTAATCCTAACACTAACCCTAATCCTAACCCTATTCCTCACCCTCACACTCACCCTAATTCTAACCCTAACCCTAACCCTAAATGTACCACTCACTCTAACCCTTACCACAACCCTAAACCTAACCATAACACTCACCCTCACCCTCACCCTCAGCCTAACCCTAAACTTCACCCTAAACCTTACCCTTACCCTAACCTAACCCTAACCCTTACCCCAACATTCACCCAAACCCTAATCCTAACACTTACCCTAAACCTAAACCTAACCCTCAGTCTCAACCTAACACTCACCCTAACACTTAACCTAAAATTAACTCTCAAACTCACCGTCACTCTAACACTCAACCTAACCCTAACCCTCACCAACACATTAACCCTCACAATAACTCTCACCCTCACACTAAACATCACCCTAACCCTAACCCTCAACCTAACCCTAAACATAACCCTCACCCTAAACTTAACACTAAAACTAACACTCACCCTCCTCCTAACCCTCATCCTTACCCTTACCTTCACAATCACCCTCACCCTCACCCGAACCCTAACCCTAACCCTCACTCTAACCCTAATCCTAACCCTAAACCAAACCCTAACCCTCACCCTAACCCTCAATTTAACCCTAAACCTAACCCTCACCCTCAGCCTAACACTCAAACTAACCCTTACCCTCACCCTAGCCCTAACATTAACCCACACACTAACCCTAACCCTCACCCTAACAATAAAACTACCCCTCACCTAACCCTCATCCTAACCCGAACCCTAATCCTAACCCTCACCCTCACCATAAACCGAACCTAAACCCTAAACCTCAACCTAACCCAAACCTCACCCTCAACCTCACCCTCAGTCTAACCCTATCCCTAAACCTAATCCTTACCCTAACACTCACCCTCATGCTCACCCTCACCCTAAACCTAACCCTAAACCTAAGCCTCACCCTAACCCTAACCCTCAGGCTAACCCTCACGCTAACCTTAACCCTAACCCTCACTTTCACCATAACCCTAAACAAAACACTAACCCTAACCCTCACCCTACCCCTCAACCTAACCATTAACCTAACCCTAATCCTCACCCTCACCCTAACCTTAAACCTAACCCTAAATCTCCCCCTAACCCTAAGCTTCACCCTAACACAAACCTTAAGCCTCATCATCACCATAACACTCACCCTCACCCTAAACCTATCCCTAACCCTCACCCTCATCCTAATCTTCACCCTTGCCCTTACCCTCACGGTAACCGGAACCCTAAGCCAAATCCTAACCCTCACACTAACACTAAGGCTCACATTAACCCTAATGCCTCAACCTAACCCTCAACATAAACCTAACATTAATCCTTACCCTCACCCTAACCCTAACCCTCACCTTCAATCTCACCCTAACCCTAACCCTAAACCTACCCCTCACCCTAACCCTCAACCTAAACCTAACCATAAACCTAACCCTCACGCTTACCCTCACTCTCACGGTTACCCTAAACCTAACCCTAACCCTCAACCTAACGCTAAACCTAACCGTAACCCTTACCTTATACCTAACCCTAACAGTAACCCTAACCCTGACCCTAAACCTAAACCTAAACTTAACCCTAATTCTCACCCTAACCCTCACCCTAAGCCTAACCTTAACCCTACCCCTACCCCTACCTCTAAGCCTCAACCTAACCATTACCCTCATGCTCACCCTAACCCTCACAATAAACCTAACCCTCACCCTAATCCTAACACTAACCCTCACCGTCACTCTCTTGCTCACGCTCAGCCTAACACTAATCCTAACAATAATGAAAACCCAACCCTCACCCTCACCCTCAAGCTAACCCTAATCCGAAACCTAATCCTCACCCTCAAACTCACCCTCACCCACACCTTAAACTTCAGCCTCAGCCTCAATCTCAACCTAACCCTAACCATAACTCTCAAACTCACTCTAACTCTAAAGCTCACCCTAACCCTCAACCTAACCCTAACTCTAACCCTAACCCCCACCCTTACCATGGACCTCACCCTAACCCTAACCCTCACCCTAATTCTAACCCTCAACCTAACCCTCACCCTCATCCTAACCCTCAACTTAAACCTTAACCTCACCCTAACCCTAACCCTCACCCTAACCCTCATCCTAAACCTAAAATAAAACCTAACCCCCACCCTAAACCTAACCTGAACGTTCAGCCTCACCCTAATCGTTTCCCTCACCCTAACCCTAAACCATAACCATCACACTAACCCTAAACCTCACCCTAACCATAACCCAACCCCTCACCCAAACCCTCATCCCAAACCTAACACTAACCCTAACACTAACCCTCACCCTCACCCTAAACCTAACCCTAACCCAAACCCTCACCCTCACTCTAAACCTAACCCTAACCATAACCCTAACACTAATCCTAACCCTCAGCCTAACACTAACCCTAACCCTCACATTCACCCTAACCATAAAAAAACCCTAAACCTAACCCTCACCCTACTCCTCACCCTAAACCTTAACCTAACTCTAACACTCACACTAACCTTCACCCTCACTCTCAGCCTAAACCTAACCCAAACCCTAATGCTAAGCCTAAGCCTAACCCTCACTCTCACCCTCACCCTAACCCTAACCCCAACCCTAACCCTCACCCTCACCCTCACCCTAACCCTAAACCTAACACTAACCCTCACCCTAACCCTAAACCTCACCCTAACACTAACCCTAACCCTGACCCTTAAAAAAAACATAGCCCTAACATTAACCCTAACCTCACCCTAAAGGTAAACCTAAACTTAACCATAACCCTCACCCTAACCCTAACCCAAACCCTCTCCCTCACCCTAACACTCAACCTAACCCTTACCGTCATCTTCAGGCTAACCCTCACAATAAACCTAACGCTCATACTCACCCTCACGCTCACCCTCAGGCTAACCATAGCACTAACAGTAATCCAAACACTAACACTCACCCTCACTCTCAAGCTAACCCTAACCCGAACCCTAACGCTCACCCTCACACTCACCCTCACCCTCACCTTAAACCTCAGCCTCAGCCTCAACCTCACCCTAACCCCAACCCTAACCCTTACACTAACCATAAACTTGACCCTAACCCTAACCCAAACACACACCCTAACCCTAACCCTCACCCTCACCCACACCCTAAACCTCACCCTAGCCCTCACCCTAACGCTAACCCTAACCCTAACCCTCACCTTAACCCTAAACCTGCCCCTCACCTTATAACTTATCCTAACCCTAAGCCTAACCCTAACACTCACCCTAACCCTAACACTCAGCCTCACCCTCAGCCTAACCCTAACCCTATCCCTAATCCTAACCCTATTACTCACCCTCACCCTCACCCTAATTCTAACCCTAAACCTAATTCTAACCCTCACCCTCACCCTAAACCTAACTCTAACTCTCACCCTAACCCTAACTCTGACCCTAACACTATCACTAACCCTCACCCTCACCGTAACTCTAAACCTCACCCTAACCAACAACTTAACCCTCATCCTAAACCTAATTCTAACCCTAACACTCACCCTAACCATAACCCTCACTCTAACTCTAACCCTAACATTCACACTAATCCTAACCCTCACCCTAACCCTAAAAATACCCCTAACCCTAAACCACACCCAAACACTAATACGAACCCTAACCATCACCGTAAACCTAACCTTAACCCTCGCCCTCACTCTAACCCTCCCCGTCAACCTAACCCTCAACTTTGTCCTAACCCTCAACCACAACCCAACCCTCACCCTCACACAAACACTCACCCTATCCCTAACCCTAAACCTAAACCTAATCGTTACCAGCAAACTCACCCTCACACTAACACTAACCCTAACCCTCACACTAACCCTAACCCAGACCATAAACCTAACCCTAACCTAACCCTCAACCTCACCTTCACCCTAACCCTAACCTTAACACTCACCCTAACGCTCACCTTAACATTCATGCCAACCCTAAACCTCACTCTCACCTTACCCTCATCCTAACGCTTACCCTCACCCTAACCCTATCCCTAACCATATACCTCACACTAAAACTAACCCTCACCTTCAACCTAACCCTAACCCTCACACTAACCCTAAACCTAACCCTAACCTTAACCTTAAGCCATACCCTCGCCCTCACCCTAACCCTCACCTTCACCTTAGTCCACACCATAAACCTAGCCCTAACCCTAACACTAATCCTCACCCTAATCCTCACCCTCAATCTAACCCTTACCCTCAGCCTAACCCTCATGCCGACCCCAACCCTAACCCAACCCCTAACCTTAACCTTAAACATCACGCTAACCCTGAACCTCATCCTAACCCTCACCCTAACAATTACCCTCACCCTAACCCTAACCCTTATCCTCACCCTAACCTTAAACCAAACCCTCAAACTAACCCTAATCCTAACCCTAACCTTAACCCTAATCCTTACCCTGACTCTAAGCCTAACCCTAACCCTAACCCTAACCATCACCGTCACCCTAACACTCACAGTACCCTAACAATCACCGACACCCTAAACCTCACCCTCACCCTCAACCTCAACCTCAACCTAGACCTCAACCTAACCCTAATCCTAAACCTAACCCTCACCCTAATCCTAACCCTCACCCTCACCCTAATCCTAAACCTAACCCTCAGCCTAACCCTCACCCTAAACCTAAACCTCATCCTAACCCTAACCCTCAACCTAAACCTAACCCTCACAATAACACTAACCCTCACCCACATCCTAACCCTCACCCTTACCCTTACCCCCAGGGTAAACCTAAACTTAACCCTAACCTTCACACTAACCCTAACCCTCACACTATACCTAACCCTACCCCTCACCCTAACCCTCATCCTAAACCTAACCCTAACCTTCACCTTAACCCTCAACCTAACCCAAAACCTACCCCTCAACCTAAATCTCATCATAAACCTAACCCTAAGCCTAACACTCACACTAAACCTAAACCTAACCCTAAACCTCACCCTCACCCTCACCCTCAGCCTAACACCAACTCTCACCCTAACACTTACCCTCACCATTCCCTAACCCCAAAACTAACCCTAAACCTCCCCCTCCCCCTAATACTCAACCAAACCCTAAACCTAACATTAACACTAGCCCTCACCCTAACATTCACCCTCACACTAAACCTAATCCTAACACAAACATTCACACTACCACACACCCTCACCCTAAGCCTAACCCTAACCCTAACACTATTCCTAAACCTAACCCTCACACTCATCCTAACCCTAAACCTAACCGTCACCTTCACCCTAACCCTAACCGTCACCATCAAAATCACCCTAATCATAACCCTAACTGACACCCTAACCCTAACGCTAACCCTAAACTTCACCCTCATCCTAACCCTCACCCTAAACCTTACCCTCACCCTAACCCTAATCCATCCCTAAACCTAAACCTCACTATAATCCTAACCCTAACCCTAACCCTTATCTAAACAAAACCCTCACCCTCAGCTTCACCCTAACCCTAACCCTCACCTAAACCCTAACACTTACCCTCACCCTAACCCTAACCCAAAACTTCACCCTACCCCTTACCCTCACCCTAAGCCTAACCCTAACCCTAACACTAAACCTAAACCTAACCCTCACCCTCACCCTAAAACAAAACCTAACCCTTATCCTAACCCTAACCCTAAGCCTCAATGTAAACCTAACCCTCACCGTAACCCTCACCGTCACCGGAA
The DNA here is from genome assembly GCF_024711535.1 of Dipodomys merriami. Lineage (NCBI taxonomy): Eukaryota > Metazoa > Chordata > Mammalia > Rodentia > Heteromyidae > Dipodomys > Dipodomys merriami. The sequence goes on along the minus strand of NW_027204148.1, from coordinate 1,170,481 downwards.
ACTTAACCCTACCCCTCAGCCTAACCTTCACACTAACCCTAACCCTCACCCTCAGCCTGACCCTAATCCTAAACATAAACCTCACCTTAACCCTCATCTTCATTCTAACCCTCACCCTAACCCTTATCCTCACCCTAACCCTAAACCTAACCCTAATCCTAAACCTCACACTAACCCTTACACTCAACCTAACTCTAACCCTAATACTAACCTTAAACCTCACGCTAACCCTCACCCTATCCTAACCATAACCCTCACCCTACCCCTCACCCTAACACTAACCCTAACCCTAACCGTAACCCTCACCATCATGCTAACCCTCACCGTCACACTTACCCTCACGGTAACCGTAAGCCTCACCCTAACTCTAACACTAACCCTAAACATAACCCTAACCCTCACTCTCACCCTAACACTCACCCTAACCCTTACCCTAAACCTAAACCTCAAACTCACTGTCACCATAACGCTCACCCTTACCCTAACCCTCACACTCACCGGAAACCTCACCCTCACTCTAAACATCACCCTAACCCTAACCTGCACCCTAAACCTAACCCTAACCCTCATGCTAACCCTAACCCTCACCCTATCCCTAAGCCTAAGCCTCACCCTAACACTAATCCTAAACCTAACACTCACCCCGACCCTAACCCTAAACCTATCCCTAACACTACCGTCACACTCACCCTAACCATAATACTAACCCTCACACTCACCCTACCCTTACCAAAACCCTAGCCCTAACTGTCAACGTACCCCTCACCACAACTCTTAACCTAACCCTTACCCTCACCCGCACCCTTAGCCTAAACATAACCCTCAATTTCACCCTAAACCTAACCCTCACCCTGACCCTAAACTTAACCCTCATCCTCACGCTAACACTCACTCTCACCCAAACTCTATACCTAACCCTCACCCACATCCTAACGCTTACTTTTACCCTTAACCTCACGGTAACCCTAAACCTAACCCTAACCTTCACACAAACACTAAGGCTCACACTAACCCTAAATCTACCCCTCACCCTTACCCTCAACGTAAACCTAACCCTAACTGTAACCCTTACCCTAACCCTAAACCTCAGCCTAAACCTCACCGTAACCCTCACCCTCACCCTCACCCTAACCCTAACCCTAAACCTAACACTAACCCTCATCCTAAACCTAACCCTAACCCTAAACCTAACCCTAAACCTAACCTTAACATTAACCCTAACCCTAACCCTGACCCTAAAACTAACCCTAACATTAACCCTAACCCTCAACCTAAACCTAACCCTAAACTTAACCTTAACCCTCACCCTAAACCTAAACCTCCCCCTCCCCCTAACCCTCAACCTAATACTTACCCTCATCCTTACCATAACCCTCACAATAAACATAACCCTCACCATAACCCTAACACTAACACTCACCCTCACGCTCACCCTCAGCCTAAACCTAATCCTCACCCTAACCCTCACCCTAAACCTAACCCTAACCCTAACCCTCACCCTCACCCTATCCCTAAACCTAAAACCTACCCTCATCCTCACGCTAACCCTCACCCTAACCCTAACACTAAGCCTCACCCTCACAATAACCCTAATTCAAACTCTCACCCTAACCCTCACCCTCACCCTAACCCTAAACCTAACCCTCACCCTAACCCTCACACTAACCCTAAACCCCACCCTAACCCTGACCCTGACCGAACCATAACTCTACCCCAAAGCCTAACACTCACAATAACTCTAAACCTCACCCTCACTCTAAAACTCACCCTAACACTTACCCTCACCCTAAGTCTAAACCTAACACTAACCCTAACCTTAAACCTCAACCAAACCCTAACCCTCAGCTAACCCTAACCCTAACACTAACCTTAAACCTCACCCTAACCCTCACCCTACCCTAACCATAACCCTAACCCTAACCCTCATCCTACGCCTCACCCTGACCCTAAACCTCACCCTAACCCTCACCCTCAGCCTAACCCTAAAACTAATCCAAATCCTCACCCTACACCTCACTCTCACACTAAGCCTAACTCGAACCCTAACACTAATCCTAAACCAAACCCTCCCCCTTCCCCTAACACTAAACCTAATACTCACCCTAACCCTAAACCTAACACTCACCCTGACACTAAACTTCACGGTCAGCCTAACCCTCATTCTACACTAAACCTCACCGACACCCTAAACCTGACCCTCACCTTCACCCGCACCCTAACCCTCATCCTCACCTTAGTCCTCAGCCTAACCCCAAACCTAAATCTAACCCTCACCCTAAACCTAAACCTAACCCTAAACCTCACACTAAGCCTAACCCTCACACTAACACTAACCCGACCCCTCACCATAACCCTCATCCTAAACCTAACCCTAACCCTCACACTCACCCTAACCCTAACCCTAAACCTCACCCTAACCCTATCCCTAACCCTCACCCTCATTCTAACCCTCAACCTTTCCCTTTCCCTCACGGTAACCCTAACCCTATCCCTAACCCTTACCCTCACACTAACACTAAGGCTCACACTAACCCTAACCCTACCCCTCACCCTTACCCTCAACCAAAACCTAACACTAACTGTTACCCTCACCCTAACACTAACCCTCACCCTAACCCTCATCCTCACCCTCACCCTAACACTAAACCTAAACCTAAACCTCACCCTAACCCAAACCCTAACCCTAAACCTAACCGTAACCCTAAACCTAACCCTAACATTAACCCTATTCTTACCCCTTACCCTAAACCTACCCCTAACATTAACCCTAACCCTCAACCAAAACCTAACCCTAAACTTAACCTAACCCTCACCCTAACCCTAAACCTCCCCCTCACCCTAACCCTCAACCTAATCCTTACCTTCATCCTCAACCTAACCCTCACAATAAACCTAACCCTCACGAAAACCTTAATTCTAACACTCACCCTCACGTTCACCCTCAGCCTAACCCTAACACTCACCCTAAACCTCAACCTAAACCTTACCCTCATCCTCACCCTACCCTCACCCTAACCCTAACACTAAGCCTCACCCTCACCCTAACCCTAACTCTAACTCTCACCCTAACCGTCACCCTCAACCTAACCCTAAACCTAACCCTCACCGTAATCCTCACCCAAACCCTAACCCGAACCTGAACCCGAACCCTAACCCTACTCCTCAGCCTAACCCTCACACTAACTCTAACCCACACCCTCACTCTAACCCTCACCCTAACCCTTACCCTCACCCTAAGCAAAACCTAACCCTAACCCTAAACCTCAACCTAACCCTAACACTGAGCCCTACCCTAACCCTAACACTAAACTTAAAGCTCACCCTAACCCTCACCCTACCCTATACATAACCCTAACCCTAACCCTCACCCTACACCTCACCCTAACCCTAACCCTCACCCTCACCATAACCCTAAAACTATCCCAAAACCTGACCCTACCCCTCACCCTCACCTTAAGCTTAGCCCTAACCCTAACACTAATCCTAAACCAAACCTTCCGCCTCCCCCTATCCCTAAACCTAATCCTCACCCTAATCCTAACCCTAACCCTCACACTCACCCTCACAGTCCCCGTAACCCTCACCCTACAGTAACCCTCACCGACACCGTAACCCTCAACCTCACCCTCACCCTCACCCTCACCCTAGCCCTCACCCTAGCCCTCAGCCTAACTAACCCTAAACCTAAGCCTCACCCTAACCCTAAACCTAACCCTAAACCTCACACTAAGCCTAAGCCTCACACTAACTCTAAACGTACCCTTCACCGTAACGCTCATCCTAAACCTAACCCTAACCCTCACCCTCACTCTAACCCTAACCCTAACCCTAACCCTAACCCTCAACCTGAACCTCATACTAAACCTAACCCTAATCTTAACACTCACACTCATCCTTAACCTAACGTTAAACCTCACCCTCACCCTCACCCTCAGCCTAACACTAACCCTCACCTTAACCCTCAATCCACCCTAAACCTCACCGACTACCTAACCCTCACCCTCACCATCACCATCACTCTAACCCTCACCCTCATCCTAGCCATCAGCCTAACCCAAACCCTAACCATAACACTAACCTTAACCCTCAAACTAACCCTCACCCTCACCCTAACCCTAACCCTAACCCAAAACCTCACTCTAACACACAACCAAACCCTAACCTTACACAAACCCTAACCCTCACCCTAACACTAACCTTAAGCCTAACACTAAACCTCACCCTACCCCTCACCCTAACCCTAAACCTAACCCTAATCCTAACCCCACACTCATCCTAACCCAAACCGCTACACTTACCCTCACGGTAACCCAAACCCTATCCCTAAGTCTAACACTAACCCTAAACCTAACCCTAACCCTCAACCTCACCATAACACTCACCCTAACCCTTACCCTAAACCTAAACCTCAAACTCACCGTCACCCTAACACTCACACTAACCCTAACCCTCACACACACACTAATCCTCACCCTCACCCGAAACCTCACCCTCACCCTAAAACTCACCCTCACACTAAACATCACCCTACCCCTAACCCGAACCCTAACCCTAACCCTAACCCTCATCCTAAACTTAACCCTCACCCTCACCCTAACCCTAAGCCTAAGCCTAACCCTAACACTAATCCTAAACTTAACACTCAACCTCACCCTAACCCTAAACCTATCCCTAAAACTCACCCTCATCCTACACCTCACAATAACCCTTAAACTAACACTAACCCTCACCCTCAACCTAACCATAATCTAACCCTAAATCTCACCCTAAACCTAACCCTCACCCTGACCCTAAAACTATCCCTCATACTCACCCTAGCACTCACCCTAAACCCAACCATCACCCTCATCCTAACCCTCACCATTACCCTTACCCACACATTAACCCTAACCCTAAACCTAACCCTAACCCTCAAACTAACACTAAGGCTCACACTAACCCTAACCCTACCCCTCACCCTCCCCCTCAACCTCAACCTAACCCTAATCCTAACGCTCACCCTCATCCTCACCCTCCCCCAAACCCTAAACATAGCCCTCACCCTAACCCTCAACCTAAACCTAACCCTAACCATAACCCTCAAGCTAACCCTAACCCTCAACCTCACCCTCAGCATAACCCTAACCCAAACCCTAATCCTAACCCAAAGCCTCATCCTCACCCTCACACTAATCCTAACCCTCACCTTAACCCTAACTATACCCCTCACCATAACCCTCAACCTAACACTAATACAAACCCGAACCATCACCCTAACACTAATTTAACCCTAGCCAACACTCTAACCCTCCCTGTCAACCTAACTCTCAACTTTACCCTAACCCTCACACACAACTTAACCCTCACACAAACCATTACCCTATTCCTAACCCCAACCCTAAACCTAACCCTCACCCTCAACCTCACCCTCACCCTAACCCTATCCCTAACCCTCACCATAACCCTACCCCGACCCTAACCCTAATCTAACCCTCACCCTCACCCTCACCCTCATGCTAACCCTCACCCTATCCCTAGCACTCACCCTAATCCTAACTCTAAACTTAACACTCAGCCTTACAATAACCCTCACCCTAACCCTCACCTTCATCCTAAACCTCACCCTAACCCTTATCCTCTTCCTAACCCTAACCCTCACCCTAACCCTAACCCTACCCCTCACCTTAACACTCATCCTAAATCTAAGCCTAAACCTAACACTCATCCTAAACCTAACCCTAACACTCACCCTGACCCTCAGCCTAACCCTAACCCTAACACTAATCCTAACCCTATTCCTAACCCTCACACTCACCCTAATTCTAACCCTAAGCCTAACCCTAACTATACCTATACCCATCACCCTAACCCTAAAACTAACCCTAAACCTCACCCTCACCCTCACCCTCAGCCTAACGCTAACCCTCACCCTAAACCTTACCCTCACCCTACCCTAACCCTAACCCTAACACTCACACAAAATTTAACCCTAAGCCTAACCCTAAACCTAATCCTAACCCTCACCCTCACCCTAAAAATCACCCTAACCCTTACACTAAACCTAACCATATACTCACCGTCACCCTAACACTCACCCTAACACTAACCCTCACCCTCAACCTAGCACTTACCCTAACCCTAACCCTAATCCTAACCCTCACCCTAACCCTATCACCTTAACCCTCAACCTCATCTTAACCCTTACCCTAACAATAATCCTAACAGTATTCCTCAACCTCACTGTAATTCTAACCCTAAACCTAACCCTAACTATACCCCTCACCCTAACCCTCACTGTAATCCTAAACCTAACCCTAAACCTCACCCTCACCTTCACCCTCAGCCTAACCCTAACCCTCACCCTAAACCTTACCCTCACCCTAAGCTAACCCTTACCCAACCCAACCACTAACACTCACCCAAACCCTAACCCTAACCCTAACCCTAAACCGAAACCTAACCCCACCCTCACCCAAACACTCACTGTAACCCTTACCGGAAACCTAACCCTCAAACTCACCATCACCGTAACCCTCACCCTAACCCTAACGCTCACCACACCCTAACCCTCAGCCTCACCCGAACACTCATCATCACCCTAAACCTCACCCTGACACTAATTATCACTCTAACCCTAACCCGCACCCTACCCCTAAACCTAACCCTCAGGCTAAGCCAAACCCTCAACCTCACCCTCAGCCTAACCCTAACCAATTCCTAATCGTAACCCTAAGCCTCACTTTCAACCTCACCTTAACCCTAAACCTCAACCTCACACTCACCCTAACCCTAACCCTAACCTGCACCCTCACCCTACCCTAACCAAAACCCTAAACCTCACCCTCAACCTACCCTTCACCCTAACCCTTAACCTCACCCTAACCCTCACCCTCACTCTAACACTATACCTAACCCTAACCCTCAACCCAACCCTTACCATCATCCTAACCCTAACCCTAACCCTCATCCTCACCATAATACTAACCCTCACCCTAACCCTATCCCTAAACCTCAACCAAATACTAACCCTCACCCTTACACTTACCCTCAAGGTAACCCTAACCCTAAACCTAACCCTAACCCTCATACTACCACGAAGGATCACACTAACCCTAACTCTACCCCTCACAATTACCCTCAACCAAAACCTAACCCTAACCCTAACCTTCACCCTAACACTAACCCTCACCCTATCCCTCACCCTCAACCTCATCCTCACCCTCACCCTAAAACTAAACCTTGCCCTCGCACTAAACCTCAACCTAAACCTAACCCTACTCTAACCCTCAAGCTAACACTAACCCTCACCATCACCCTCAGCCTAACCCTAACCCAAACCCTAACCCTAACCTTAACCCTAATCCTCCCCCTCACCCTAACCCTCACAATAAACCTAACCCTCACCCTAACCCTAACACTAACCCTCAACCACACCCACACACTCACCCTCAGCCTAACCCTAACCCACACCCTAGCCCTAACCCTAGCCCTAACCCTAACCCTAACCCTCCCCCTCACCCTAACCCTCAACCTAAACCTTACACTTATCCTCATCCTAACCCTAACCCTAAAACTCACCCAAACTCTAACCCTAACACTAACACTAAACCTAACCCTAACCCTCACCCTCAACCTAACAGTCACCCAAACCCTTACCCTAAACCTAACCCTCACACTCACTGTCACCCTAACACTCACACTAAACCTAACCCTCAACCGCACCCTAAACCTAACACTCATCCTAACCCTCATCCTCTCCCTAACACTCAGCCTCACACTAACCATCACCCTAACCCAAACCCGCACCCTAACCCTAAACCTAACCCTCACCCTAACCCTAACCCTCACTCTCATCATAACCCTAAGCCTAACCCTAACCTAACACTAATCCTAAACCTAACACTCACCCTCACCCTAACCCTAAACCTATCCCTAAACTCATCCTCACACTCAAACTAACCCCAACCCTCATCCTCACCCTACTCCTATCCAAAACCCTAACCCTAACCCAAATCCTACCCCTCACCCTAACCCTTAACCTAACCCTAACACTAACCCTAACCCTAAGCCTCACCCTCACCCTCACCCTAACCCTAAACCTACACCTAACATTCACCCTAACCCTAGCCCTCATCCTAAATCTAACACTAATCCTCATCCTCACCCTAACACTCACCCTCACCCTAAACCTATCCCTAAACCTCACCCTCATCCTACCCCTCATCATTACCCTTACCCTCACGGTAATCCTAACCCTAAACCTCACCCTAACCCTCAAACTAACACTAAGGCTCACATTTACCCTAAACCTACCCCTCATCCTAACCCTCAACCTAAACCTAACCCTAACCCTAACCCTCACCCTAACCCTAACGCTCACCCTAACCCTCACCCTAACACTATCATTAACCCTAACCCTCACCCTCAGCCTCACCCCCACACTAACCCTAAACTTGGCCCTCACCCTAACCCTCAACCAAAACCTAACCCTAACCCTAACCCTCACTATAACCCTAACCCTCACACTCACCATCAGCCTAACCCTAATCCAAACCCTAATCCTAACCCTAAGCCTCACCCTCACCCTCACTCTCACCCTAACCCAAACCCTAACTCTAAACCTAAGCCTCACCCTCACCCTCAACCTACCCCTAAACCTAAACCTAACCCTCACCCTAACCCTAACATTCACACTAAATCTAACCGTAACTCTCACCCTAACCTAACCCTTGCCCTAAACCTAACCCTAATATTAACCCTAAACCGAACACTAAAGCGAACCCTAAATATATCCCTCACCCTCACGCTAAGCCTCCAACTCATCCTAACCCTCAACATAATCCTTACGTTCATCCTCACCCTAACCCTCACAATAAACCTACCACTCACCCTAACCCTAACACTAACCCTCACCCTCACCCTCATGCTCAACCTCAGCCTAAACCTAACCATCACTCTAACCCTCAACCTAACACTAACCCTAACGCTAACCCTCACCCTCACCCTAACCCTCAACCTAAATCTTACCCTCATCCTCACCCTAACCCTCACCCTAACACTAACACTAACCCTCACCCTCACAGAAACCCTAAATCTAACTCTCACCCTCACCCTCATCCTAACCCTAACCCTAACCCTAACCCTAAGCTTTAAGCCTAACACTGACCCTAGCCCTCACCCTAAGCATAATCCTAACCCTTACTCACTACCCAACTCTTGCCCTCACCCAACCCTCAACCTTAGCCTAAACCTAACCCTCACCTCAGCCTCACCCTCACCCTCACCCTTAACCCTAACCCTCGCCCTAAACCTAAACCTGACACTCACCCTCACCCAAACCCTCACCCTCACACTCACCCTATCCCTAACACTAACCCTAACCCTAAGCTTAAGCCTAACCCTCACCCTCAACCTAGCCCTCACCCTAACACTAATCCTAACCCTAACCCTCACCCTAACCCTAAAACTCACCCTAACCCTAACGATAAACCCTAACCCTTACCCTAAACATAACCCTTACATTAACCCTCATTCTCGCCCTAAACCTAGCCCTTAACTTAAACCTAACCCTCACCCTAAGGATCACACTAACCCTAACCCTAAACCTACCCTTCCCCCTCATCCTAACCCTCAACCTTACCTTTACCCTCATCCTCACACTATCCCTCACAATAAACCTAACCCTCGCCATAAATTTAACACTAAACCTCACCTTCAACCTCAACCCAACCCTGACCCGAACCCTAACCCGAACCCTAACCGTAACCCTGACCCTAACCCTAACCCTGACCCAAACCCTAACCCTCAACTTCACCATCACCCTCACCCTAAACCTCACCCTCATCCTAGCCCTACCCCTAAACCTAAATCTTACCCTAACTCTCACCCTAACCCTAACCCTCACCCTCATTCTTACCCTAACCCTCACCCTAACCCTAACACTGCCCCTCACCTTAACCCTCATCCTAACCCTAAGCCTAACCCTAACACTCACTCTAACCCTAACCCTAACACTCACCCTGAACCTCAGCCTAACCCTAACCCTAACCCTAATCCCAACCCTATTCCTCACCCTCACATACACCCTAATTCTAACCGTAACCCTAACCCTAACTATACTCCTCACCCTAACCCTCACCCTAAACCTAATCCTAACCCTTACCGTGAGGGTGAGCCTCAACCTTAGCCTAACCCTAACCCTCACCCTAAAACTTACCTTCAAACTACCCTAACCCTAATCCTAACCCTTTCACTCACCCAAAGCCTAACCCTAACACTAATCCTGAAATTAACCCTAACACTCATGCTGACCCTAACACTCACCCTAACACTTACCCTAAACCTAACCCTCAAACTCACCATCACCCTAACACTCACCCTAACCGTAACCCTCACCCTCACCCTCACACTAAAAATCACCCTAACCCTAACCTGCATCCTAACTCTAAACCTAACCCTCACCCTTACCCTAACCCTCACCCTCACACTAACCCTAAGCCTAACTGTAAACCTAACACTAATCCTAAACCTAACACTCACCCTCACCCTAACCCTAAACCGAGCAGTAAACCTCACCCTCACACTCACCCTAACCCTAACCCTAAACCTCACCCTCACCCTAACCCTAATCAAAACCCTAATCCTAAACCTCACCCTACCCCTCACCCTAAACTTAAACCTATCCCTAAACCTCACCCTCAACCTAACTCTAAACCTAACCCTAACCCTCACCCTAACCCTAACCCTCATCCTCACCCTAACACTCACCCTAAATCTAACCCTATCCCAAACCCAAACCATCACCCTAACCCTCACCCTTACACTTACCCTCACGGTAACCCTAAAACTAACCGTAACTCTAACCCTCACACTAACACTAAGGCTCACACTATCCCTATTTATACCCCTCTCCCTAACAGTCAATCTAAACCTAAACCTAACCCTAAGCTCCACCCTATCACTTACACTCACCCTAGCCCTCACCCTAACCCTAACCCTAACCCTCACACTAACTCTAACCCTCACCTAACCCTCAGCCTCATACTAACCCTAACCCTAAACCTTACCCTCACACTAACCGTAACCCTCAACCTAACCGTAACCCTACCCCTTAACTTAACACTCATCCTAACCCTAAGACTAACACTAACACCCAAATTAACCCTAACCCTAACACTCACCCTCACCCTCAGCCGAACCCTAACCCTAACCCTAATCCTAACCCTATTCCTCAACCTCACCCTCACTCTAATTCTAACCATAACCCTAACCTTAACCCTCACCCTCACTCTAACTCTAAACCTCACCCTAACCCTCAACATAACCTTAACCCTAACACTAACCATAAACCTCACCCTAAACCTCACCCTAACATTTACCCTCACTCTAACCCTAAATCTAACCCTAACCCTCACACTAATCCTAACACTCACCTGAACCCTAATCCTCAACCTGAACCTAACCCTAACCATAACTCTAACCCTCACCTTCACCCTAACCCTCACCGTCCCCCTAACCCTCACTCTACCCTAACATTCACGGACACCCTAACCCTCATCCTCACCCTCACCCTAACCCAGGCTCTCACCCTAGCCATCAGCCTAACCATAACACTAACCCTAACCTTCAACCTAACCCTAAACCTAACCCTAACCCTCACACTAAACCTAACCCTACCCCTCACCCTACCCCTCATGATAAACCTAACTCTAATTCTCACACTCACCCTAACCCTAACCCTAACCCTCACCCTAACCCTAAACCTCACCCTCACCCTCACCCTCAAACTAACCCTAACCATACCCCTCATCCTAACCCTCATCCTAACCCTAATCCTCACCCTAACACTCACACTAATCCTAAACATAACCCTAAACCTCACCCGCATCCTAACACCCTCACCATAACCCTTAACCTCACCCTTCCCTAACCCTAACCCTAAACCTCACCCGCATACTACACTCACCCAAACCCTCACCCTACCACTAAACCTAACCCTCACCCTAACCCTCAACCTTACCCAAACCCTATCCCTTAACCTCACCCTCATCCTAACCCTCAACTTTACCGATAGCATCACTGTAACCCTAACCCTAACCCTAACCCTCACACTAACAGTAAGGATCACAGTATCCCTAACCATACCCCTCACCCTAACCCTCACCCTCATCCTTACCCTCAACCTAACCCTAACCCTTAACCTACCCCTCACCTTAAACCTCAACCTAAACCTAACCCTAAACTTAACCCTCATGCTAACCCTAACCCTCACCCTCACCATCAGCCTAACCCTAACCCAAACCCTAATCCTAACCCTAACTGCACCCTCACCATAAACCTAACCCCAAACCTAACCCTCAACCTCACCCTCACCCTAACTCTAAACCTAACCCTAACCCTCACACTAAAACTAAACGTAACCCTCACCCTGACCCTAACCCTAACCCTAAACCTTAGCCTAAACCTCACCCTAATATTAACCCTAACCCTCACCTAAAAGTAACCCTAAACTTAACCCTAAACCTCACCCTAATCCTCACCCTAACCCTAACCCTAACTCTAACACACCCCATCACCCAAACACTCAACCTAAACCTTACCCTCATCCTCACCCTAACCCCCACAATAAACCTAACCCTCACCCTAAACTTAACACTAACACTCACCCTCACCCTCATGCTCAGCCTCAGAATAATACCCTAATACTAACCCAAAAAATAACCCTCACCCTCACCCTCAAGCTAACCCTAACCTGAACCCTAACCCACACCCTAACCCTCACCCTCACCCTCACCCTCATCCTAACCCTCACGCTAACCCTTACCCTCACCCTAACCCTAACCCTCCCTCTTACTCTAACCCTACCCCTCAACTTAACCCTCATCTTAACACTAAGACTAACCCTAACACTCACCCTAACCCTAACCCTAACCCTAACACTCACCCTCACCCTCAGCCTAACCCTAAACCTAATCCTAACCCTATTCCTCACCCTCACCCTCACCCTAATTCTAACCCTAACACTAACCCTAACCCTCACCCTCACCCTAACCCAAACTGTAACTCTCAACCTAACCCTAACACTCACCCTTACGCTGGCTCTAACCCTCACCCTCACCCTAACTCTAAACCTAACCCTAACCATCAATCTAACCCTAACTCTAACACTAACCCTAAACCTCACCATAACCTCACACTAACCCTTACCCTCACTCTAACCTTAACACTAACCCTAACCCTCACACTTATCCTAACCCTCACCCTAACCCTAACTATACCCCTCACCCTAAGCATCACCTTAACCCTAACCTTAACCTTCGCCCTCACTCTAAAACTCCCCGTCAACCTAACCCTCAAATTTACCCTAACCCTGAACCACAGCCCAACATTCACCCTCACCCAAACCTCACCCTATCCCTAAACCTAACCCTAACCCTCACTCTAACACTCATGCTAACACTAAACCTTACTCTCTCCCTTCTCTCATCCTAACCCTTACCCTCACCCCAACCCTATCCCTAACCATAACCTCACACTAAACCTAACCCTCACCCTAACCCTAACCCTACCCCTCAAACTAACCCTAACCGTAACCCTAATCTGCACCATCAACCTAACCCTTACCCTTGCACTACCCGAACACTCACCATAACCCTAACACTAACCCTAACCTTAACCTTAACCATCAACCTCACCCTAACCCTCACCCACACCATAACCCTAACCCTAACCCTAAACTTAACCTTAAACATCACCCTAACCCTAACCCTCACCCTCATCCTAATGTTCACCCTAAAATTTACCCTCACCCTCACCCTAACCCTAACTCTCACCCTCACCCTAATCTTTACCCTCATGCTAACCCTTAAACTAACCCTAAAGCTACCACTCACGCTAACCCTCATCCTAACCATAACTGTAACCCTAATCCTCAACCTGACCCTAACCCTAATCTTAAACCTAACCCTCACCCTCACCCTAATCCTCATCATCCCCCTAATCCTCAACCTACCCTAACCCTCACCGACAATCTAACCCTCACCCTCGCCCTCAGCCTAACCCACACGCTCATCCTAGCCCTCAGCCTAACCCTAACGCTAACTCTAACCCTCAAAATAAACCTCACCCTAAACCTAACCCACAAAGTAACCCTAACCCTCACACTAACTCTAACCCTAACCCTACTCCTCACCCTAACCCTAATCCTAAACCTTACCCTAACCCTCACCCTAACCCTAACCCTCATACATACCCTAAACTTAAGCCTCACCCTCACCCTCACCCTAATCCTCATTCTCAACCTAGTCCACACCCTAACCCTAACACTAACCCTAACACTAATCCTCACCCTAATCCTCACCCTCAACCTAAACCTTACCCTCAGCCTAATTTACACCCTGACCCTAACCCTAACCCAACCCCTAACCTTATCCTTAAACATCACCCTAATCCTCACCCTAACCCTAACCCTCACCTTCATCCTAACCCTCACCCTAACAATTACCCTCAACCTAACCCTAAACCTAACCCTAACCCTCACCATCACCCTAACCCTTAACCTTACCCTAACCCTAACCGTCACCCTACCCCTCACCCTCACCCTAATCCTCATCGTCCCCCTAACCCTCACCCTAACCTAACCCTCACCGACATCCTAACCCTCACCCTCACCCTCACCCTAACACACACCCTCATCCTAGCACTCAGCCTAACCCGAACGCTAACTCTAAACCTCACCATAACCCTCACCCTAACACTCACCCTCAACCTAACCCTAACCCTAACCCTCACGCTAACCCTAAACATCACCCTCAACCTCACCCTCAACTTAACCCTAACCCTAACCTTCACCCTAACAGTCATCCTAACCCTATCCCTAAACCTAATGCTCACACTAATCCTAAACCTAACCCTAAACCTCACCCTCAGCCTCAAACTAAACCTCACCATAACCCTTACTCTCACCCTTCCCTAACCCTAACCCTAAGCCTAAACCTCACCTGCAACCTAACACTCACCCAAACCCTAACCCTAACCCTCACCCTAACCCTCACCTCACATTAAACCTAACCCTAACCCAAACCCTCACCCTAGCCCTCACCCTCACCCTAAGCCTAATCCTAACCCTAACACTAATCCTAAACCTAACTCTCACTCTCACCCTAACCCTAAACCTAACCCTCATTCTCACCCTAACCATAACCCTCACATTCACCCTCACCCTAAACCTAACCCTAACCCTCACCTTAAAAATCACCCTAAACCTCATCTTAACCCTATCCCTCACCCTCATCCTAACACTCACCCTAACCTTTACCCTCACCCTAACTATAAACTTAAACCTAACCATCACACTAACCTAACCCTAACCCTCACCCTAACAAAACCCTACCACTCAACCTAACCCTCATCCTAACCATAACCCTAAACCTAATCTTCACCCTAACCCTAACACTAACCCTAAACCTCACCCTCATCCAAACCCTCACCTTCATGGTAACCCTCAACCTAACACTAACACACACCCATACCTAATCTTAAGCATCACCCTCACCCTCACCCTAACCCTCACCCTCATCTTAGTCCACACCCTAAACCTAGTCCTAAACCTAACACTAATCCTCACCCTAATCCTCACCCTCAACCTAACCCTTACCCTCACCCTAAATCTCACCCTGACCCTACCCCAAACCCTACCCCTAACCTTAACGTTAAACATCACCCTAACCCTCACCCTAACCCTAACCCTTACCCTCATCCTAACCCTCACCCTAACCCTCACCCTCACCCTAACCCTAACCCTAACCCTCAAGCTAACCCTAAACCTCACCCTCACCCTCACCCTCAACTTAACCCTAACCCTAACCCTCACCCTGACCCTCATCCTAACCCTAACCCTAATGCTCACATTAATCCTAAACCTAACCCTAAATCTCACCTTAGCCTAAAATTAACCTCAACATACCCCTTACCCTCACCCTTCCCTAACCCTAACCCTAACCCTAAACCTCACCCGCACCCTGACACTCACCCAAAACCTAACCCTAACCCTCACCCTAACCCTCACCTCACATTAACCCTAACCCTAACCCTAACCTTAAACATCACTCTGACCCTCACACTAACCCTATCGCTCACCCTCATCCTAAACCTCACCCTATCCCTGACCCTCACCCTAACTCTAAACCTAAACCTAACCCTCACACTAACCCTAACCCTCACCCTAACCCTAACCCTACCACTCAACCTAACCCTCATCCTAACCATTACACTAAACCTAATCCTCACCCTAACCCTAACGCTAACCCTAACACTCAACCTCATCCTAACCCTCACTTTCACTGTAACCCTCACCCTAACCCTAACCCTCACCCATACCCTAAACTTAAGGCTCATCTCCACCCTCAGCCTAACACTCACCCTCACCCTAGTCCACACCCTAAACCTAACCCTAACCCTAACACTAATCCTCACCCTAATCCTCACCCTCAACCTAACCCTTACCCTAGCTGTAACTCTCACCCTGACCTTAACCCTAACCCATCCCCTATCCTTAACCTTAAACATCACCCTAACCCTCACCCTAACCCTAAACCTCACCCTCATCCTAACCCTCACCCTAACAATTACCCTCACACTAACCCTAATCCTAACCCTAAAACTCACCATCACCCTAACCCTTAACCTCACCCTAACCCTAACCATCAACCTAAACCTCACCCTCACCCTAATCCTCACTGACACCCTAACTCTCAACCGACCGTAACCCTCACCGACATTCTAACCCTCACCCTCAAACTCACCCTTACCCTCAACCTCACCCTAGCCCTCAGCCTAAACCAAACAGTAACCCTAACCCTCAACCTACCCTAACCCTAACCCAAACCCTAACCCTAACACTCACACAAAGCCTAAACCTAACACTAACCCTAAACATAAACCTAACCCTCGCGCTCACCCTAACACTCACCCTAACACTTACAATAAACCTAACCCTAAAACTCACCGTCACACTAACACTCACCCTAAGCCTAACCCTCACTCACACCCTAACCCAAACCCTCACTGAACCCTAACCCTAACCCTAACCCTCACCCTCACACTAAAAATAACCCTAACCCTAACCCGCTCCCTAACCCTAACCCTTACCCTCACCCTAACCCTAACCCTCACACTCACCCCAACCCTAAACCTAACACTAACAATAACACTAATCCTAAACCTAACACTCACCCTCACCCTAACTCTAAACCTATCATTAACCTCACCCTCACACTCACCCTAACCCTAACCCTAACCCTCACCCTCACCCCAAACCTAATCAAAACCTTAACCCTAAACCTCACTCTACCCCTCACCCTAACCCTTAACCTAACCATAACCCTCAACCTCACCCTAAACCCAAACCTAAACCTAAGCCTCACCCTAACCCTAACCCCCACCTTAATCCTAACCCTAAACCTCATCCTCACCCTTACACTCACCCTCACCCTAACCCTATTCCAAAACCTCACCCTCATCCTAACCTTCACCCTTACCCTTACCCTCACGGTAACCCTAACCCTAACCCTAACCCTAACCCTCACACTAACACTAAGGCTCACATTAACCCTAACCATACCCCTCACCCTAACCCTCAACCTAAACCTAACCTTAACCTAACCAACTTCCTAAACCTTACCCTCACCCAAACCCTCAACCTAACCATAAACCTAACCTCCACCATAACCCTCAACCTAAACCTCACCCTCAAACTAACCCTCAAGCTAACCCTAACCCTCACCCTCACCCTCAGCCTAACCCTAACCCAAACCTTAATCCTAACCGTAACTTCACTCTCACCCTACACCTAACCCCAAATCTAACCCTCACTCACCCTCAACCTAACCCTAAACCTAACCCTAACCCTCACCCTAACCCTAACCGAAACCCTCACCCTAACCTTAACACTAACACTAATCCTAAACATAACTCTCACCCTCACCCTAACCGTAAACCTAAACCTCAACCTCATCCTAAACCTAACCGTTACCCTCACCCTCAACCTAAACCTGACCCTAACCCTCACACTAACCAACACCCTAACCCTAAAACTAACAGTAAACCTCACCCTCATCCTAACACTCACATGAACCCTTACCATCACCCTATCCCTCATCCTATCCCTAAACCTAACCCTCCCACTAACCCTAACCCTCACCCTAACGCTAAACCTACCCCTCACTCTAACCTACAACATATCCCTAAACCTAACCCTAACACTAACCCCAACCCTAACCATTACCTAAACAAAACCCTCACCTTCAGCTTCACCCTAACCCTAACCCTCACGCAAACCCTAACACTTACACTCAGCCTAACCGTCACCCAAACCCTAATCCTCTCCCTAAACCTCAACTTCACCCTCACGATAACCCAAAACTTAAACCTAACCCTCACCCTCACCCTAAACATCACCCTAAACCTCACCCTCACCATAGCCCTTTTCTTCAACCTCACCCTAACCGTAACCCTCACCCTCAACCTCACCCTCAACCTCATCCTAACCAAAACCCTAACCCTAATCCTAACCCTAACATTCACCCTCACCCTCACAATAACCCTAACCCTAATCCTAACCCTCAGCGTCACAGTCAACCTCACCCTAACCCTAACCCTCAACATCAGCCTAATCCTTACCCTAAACTTAACCCTAACACTCACCCTCAACCTAACCCTCAACCTTACCCAAACCCTAACCCTTACCCTCAACCTAATCCTAACCCTAACCCTCACACTAACCCTAACCTTCACCCTAACCCTAACGATAACACTAACCCTCACCCTCACCACAGCCTAACTCTAACCCTCACCCTAACCCTAACCCTAAGTGAAACCCTAACCCTAACCCTCACCCTAACCCTAACCCTAACCTCACCCTCAACTTAACCCTAACCATAACCCTAACCCTCACCCTAAAACTCAACCCAACACTCAGGGTAATCCTAAACCTCACTCTCACCCTAATCCTTACCCTCACGCTAATCCTAACCCTAACCCTAATCCTCACACTAAATCTAATCTTCAACCTAACACTAACACTACCGGTCACCCTAACCCTCACCCTAAACCTAATACTCACCCTCACCCTCGACTCACCCTAACCCTGACCCTAACCCTGACCCTAACCCTAACCCTAAACCTAAATCTAACCGTAATCCCAACCCTCACCCTAAACCTCACACTAACCCTAACCTTAACCCATAAATTCACACTCACCCTAACCATAACCCTAACCCTAACCCTCAATCTAACACTAATGCTAAACCGATGTCTCACCCTCAGCCTAAACCAAACCCTACCCCTAACCCTCACCATAACCCGAAACCTCACTTTCACCCTCACCATCAGTCTAACAATCACCCTAATCCTAATCCTAACCCTAACCCACACCCTCAACCTCACACTAACTCTAATCCCTACCCTAACCCTAACCCTCACCCTCACCCTCACCCTAATTCTAACTATATCCCTAAAACTCACTCTAATTCTAACACTCAACCTAACCCTATCCCTAACCCTCACTCTCACAATAATCCTAATATTAACCCTAATGCTCACCCTAACACTCACCCTCACCCTCACACTAACACTAACCCTAACCCTAACCCTCACCCTCACCGTCACCCTAACCATAATTCTATCCCTAAAACTCACCCTAACCCTAAACCTCACCCTAACACTAACCCTATCCCTCACACTAACCCTCACCCTAACACTCACGCTAACCCTAAATTTCACCGTCACCCTAACACTCACCCTAACCCTTACCCTCACCCTAACCCTAAACCTAAACCTAACCTTCACACTAAACTTAACCGTCAGCCTAAACCTAACCCTACTCCTCAAACTAACCCTCACCCTAACCCTAACCCTAACAATAACCCTAACCCTAACGCAAACCCTCACCCTAAACCGAACACCCACCCTCTCCCGAACACTAACACTAACACTAAGGCTAAGCTTAAACCTAACCCTCACCTTCTCCCTAGCCTTCACCTTAACCCTGAACCTAACCCTAACCCTCACCCTAATCATAATCTTAACCCTAAACCTAACACTCACCCTAACTCTAAACCTAACCCTCAGCCTTACCCTAACCATACCCCTCAGCCTAACCCTCATCCTAACCCTCACCATCACCCTAAACCTATCCCCAACACTCACCCTTACCCTAACCTTCACCCTCATACTCACCTTCACCCTCACCCTAACCCTCAGCCTCACCCTAAAACTAACCCTCACACTAACCCTAAACCTAAACCTTACCTAAAGGAAACCCTCACCTTCAACCTCACCCTCACCAAAACCCTCACCCTCACCCTAAACCTAACCTAAACACTTTCCCTAACTCTCACCCTCACCCTCACCCTCACTCTCACACTAAACCTCACCCACACCCTCACCCTCACCCTCACCCCAAGCCTCACACTCACCCTTACCCTCAACCTCACCCTAACCATAACCCTCACACTAACCCTAAAACTAACCCTCACCGTAATCCGCGCTCTCACCCTCATCCTCACCTTCACCCTCAGCCTAACCTTCACCCTCACCCTAGACCTCACCCTAACACTAATCTTCACATACACTCTATCCCTCACCCTCAGCTGAACCCTAAACCTAACTCTCACCTTCACCCTCACCCTCACCCTCAACCTAAACTTAACTATAACCCTAAACCTATTTCCCTCACCATAACACTCACCCTAAACCTCAACCTAACCCTAACCCTAACCCTCACCCTCATCCTAAACCTAAGCCGAAACCTAACCCTCAACCTAACCCTCAACCTAACACTCACTCTAACCCTAAACTTCACTCTCACCCTAACCCTCACCCTAACCCTTACCCTCACCCTAACGCTAAATCTAACCCTAACCCTTACACTAAACTTAATCCTCACCCTAACCCTAACCCTACCCCTCTAACTAAACCTCACTCTATCCCTAACCCTAACAATAACCCTAAAACTAATCCTAACCAAAAATCCTCACCCTAACCCAAACCTTCATGCTCACCCTAACCCTAAGCCTAACCTTAAGGCTAACCCTAACCCTAAACCTCACCTTCTCCCTAGCCCTCACCTTAAGCTTAAACCGAACCCTAACCCTAACACTATTCCTAACCCTAACCCTAAACCTAACACTCACCCTATACCGAACCCTAACCCTCAGCCTAACCCTAACCATAACCCTCAGCCTAACATTCATCCTAACACTTCCTCTAACACGAACCCGAATCCTAACCCTCACACTCACACTAAACCTATCCCCAACTCTCACCCTAAACCTAACTCTCACCTTCACCCTCACCCTAACCCTCAGCCTCACCATAAACATCCCCCTAAAACTAACCACACCCTAACCCTAACCCTAAACCTTACCTAACCGAAACACTCAACTTCAACCTCACTCTCAGCATAACCCTCACCCTCACCCTAGACCTCACCCTAAATCTAACCCTAACCATTTCCCTTACCCTCACCCTCACCTCATCCTCACCCTCAGCCTAATCCTAACCCTAATCCTAATACTAAATCTAACACTCACCCTAATCCTCACCCCAATCCAAACCCGAACACTAACCCTGAACCTAACCCTAAACCTAACCCTGACCCTAAACCAAACACTAAAAATAACTCTAAACCTAAACCTCATCCTCACCTTAACCCTAAACCTCACCCTCAACCTCAGCCTAACCCTAACCTACCTCCAACCCTCAACCTAACCCTAAACCACAGCCTCACCCTCAGTCTTAGCCTAACCCTAAACCTAACCCTAACACTAACACTAACCCTAACACTAAACCTAACCCTAACCATAAACCAAATATTAACCCTAACCCTAACCCTAACCCTGACCCTCACCCTCACCTTAACCCTAACCATAACCATAACCTTCACCTTAACACTCACCCCAACACTCAAGCTATCCCTAAACCTCACTCTCACCCAAATCCTCACCCTAATACTTACCCTCACCCTAACAGTAACCCTAACACTAATCCTCACACTAAACCTAATCCTCACCCTAACACTAACCCTACCCGTCACGCTAATCCTCACACTAACCCTCACCCTAACCCTAATACTCACCCTCACCCTAGACCTCACCCTTACCCTAATCCTAACCCTCACCCTAACCCTAACCC
Organism: Dipodomys merriami; assembly: GCF_024711535.1. Taxonomy (NCBI): domain Eukaryota; kingdom Metazoa; phylum Chordata; class Mammalia; order Rodentia; family Heteromyidae; genus Dipodomys; species Dipodomys merriami. The sequence goes on along the minus strand of NW_027204148.1, from coordinate 1,148,311 downwards.
TAAACCAACCCTCACCCTAAACCTCACACTAACCCAAATCCTAACCCATAAACTCACCCTCACCCTCACAATCAGTCTAACACTAATCCTAATCCTAATCCTAACCCTAACCCACACCCTCAACCTCACGCTAACATTAATCATTACAATAACCCTAACCATCACCCTCACCCTCATCCTAAGTCTAACTCAATCCCTAAACCTCACCCTAACTCTAACACTCACCCTAATCCTAACCCTTACCCTCACTCTCACAATAAACCTAATCCTAACCCTAACCCACACCCTAACCCTAACCCTCTCCCTCAATCTAAACCTCACCCTCACCATAACCCTCATCCTAAACATAACACTCAACCTCAGCGTAAAACTAAACCTAACCCTAACCCTAACAATACCTATAACCCTAACCCTAAATCTAAAAATAACCCTAACCATAGTCTTTCAACCTAACCCTCAACCTATCCCTAAACTTAACCCTCACTCTCACACTAACCCTAAGCCCAACCCTAACGCTCACCCTATCCCTAACGCTAACCCTAACTCTGACCTCACCCTAAACCTCACCGTAACCCTAACCCTCACACACAACCTCATCCTAAACCTAACCCTAAACCTAACCCTCAACCTAACCCTCACCCTAACACTAACGCTAATCCTAAACTTCACTCTCACCCTAACCCTCACCCTAACCCTTACCCTCATCCTAAACCTAAACCTAACCCTAACCCTCACACTAAGCTTAACCCTCACCCTATCCCTAACCCTGCCCCTCAAACTAAACCTCACTCTAACCCTAACCATAACAGTAACCCTAAACCTAACCCCAACCAAAAACCCTCATCCTAACCCAAACCTTCACTCTCACCCTAACCCTAACCCTAACCTTAATGCTAACCATAACCCTAACCCTCACCTTCTCCCTAGCCTTCACCTTAACCCTAAACCTAAACCTAACCCTCACCCTATTCCTAAATTTACCTTAACCTAACACTCACCCTATCCCGAACCCTAACCCTCAGCCTAACCCTAAACATACCTCTCAGCTAAACATTCATCCTTACCCTTACACTAACCCGAACCCGAACCCTAACCCTCACTCACACCCTAAGCCTCACCCTCACTCTCAGCCTTAGCCTTACCCTAACGCTATCGCTAACCCTAACCCTAACCCTAACCATAAACCAAACATTAACCCTAAACCTAAGCCTAAACCTCACCCTCACCCTCACCGTAAACCAAACTCTAAACCTCACCATAAAGCTAACCATTGCCCTAAAACAAAACCTAACTCTCACCCTCACCCTAACACTAACCCTAACCCTTAACCTCACCTCAACATTAACCGTAACCCTCACAGAAATCCTAACCCTCACCCTAAACCTAACCCTACCCCTCAGCCTAACCCTCACCATAACCATAACCCTAATCCTAATCCTCACACAATCCCTAACCCTCACCCTAACCCTAACCCTCACCCTTATCTTCACCCTCACCCTCAGCCTAACCCTCATCCTAACACTAACCCTAACCCTCACCCTAACCTTAACCCTAAACCTCACCCTCATCCTAATCCTCACCCTCACCCATGCCCTAACTCAAACCCTAACCCTATCCCTTACCCTAAACCTAACTGTAACCCTAACCCTCACCCTAACCTTAACACTAACCCTAAAGCTCACCCCAACCCTAACCCTCACCTTACCCCTAACCCTCACCCTAACCCTCACCATAAACATAACCCAAACCCTAACCCTCACCTTCACCCAAAACCTAACCCTCACCCTCACCTGAACCTTCACACTCACCCTAGCCCTCATCCTCTCCTAAACAGAACCCTAACCATAACCCTCACTCTCAACCTAACCCAAACCCTCACCCTAGTCCTCACCCTCACCCTCACCATCACCCTCAGCCTAACCCACACCCACACCCTAGCACTCACCCTAACCTTAAACCACACCCTAACCCTAACCCTCACCCTAACCTTAACCCTCACCCTAACACTAACCCTCACAATCAGCCTAAGCCTAAACCTAACCCTCACCCTAACCTTCACCCTAACGCTCAACCTAGCCCTTACCCTAACCCTCAACTTCACCCTCACCCTAAACATAACCCTAAATCTAACCCTCACACTAACACTCAGGCTAACACTAAAATTCACTCTCACACTAACCCTCACCCTAACCCTGACCCTCTCCCTAAACCTAAACCTAACCCTAACCCTCAAACGAACCCTCACCCTAAAACTAACCCTAACACTCACCCTAACCCTAACCCTAACCCAAAACCTCACCTTCACCCTAGCCCTCACCCTAACCCTAATCCTAAACCTAACCCTAACCCACACACTAACCCTAACCCTCTCCCTAACTCTAAACCTCACCCTCACCATAACCCTCATCCTAAACCTCAACCTCACCCTCGCCCTTATCCTAACACTAACTATAAACCTAAGTCTAACACTAACCCTCTCCTTAACCGTCACCCTAACCCTCACCCTAACCCTAACCCTAACCCTCACCCTCACCCTAAACATAACCCTAAACATAAGCCTCACCCTCACCGTAACCCTAACCCTCACTCTCACACTAACCCTAACCGTAACCCTAATGCTCACCCTAACCATAACGCTAACCCTAACTCTGACCCTCACACTAAACCTCACCTTAACTCTAACCCTCACCCACACCCTAACACTCATCCTCAACCTCACACTAACTCTCACCCTAACCCTAAACCTAACGCTCACCCTCACCCTAACCCTAACCCTACCTCTATCCCTAAACCTCAAAATAACAATAAACCTCACCCTAACCCTAAACCTAACCCTTACACTAACCCTAAACCTAACCCTAACACTCATCCTAAATATCATCCTAACAATAACACTAACCCTAACACTTACCCTAATTTTAAATCTCACCATAAACCTAACACTCACTCTAAACCTAACCCTAACCCTCACCCTAAAAATAACCCTAAATCTCACCCTCACCATTACCCTCACCCTAACCTTCATCCTCTCGCTAAACATCACCCTAACCATAACCCTCACCCTAACCCTATCCCTAACGCTTACCTAACAGAAACCCTCACCATCAGCCGCGCACTCACACTAACGCTAAACATATCCCTCAGCCTAAACTTCATCCTAACCCTAACCCTAATCAGAACCCTTATCCTAACCCTAACCCTCACCCTAATCCTAACCCTAAAATTCACCCTCACATTAACCCTAAGCCTAACCCGCACCCTCACTCTAACCCTCACCCTAAGCTTAACACTAACACTAACCCTCAACCCCACCTTAAATCTCACCCAACCCTAACACTCACGCTAACCCTAACCCTAACCCTAACCTTAACCTAACCCTCAGCCTCAGCCTAATACTCACAGTCACCCTAACACTCACCCTAAACCTAACCCTCTCCCACACCCAAACCCACACCCTCACCCGAACCCTCACTCTCACCCTAACCCTCACCCTCACATTAAACATCACCCTAACCCTAACCCGCACACTAACCCTCACAGTCAACCTTATCCTCACCCTAACTCTAACCCTGACCATTACCTAAACTTAACCCTCACCCTCATTCTAACCCTAAAACTACACCTAACCCTAACCCTATCCCTGACACTATCCCTCACCCTAACACTCACACTAACACTAACACTCATTCTCACACTAACCCTCACCCTAAACATTACCCTTACCCTTACCCTAACCCTAACCCTAACACATACATTAAACCTAAACCTCACCCTGACACTAACCCTACCCCTCAACCTCACCCTCACCCTCACCTTAACCCTAATCCTAACACTGATACTCACCCCAACCCTAAATCTGACCCTAACCCTAACCGTAAACCGAACCCTAACCCGAACCCTAAACCTAAACCTAACCTTAAACCTCACCCTAAACCTAAACCTAACCCTAACCCTCACTCTAACCCTAATCATAACCCTAACCCTAACTTCCAACCTCACCCTCAACCTAACTCTAACGCTAACCCTAACCATAACCCTCACCCTCACGGTCACCATCACCCTAACCGTAATCCTATCACTAACCCTCACCCTAACCCTAACCCTAACCCTAAATCTCACAATAAACCTAACCCTAACCCTCACCCTAAACCTAACCTAACCCTACATCTCACCCTATTGCTAACCCTAACCCTAACTCTCACCTTCACCCACACCCTAACCCTCACCGTCAACTTAACCCTCTCCCTAACCCTAACCCTAACCCTCACGCAAACCCTCACACTCACCCGAACCCTCACACTCACCCTAACCCTCACCCTCACCCTTAACATCACCCTAACCAAAACCCTCACCATAATCTTCAACCTAACCCTAAACCTCAACGTCACCCTAAGCCTAATCCTAACCCTATAACCCTAATCCTAAACCTAACACTCACCCTAACCCTAATCCTCACCCTAAATCTCAACCTAACACTTTGCCTCCCCCTAACTGTGTGAGACAAACACTAACCCTCATCTTAAACCTAACCCTAACCATAATCCTCACCCTCACCCTCACCCTAACCCTAACCCTAACCCTAACAATAATCCTAACACTAACCCTAACCCTAACCCTAACTCTAACCCTCACCCTAACCCTAAGCCTAACCCTAAACCTCACCCTAACCCTGATCCTAACACTTAGACTCACCCTAACCCTAATCCTAAACCTAAGCCTCACCTTACCCTAACCCTCACCATAACACTAACCATCACCTTCAACCTAACCCTCACCCTAACGTAAACCTGACCATATGCCTCACCCTAACACTCAACCTAACCAAAACCTCACCCTAAACCTCACATTAACACTAACCCTAACCCTAACACTCACCCTCATCCTATCTCTAACACTAACCCTAACCCTGACCATCACCCTAACCCTAATGCTAACCCTAAGTCTCACCCTCACCCTAAACCTCCCCTTAACACTTACCCTTACCCTCACACTAACCCTAAACCTAATCCTCACAGTAATCCTCACCATAACCCTAATCCTAACCGTAAACCTAACCTTCCCTACCCCTAACCCTCACCCTAACCCTAACCCTAACCCTCACCCTACCGTCAGCCTAACCCTAACCCTAACCCTCAACTTAATCCTCACAGTCACCCTAAACCTCACCCTAAACCTAACCCTCACCCACAACCTAACCCTCAACCTCACCCAGACCCTCACCATCACCATAACCCTCACCCTCACCTAAACATCACCCTAAACCTAACCCTAACCCTAAACCTCACCCTAACCCTAACCCGCACCCTAACCCTAACCCTCAACCTAATCCTCACTCTAACTGTAACTAAACCCTTACCAAACTGAATCCCACAACCTCATACTCACCCTGACCCAAACCCACACCCTAACCCTAACCCTAACCCTAACCCAAACCTTACATCAGTCTAACCCTAACCCTAACCCTAATCCTAACCCTAACCCTCACCCTCACACTCACCCTAACCCTAACACAACCATAACCCTCACCCTCACCCTCACCCAAACCCTCACCCTAACACTAATCCTCAAATAACCGTCACCCTAACCCTAAACTTAACCCTCTCCCACAAACTAACCCTCACCCTCACCCAAACCCTCACCCTAACACTAACCCTAACCGTAAACATCACCCTAACCCTAAACTTAACCCTCTCCCACACCTAACCTTCACCCTAACCCTAACCCTAACCCTAATACTTACACTAAACCTAAACCTCAACCTAATCCTGTCCCTACCCCACACCCTCACACTCACTCTCACCCAAACCCACACCCTAGCCATCACCCTAACTCTAACCCTAACACTCACTCTAACCCTCTCCCTAACCCTAACCCTAACCTTAAGCCTAAGCCTAAGCCTATCCCTAACCATAAGCCTCACACTAACGCTAAGCCTAACCCTAAACCTTATCCTCACTGGCACCCTAACACTCACTCTCTCCCTAACCCTCACCCTAATCCTTACACTCACCCTAACCCTAACACTAACCACAACCCTAACCCTAAAACTTACACTAAAAATAACCCTCACCCTAACCCTAACCCTCACCCTCACCCTCACCCTAAACCTAGCCCTAAACCTAATCCTCACCGGCATCCTCAACCTCACCCTAACCAAAACAATAACCCTAATGATAACAATAACACTAACCCTAGCCCTAAACCTATCTCTAAACCTCACCCTAACTCTAACCCTAACTGAATACTTAACTCTAACCCTAAACCTCACCCTCACCCTAAACCTAACCCTAATCCTAACCCTCACCTTAACATTCACCCTAACAATCACATTAACCCTAAACCTCACTCTCTCCATAATCCTCACACTAAACCTTACCCTCAGCCTAACCCTAACCCTAAACTTCACATTAACCCTAACCCGCACCATAACCCTCATCCTCAACCTAATCCTCACTCTAACTCTAACTGTACCCTTACCTAAACGAAAACCTCACCCTCACCCAAACCCACACCCTATCCCACACCCTAAACATAACCCTAACTCTAACCCTCATCCTACCTCTCACCCTCCCCCTCACCTCAGCCTAACCCTAACCAAACCCCTAATCCTAACCCTAACCCTCACCCTCACCCTGACCCTAACCCTAAACCTAAATGTAACCCTCACCCTCACCCGCACAGTAACCCTCACCCTAAAACTAACCGTCACCCTAACCTTCAACTGAACCCTAAACTTTAATCTCTCACACACCCTAACCCTCACTCTAACCCTAACCCTAACCCTAACATTTACACTAAACCTAAACCTCACCCTAACCATCACCCTAACCCTCACACTATCCCTAAACCTCACCCTCACCCTAGACCATACCCTAACCCTAATACTAACCTTAAGCCACACCCTAACCCTATCCCTCAACCTAACTCTAACCCTCATCCTCACCCTAACCCTCACCCTCACCCTAACCCTAAATATAAGCCTCAGCCTAACTCTCACCCTAACACTAACCCTCACCCTAACCCTCACACTAACTCTATCCCTAACCCTAACACTCACCCTCATCCTAACCCTAACCCTAACCCTAACCCTCACCCTAAACCTCACCCTAAACATAAGCCTCATCTTAACTCTCACCCTAACCCTAACCCTCACACTAACTCTATCCCTAACCCTAACACTCACCCTCATCCTAAACCTAACCCTAACCCTAACACTCACCCTCATCCTAAACCTAAACCTAACCATAACCCTAAACCTCGCCCTAACCCTTAGCCGTACCCTCACAATAAACCTAACCCTAACCCTCACCCAAACCATCACCTTAACCCTAATCCTAACCCTAAACCTAACCTTCACCCTACCCCTAACCGCCACCCTAAACCTAACCGTAACCCTAACCCTCACCCAACCCTCACCCTGACCCAACCCTAACACTAACCGTCACCGTAATCCTAACAATCACCCTAAACCTCACTCTAAACCTAACCCTCATCCACACCCTAACCCTAAATATCACCCTAAACCTAAACCTAACCCTAAACCTAATCTGCAACCTAACCCTAATACTCAACATAATCCTCACCCTAACTCTAAGTAAACCCTTACCTAACTGAAACCCTCACTCTCACCCAAACCCACACCTTAGCCCTCACCCTACCCCTAACTGTAACCCTAACCCTCATCAAGCTAACACTAACCCTAACCTTAACCATCAACCTCACCCTCACCCTAACACTAACCCTCACCCTTACCGTCACCCTAACCATAATCTTAACCCTCTCCCACACTCTAAAGCTCACCCTAACCATAAACCAAACCCTATCACTTACACTAAAACTAAACCTCACCCTAACCGTAAACCTACCCCTCACCCTCACCCTCACCCTCACCCTAACCCTAATCCTAACCCTAACACACACTCTAACCCGCTCCCTAACCTTAACCCTAACCCTTACCGTAACCCTAAGCCTAACCCTAACCCTAACCATAAGCCTCACTCTATCGCTACACCTAACCCTAAACCTTACCCTCAACTGCACCCTAACCCTCAGTCTCACCATAACCTTCACCCTAACCTTAACTCTACCACTCAACCTAACCCTCATCCTAAAACTAACCCTAACCCTCACCCTAACCCTAACCATAACCCTCACCTTCACCTCACCTTAAACCTAGCCCTAACCCTAATCCTCACCCTTACCCTCACCCTCACCCTAACCCTAACAATAACCCTAATGCTAACACTAACGCTAACCCTAACCCTAACCGTAACTGTAAACCTCACCCTAACCCTAACCCTAACCCTCACACTAACCCTAACCCTCACCCTAACCTTAACCATACCCCTCAGCCTAAACCTCATTCTAACCCTAACCCTAATCCTCACCCTAAACCTTACCCGAAATCAAAACCTAATCCTAACCCTCACCCTAACCCTAACCCTCACCCTCACCCTCACCCTCAGTCTAACCCTAAACCTAACTCTCATATTAACCCTAAAATTCACCCTCAACCTCACCCTAACTCTAACCCTAACGCTAACTCTAAACCTCACCCACACCCTCAACGTAACTCTAACCCTAACCCTAACCCTCACCCTCACAATAACACTAACCCTATCCCTAACCCTCATGCTAAACCTGACCCTCACCCTCACTCTCACCCTAAACCTATCCCTAACACTAACACTAAAAATAACCCTCACCCTAACCCTAGACCTAACCCTCACCCTAACCCTTACCCTAACCCTCACCCTAACCTTCACCCTAACCCTAACCCTAACACTAACCCTCACCCTAAACCACACCCTAACCCTCACCCTCACACTAAACATCACACTATCCCTAAACCTCACCCTAACCCTAACCCTAACTCTCACCCTAAACCTCACCGTGACCCTCAACCTCGCCCTAAGCCTAACCCCAACCCTAACCCTAATTCTAAACCTAACACTCACCCTCACCCTCACACTCACCCTCACACTCAGTCTAACCCTCACCCTAACCCTGGCCCTGACCCTCACCTTCACCTAACTGTAACCCTAACCCTAACCCTAATCCTCACCCTCATTCTAACCCAAACCAAAACCTAACCCTCAACCTAAACCTAACCCTCACCCACACACTAACCCTCACCCTCACCTGAACCCTCACGCTCACCCTAAACCTCATTCTCACCCTAATCATCACACTAACCCTAACTGTCACCCTAACCCTAACGCTTACACTCACCCTAACCCTTACCCTCACCCTCACCCTATGCCTAACACTAACCGTAACCCTAATCCTACACCTAACCCTCACCCTGACCCGCACACTACACCAAAGTCTACACCTCAGTCTAACCCTCACACTAACCCTAACTCTAACCCTAATCCTCACCCTAGCACTAACCCTAACTGTAACCCTCACACTCACTCTAGCCCTCAGCTTCACACTAACCCTAACCCTAACCGTCACTCTAACCCGAACCTTCACCCTAACACTAACCCTCACCCACACCCTAACCCTCACCGTAATCCTAATGCTAACCCTAACATTAATCCTCACACTAGCCCTCACCCTGACACTAACCCTAACACTAACCCTAACCCTAACACTACCCCTGACCTAACACTAACCCTAAACCCAAACCTTACCCTAGCCGTCACCCTCACCCTAACCCTAACCCTAACCCTAACACTCACCATCACCCTAATCCTCACCTGTACCCTAACCCTAACCCTCACCCTAATCCTAAAGCTAACCCTTAACCTAAAGCTAAACCTAACCCTCACCCTCACCCTAAACCTCACCCTTACCCTGACTCTCACCCAAACCCATTTCCTCACCCTAAACCTGAGGTTCATTCAAACCCTAACCCTAAACTTAACGCTAACCAACACCTAACCCTAAATCTAACCCACACCCTCAACTTCACGCTAAGGCTAACTCTAATCCTAACCTTCAACCTAAACCGAACACTCACGATAACCCTAACCTTAACCCTCACCCTCACCGTAATCTTAACCCTTGCCAAAAACCCACCCTAACCATCACCCTCACCCTAATCCTAACACTAACATTAACCCTCACCCTACACACACCCTAACCCTAACACCAACCCTAACCCTCACACTAAACCTCACCCTAACCCTTACACTCACCCTAACCCTAACCCTAACCCTAACCATCAAACTAACCCTAACCCTAACCATCACCCTAACGATAACCCTAAATCTAACCCTAACCTTCACCGTCAACATAACCATCACCCTAACCCAAACCCTCACACACACTCACCTGACCCCTCACTCTCAACCTAACCCTCATCCACACCCTCACCATCATTCTGAACATCACATTAACACTAACCCTCACCCTAACCCTAACCCTAACCCTCACCTTAACCGTCACCTAAACCCTCACCCTCACCCTGAGCCTAACACTAAACCTAACCCTAATCCTAAATCTAAAACTAAACCTCACACTCATCCTCAGCTTAACCCTAAACTTAATCCTAACCATAGCCCTCACCCTCACCCTCACCCTAATTCTAATCCTAACCCTAACCCTACCCCTTAACCTTAAGCTAACTCTAACCCTAAATCTAACCCTGACCCTAACCCAAAACCTCACGCAAACTCTAACGCTAACCCTCACACTCACTGTAACACTCACCCTAACACTTACTCTAACCCTAACCCAAACCCTAACCCTCACCCTCACACTAACCCTAACCCTCACACTAAGCTAACCCTCACCCTAACCCTAAACTTAACCCTCAGCCTAACACTCACCCTAACACTAACTCTAACCCTAATCCTCACCCTATCACTAACCCTAACCCTAAAACTCACCCTTCCCATTACCCTAACCCTAAACCTAATGCTCACCTTAACCGTCACCCTAACCCTCACCCTCACCCTAACCCTATCCCTAACCCTAACCCACACCCTAACCCTAACCCTCACACTAAACTTAACCCTAACCCTCACACTCACCCTCACCCTTAACCTAACCCTAAATATAACCCTAACCCTAACCATATCCTTCAACCTAATCCTCACCCTCACGCTAACCCTAACACTAACCTTAACCCTCACCCTAACCCACACCCTCACCCTCATCTGAACCCTCACACTCACCCTAAACCTCACTCTCAACCTAATCATCACACTAACCCTAACCGTAACCCTAACCCTAACCCTAATCCTCACACTAACCCTAACCCAAAACCCTAACCCATACCCTAACCATCACCCAAACCCTAACCCTAACCATAACCATCACCCTAACGCTAAGCCTAGCCCTAAACCTAAACCTCACCATCAACCTAACCATCACCCTAACCATAACCCTCACACACACCCTAACCTTCACCATAACCTGAACCCTCACTCTCACCCTAATCAAAATCCACACCCTCACCCTCACTCTAAACATCACACTAACCCTAACCTTCACCCTAACCCTTAACCTAACCTGCACCCTAAGCCTCACATTCACCCTCACCCTCACCCTAAGCCTAACACTAAACCCAACCCTAATCCTAAATCTCACACTCACCCTCACCCTCTCCCTCACCCTCAGCCTAACCCTAACCCTACACTTAATCCTAAACCTAGCCCTCACCCTCACCCTCACCCTAACTCTAACCCTAACCCTAACCCTCACCGTAAAACTAACACTAAAACTAATGCTCACCCTAACCCTAAACCTCACGCAAAAGCTAAGCCTACCCTCAACCTCACACTAACCCTCACACTAACCTTACTCTCACCTAAAAACTAACTCAAACATCACCCTAACCCTAACCCTCACTTTCACCATAAATATCACACTAACCCTAACCCTCACCCTAAACTTAAACCTAACCCTCACCCTAACCTTCACCCTCACCCTGAGCCTAACACTAACCCTAACCCTAATCCTAAACCTAACACTCACCCTCACCCTCACCCTCAGCCTAACCCTAACCCTAACACTAATCCTAACCGTAGTCCTCACCCTCACCCTCACCTTAATTCTAAACCTAACCCTAACCCTAACCTAACACTAACCCTAAATCAAACCCTCATCCTAAGCCTAACACTAACACTCACCCTCACCCTAACCCAAACCGTAAACATCACCCTCACCCTAACCCTCACCCTAACCCTCACCCTAACCATAACCCTCAACCACACCCTAACCCTCACCCTCACCTGAACACTCACACTAACCCTAACCCTCACCCTCATCCTAAATATCACACTAAAACTAACCCTAACGTTCATCTTAACCCTAACCTTAACCCTAACCCTCACCCCAAGCCTCACCCTAACCCTAACGCTCACCATAAACCTGACCCTTCCCCTCACCGTAACCCTCATAATAAACCTAACCCTAACCCTCACCGTAAACCTCACCGTTACCCTTACCCTCACCCTAACCCTCAACCTAACCCTCAAACTAACCCTAATCCTCACCCTTACCCTAATCCTCACCCTAACCCTCACCCACACTCTAAACCTCCCCCTCCCCCTAACGCATTTCCTCACCCTAACCCTAACCCTAAACCGATCGCTCACACAAACCATAACCCTCACCCTAACCCTTACAGTCACCCTAACCCTAAGCCTAACCCTAATCCTCACATTAACTTTAACCTTCACCCTAACCGTAACCCTAACCCCACGCTAACCCTCACCCTATCCCTAAACCCAGCCCTAATCCTCACCCTATTCCTAAACCTAACCCTAACCTTCACCCTCACCCTAAACCACACCATCACCCTGACCCTCACCCTAACACTAACCCTAACCCTCACCCTAACCCTAAACCTCACCTTAAACCTAAACCTAACTGTCACCCTCACCCTAGCCCTTACCGTAACCCTAAACCTAACCCTAACCCTCACCATCATACTTACCCACACCCCAGCCTAACCCTAACCCTAACCCTAATCCTAACCCTAACCCTCACTCTCACCCGTACTCTAACCCTCACCCTAATCCTATCCCTCTCCCTCACCCTAACCCTAAGACTATCCCTAAACCTCACCTTAACCCTAACCCATACCCTAACCCTAACCCTCACCCTCACTCTGACCCTAACCCTAACACTAAACCTAACTCTCACACTAAACCTCATCCTAACCCCAACGCTAACCTAACACTCACCCTAATCCTCACTCTAACCCATATCTTCACCCTAACCCTAACACTAACCCTAAAACTAAGGTTCACCCTAACCCTATAGTTCATCCTAACCCTAACCCTCACCCTCACCCTAACCCTAACCCTCACACTAAACCAAACCTCACCCTATCCCTAACCCTACCCTTTACCCTATCCCTCATTCTAACCCTAACCCTAACCCTCAACCTCAACCTAACCCTAACGCTAACCCTAACCCTAAACCTCACCCTAACAATAACCTGCATGCTAAAGCTAACCCTAACAATCAACCTCACCCTAAGCCTCACTCTAACCTTACGCTCACACTAACCCTAACCCTAACCTTAACCCTCACACTAACCCGAATTCTAAACCTCACCTTAACCCTCACTCTAACCATCACCCTCACCCTAACACTCACCCTAACCCTAACCCTCACCCTACCAGTAAGCCTCATCCACACCCTAACCCTAACCCTCAAAGGAACCCAATCCCTCACCCTAAACATCACTCTCACCTTAACCCTCACCTGAACCCTAAACCTAATCCTCACCCTCACGATAACCCTCACCCTAACCCTCACCCTAACCAACCCGAACGCTAACCGTAACCCTTACCGTAGACCTAAATCTAAATCTAACCCTCACAATAACCCTAACACTATCCCTAACCTTCACCCTCATCCTAAAACTCACCCTAAATCTTACCCTCCCCCTAACCCTAAACCCAACCCTAACCCTAATATTTACAATAACCCTAACATTAAACCCCAACCTAAACCTCACCCTAAACGAAACAATAACCCTAAACTTCCCCCAAACCCTCACCTTAACCTTAACCCTCACCCACACCCTAACACTCACCTCATCCTAACCCTCACCTTCACCCTAAACCTAACCCTCACCCTCACCCTAACCCTCACATTCACCCTAAACATCACCATACCTCTAACCCTAACTCGAAAGCTAACCCTAATCCTCACCCTCACCCTGACCCTAAGCCTAAAACTAACCCTAAACTTAATCCTAGACCTAATGCTCTCTGTCACCCTCACTCTAAACGTAACCCTAAACCTAACCCTAACCCTCACCCTCACCCTAACCCTAACCCTAACCCTAACCCTCACCTTAACCCTAACCTTAAATCTAACCCTAACTCTCACCCTATCCCTCCCTAATCCTAACACTAACACTCACCCTAACCCTTACTCTCACCCTAACCCTCACTGTAACCCTAACCCTAGCCTCACCCTAACCCTCACCCTAGTCCTCAACCTAACCCTAAACCTACCCCTCACCTAATCCTCATCCTAACACTAAACCTAACCCTAACCCTCACCCTAACCCTAAACCTAACCCTTTCCCTCATCCTCCCGCTAACCCTGAACCTAACCCTTACCCTCAACCTAACCCTAACCCTAACACTAACTCTAAACCTCACCCTAACCCTAATACTAAACCTCACCCTAACACTAACCTTCACCCTCACCCTCACCTTCATTCTCAGCCTCACCCTAACCCTAACCCTAATCCTAAACTTATCCCTCATGCTCACCCTAACTCTAACCCTAACCCTAACCCTCTTTCTAACCCTCACCCTAAACCTAACCCTAACACTAACGTTCACCCTAACATAACCCTCACCTTGACCCTATTCCTAACCCTAACCATAACCCTAACACTAACCCTCACCTAACACTAACCCTAACCCCAACCCTAACACTAACTGTCACCCTCACCCTAACCCTAACCCTAACCCTCACCATCCCCCTAACCCTCACCTGTACCCTAACCCTAACCCTCACCCTAATCTTAAAGCTAACCCTTACCCTAAACTTAAACGTAACTCTCACCCTCACCCTAACCCTAACCCTTACCCTGACCCTCACCCAAACCCTTTTCCTCACCCTAACCTGATCCGTCCAGCAGGTTCAGTTATTCGTTATACTCGAGGAGGCACCTCCTAAGAACCATGGGGGTGAAAGAGAAACGAGACCAAGCGCATAAAGACAAAGTCAGTCTGAGTCGCGTCAAGGTCTGCTTTATTAAAGTGAGGCAGGTTTTATATACCTGAAGGGACAGGGGAAGGGAAAGAATGAAAAAACTTTGCAGAAGCAAGGGTGAGAAGTCCCGGGGTCAGGGCTGGGTCATGCTTTTCCTTTGGCCGTTGTGCTAGTCGTTCTAAGAAATATTTATGGTCAGTCAGGCGCCATTTGCTGAGTGCTGGAGATAAGAGAAATGTTGTCTGCTTAGGGCTGGAGGAATATTTATGGTTAGCCAAATGTAGTTTGCTTAGGGCTGGAGGAATCTTATCTTTCCATACACTTTCTTGGCTCCCAACAAATCCCCCTTTCTTATTTAGAAAATTGACCATCAATTGTTGGCTGCTCTTTTTAAGGGGGTGACAGAGGCTATTGTCCTCTAAGGGCCCAGGGTTTTTTTTTCCGCTCCCGAGCGAGCGTCCTCACTCGGGGAGGGGAGTTTTACAGGCCTTGGCATGTTTTTTGAGGAGACGGCTCTTGTTTATGCATGCCAACCGTTAAGCACCAGAGCTTGACACTCAGGGGTCTTGGGTTTTGGGATCTCACGGATCCATCCCCCTGCAGTCTTACCTGCACCCTTGATTATAGCATTTCTTCTTCCTCCCATAGGTGCATCCTCCCCCAAGCAGAGGGGCCTATAGGAGGAGGGGTGAACCTCTCCCTTATGGCAATAGATCTTGCCCGTTGAATGGTCAGAAGTTACGAATAAGAAGAAAGATTTTCTAAATAAGAAAAAGAAAAGGGGGGCTGTTTCCCACTGGAGCAAGTTCACGGCAAAGCACTAATTAAAAGCCTAGGGTAAATGCTCGATCTCAATGCCTTAGTCCGCCATATTGAGGTGATGGTGATGAACCTGTATGGGCTTAGAAGACCAGAGATTAATCTGTTATTTAATAAATTAAGTCAGGAAGGTCCAAGTCTGGAGTTCTAGCTGCATCTGTAAGAGAAAAGTCATCATCCTCGGGGGGAAGGTTTCCCCTGGGTTATAGCAAGCCATGCACCTGTTTTATCAATAAATTTTCCAAAGGTAGGTTATGAGAAAACATCCTATTTTAGGCTATATGGAGGGCCACCTTACCACTGGCTACATGCCTTGTTGAGCCAGCCTGTACGGCCTCTATATGTAGTGCTACCCAGGGTAAGCTTCATAATACTCCCATCATTGGATGTTTTCTAGCTTTTTTAGGAATCATTAGGGAAGAAGTGTATGGAATTGCAGTCCTTCTCTAGGGGTGGCCGCGGTGTGCTCCGTGGGGTCCTCCCAAGTCTCTAAGCGATGATAATGCACCGAGATCAAATTTTTGGAAGAGCAGAATCTATTTGATCTTTTATAAAGCACTTAAGGTGCTGAAAAGCCCAAGAGCCAAAGGAAACAAGCAAAAGTAATCCAACAAGGGGCCCCAGGAGGGGAAGAACATAGGTTAAAAGTCCCCCTCAAGCAGCCCAAATAGGGCGCTCAAAAAACTCGTGTCGCTGTCTTTCAATCTCCTCCTGATGTTTTTAAACTCGATCTCTTACAATGCCAGACTTATTGGCATAAAAACAGCACTTTTCCTGTAAAGTTAAGCAAATGCCACCTCTGTCAACAGTTAAAAGATCTAAACCTTTGCGATTTTGTAAAGCCACCTCAGCTAATGAATCTAACTGATCCTGAAGATCTTTAACAGATTGATAAACTTTAGTAATAGCATCAGCTAATTGTTGTGAAAGCTTGGAGTATGAGGAGACAGCAGTGGCTAATCCTGCAGTCCCAGTGCCTAAAGCACCAGCCACTCCAAGTCCTATCAGTAGGGGAATAAATTGTACCACCCTTTTATGTCGGGGAACAAAATAATCAAAGTCAGGAATGGGTACTGGCTCATCTCCGGAAATCAAGTCAATGTCTGGGAGTAAAATAGCTGGAATACAGAGCCCTGTCCAATTTTGGGGAAGTACAGTGTAGGCAATATTATTGCCACAAACAAAAACCTGGCTCTGTTGTAAGAATAGGGAGGCAGAAACATTAATAACATTGTTGCACAGGGAAAAGGAGGATATCCCAACATCAATGTCATACTACCTGGGGAAGTTTATAACACTCTTTGCAATAAAACAATTAGTACGGATGATCAAACTGAGGTAGTCACTCTGGGAAGTAAGGGTTAGGGAATCTACAGTGTTACAGGCTTGTGATTGATTAACACTTGGCCTAGTCTGCTTGGCTGATCAAATGGCCCTTATCTTGAGCCCCCTAAATCGGGAATTTTTACACAGGAATGCGGAGGAACATACTCTTTGTTCCTTATCATGGGTCCCATTTGGCCATTTGGGGAATTTACTTGTTAGCCCTTTATTTACGATTACAGAGCTTGTCCCAGGGCCAACATCTAGACTCTGAAAGTTTTTATATATCTCCAGGGAGGGGAAGGGTCAGTGCTAGCGCAAGCAAGTTTACAGAAACAAAACCAGCAGTTAGCAATTGTAAAATGTAACTCTAATTTTTAATCTTTTATTCCCTCTTTTTTCTTTTTTTTTTTATTTTTTTTTATTTTTTTTTATTTTTTTTTTAAATTGTATTTTATTTTATTTGAGAACATACTGTACAGAGGGGCTACAATTACATGGGCAGAATAATGCATACATTTCTTACCAAGCATTGCAGCCTCCTCCTTTGTTTACCCTTCACTTTATTCCCTCTTTTTTCTTTGGGCTAATTTTAATCTTAAAATTAGGGGGTTCTTATCTCAGTCGTAGGGGTGTCTCTATATTATCTTGTGGGGTGTCAGTTGTTCTCAATGCTTGGTGTTTGGATCTCAGAACTAATAGACGGACTACGCTGATCTTTTTCTTTTACAAAAGACACCATTCTGTTAAGTATACAAGGTATGATTGTAACAGAAGTAACAGTACCAGAGACCCTTACATTTTTTTCCACGCGTCCTGACTTGTGTATCGTAGTTAACTTAATTTTATACCAGCTTTACTTGTAAGCTCCAGTTTGAAGACATATTCATACCATCTGCTACGTACTTAAACTTTTTGAGGTTTGTCTTAAAGACAATCCTTACTTTTTAAATTTTCCCAATTCCCTTTCCAAGGCTTTCTTTACTACCTTTTTTTTTTTTTTTTTTTTTTTACAATTTCTTGAGCATCTTTGTGGCTGGAGTTTAAAAACTGCCCAATTTTCCTTTGGCTTGTGGAACCTTTATCTTAGAACAGCGTTAAGGCACCACTGTGATGCAGAAGCTTGCTAGATTTTAAGGCTAACAGTATTACCTTCATTGATAATACACTCAGGTTATTACCATACCAGAGCCAAACTAGGCTGTGACCATAGAGTGGATTTTCAGTCACTATGCACTGAAGTGCCTAAGGCAAGCAAGCCAGTGATATTCTTGTCCCCAGTATCCACTGTGGGAATACAGAGGATTTTTGGATATCACCTAAAAGAATGTCCCATAAGATCTCAGATTTAGCAGCAGTCAACCAGGATGCAGACTCAGATGATGGAATCAGGCAGGAGTTCCTCGTGGCTGTCAGGCCATCGTTGATCTTTACCCATCAGGGTATGCAGCAGCAGCAGCAGCAACAGCAGCAGCAGCAGCAGCAGGGTCTCTCAGTGGCTCCAAGGGACTGTCACACCTCATGCTGGGCTGTAAATTCCTACACAGACTGGTTAAGGATACATTGCATGGGCTTGGCAGGCTTTGATCCTGCTGGTTTTTAAGATCTTTAAACAATAGCCCAGGACAATTTACCAAAATCGCAACTCTTATTACTAACCAGATATTTTTGTAAATAGACACAGAAGTCTCAAAAGGCTTAGCCTTGTAGCCATCTCTGACAGATGCATTCTCCACACCTTGAACACCTACAACAATTAACACTATTCTTTATGCCTTTTTTTCATCTATGTTGCCTCATTTCTCCAAAATTTCTGACTCTGGACCCTTGATCTTAAAAATGGGGGTAGAAGGGCGAAGGTCCATCTTCTGTAACTTCTTCTAGCTGACTTTAGGGGCGTTGATCTTACCGAGCCAGGAACCTATAACTTTAGCCTATTTTACAAAGAGGCTATCAGGGTTAGATGCCATTAAGAACAATGTTTAACTTTTCACAACTGCACAGACCTTTTCCCCGGCTACAGCAGTGTAGCTTGTTTAGCACTCTGGTTTGTAAAAGCATCTTCCTAGATAGCTTAGGAATGTGATCTCTAATGATCCCAAATAATGCCTAAGTTACCTTTGCAGGCCTTTAGAAAGATATCAATAGAAACACACTCCCAGGTTTACAAACTTTTTCCTGAGCAGATGAACTTCATGTAACTAGTGTCAGCTCAATTAGAGATGCCAATTAGACATTTTTTGGCACATAAAGGGGTTGAGATTTAAACTATCCCCCACATTTTATAACATTAGCTTTTTATTACTATCACAGAGGACTGGCAAGTTACTGTCCCTTACAAGGTAGATAGTCATGGACATTAGGCATGTTTACAAACTCTTCCCATGACCTCCCGGCTCTGACCAGTTTTGAGAGGCCACAAAACGACTCTAGGATCTGACATTTCTGCCATCCAAGCAGTGGCTTTACTGCCTCTGGATGCTCCTCCATTGCTTTTGTCCCAGGAGTGTCTTCTCCACATTAGGATAAATGCCTCATTGGCATTTCCTTTTATCTGGTTGCTGGACTTGAACTCGGGGCCTGAGCACTGTCCCTCACCTCTACAGCTTAAGGCTAGCACTCTGCCACTTTGAGTCTCGAGCTTGGGGCTTGAGTACTGTCCCCTGGCTCTTTAGTCCAGGGTTAGTACTCTGCTGGCTGAATAGAGGTGACAGTCTCACAGGAACCTTTTTGTGCCCGGGGTGGCTTTGAACCTGTTTGCAGATCAATGAGTCTTACAAAAGGCCATTTTACTCCAATTAAAAGCAACAAGGTGGTCAACATAGAAGTGGCTTTTAAGCATGCTCTTACCTGAAACTAATTAAGAGTCAAAGTGACATCAGACAACTTGTAAGAATCCTCTGTGCTTTGCTCTGGGCTTGCTGGAATCTTAAAAAACCTATAAGAGCAAACTAGAATAGAAATTATTTTGGTAATCCTAATTCTTTCTTTGTGCACTTTGAGGCAAATGTTAAGAACAATTTTACAGTTAAACTTTATATCCAAAAATCCATTTCTAATTTTTTTAAAACCTCTTATTAATCACCTTTACTATTTTATACTTTAGTTTTTATTTGCATTTTGAAAAGATCCCTTGAAATCTTGAGGCCAAGTGTCACTCATTGCCTCTTGGTTGCTTGTTTTAAAACAGACACACATTAAGATTTTTAAACTCAAATGACAATTTTTCCTTAATGCAAGAATTACAGTCACCATCACTATACCACGATGCTAGACTTAACACCTTTATAACTTTTAAAAACATCCTAATTGTAGAACATAATTGAAAGTAAGCCACATTATATAAATGAGTTTTTAACCCTCTTTTTAAGGCCTTCCTAATTTTAATGTTAACACATCCAAGGGGAAGTTTTAGCAATACTAATCAGATCATCACATCACTCATTTTAACCACCATGTTTTCAGTGTCTATCTGCAGAGAAAAGAGAGAACAAAGATGGGCCACTCAGCCCCTTCTATGGAATGGGCACACACCCAATCCGACTCTTTAGGGTTAGATGAACAGAGTTTGTGCCAGCTTGCCCTCTTTCACCATGCATGGACTCCTCCCAGGACCTGTCCCACCATGCATGACCAGCTGAACTGCCCTTGTGCTTGTTCACCCCTTACCCCTTAAGGTCTTCTGTTGGTTTTTAAGTTTTCCCTTTTTTTATCTCTTGGTTCTCGAATGAAATACACAGTTTTAGATAGAACAAGTAACATCTTTGACGGTGTTAAACTAAGCTTTACATTTAAATTTTTAATATTTGTCCCCAAATTTTAGCCAAAGGAACTAGATCCCAAACAGCCAATGCATTTTTGTTAAGCCAGATAACTTGGTTACAGTATAAACAGTCTTATGCATTTTAAAACATTATTCTTTTAAAATACCAGATTTTCTAATTTGCAAGTTAAAGAATCATTACAAAGCCATGTAAAACAATGCGAAGATTTTTTTGTCAATGTCCAAACCTCATAACTTTTTGAATTTTAAATTTAAACTCACCCAATTGTTACAGCACGATGACAATTTTTATCTTTGAACACGTTTACAGACACACACAAAACACTCACACAGAACTTAAAGCGCGAAAAAATCAAAATCAGTTGTACATACACCTTTTAAAGTTTTTAAACAAAAATTTAAGACAATATTTCTTTTAAACCAGGTACCTTTGTTGGGCTTCATTTTCCCAAGCTTATCTAGTAAGACAATTCACTAATTAGTCTTTTGAATCTCTGTGCTGTTCTCATTCAGCAAGCTTAATCCAGAGTCTGCTGAGTGAGCTTGTCACACTCACCCAAGTCTTCCCTACCTCAGAAAACATAAAACGAACACACACACCAAACAGGACAAACAAGTGGCCACAAAGACAAAATCAGGTCTCAGTCAATGGGGCGACATCTCACCACCATTCACTTACCAGGGGACTCAACACCCCTATTCACCTCCGGAGGATTTTTTCTCTTAGATTCCTGCAGACGTTGACCCAGGGGCCTTCCAAGGTGGAGGAGAATTCCCAGTAATGGCAAGGGAAAAGAAAAACCCCTAGCGGCCATCCCCTCAGACTGGCAGGTTCTCCACCACACTCAGAACCCCTGAACCAAGGCCTAAGGCTGAGATCTAACTGGGGCCACTCGCATGTGGTCAGTGGCAATTTCATAAGTGACAAACAAGCAAGTTCCTAAAACCTGACAATCTTGGCTCGAGCTGTAACTTTTTTCCAGTGATCTAAAATCAGACTTAAGGGGGTTGTTAGTTGCCGCCCCTTCCCTTTAAGGACAACAAGACAGACAACAGAGACAATTAACACTAAACAGAAACAGAGGAAACCAGACAGGCACTGCGAGGCAGTCGAAGGACTGCAAACAGAAAAAGTAACTTCAGATGGGAGTGGCCATCTGAACATGTTTTTGTTTATGATAGCCTGAGCCTCTGCCTTATCTATAAATTCAGCCTTCCAGGTTAAATATTGACCTCTGGTAAGGACCGATTGTACAATCTTATTCCATTCATGAGGCAGCAGGTGTCCTCCGTTAAAATCAATAAGCGGGCACCATCTCTTCCCTTTTCTACCTCTTTTAAAATGTCCCTAATAATCCCATAAAAACTAAAAAAGGCCTCGGGTATTTCTTCTCCTTTAGCCGCTAAATCATTAATATTTTTCCATACTTTACTCCAGCTAAGGGGATGAATGTCGGGGCCACTCAAAATTAGCCAAGGACATTTTTCCCAACAAAACAAAACAAAAAAAATTACAAGATCCTTTCTTTTTACTCTTATTCCTCTCTCCCTAAGAGCTTCCGTCATTTCCTTTATAAATAAAGCCTGCTTTTCCCATGGTTGATTGAAAGGCAAACTTACCTCAAGGCTTCCCATGGTGCACGAGTGATGCGATGTGGGCGTCTCTACCCTTAAATGATTGGGGATCCCCATCTCCAGCGCCGTCGGGTAGGTCACCGCGCCTCGAGCCCCACGTTGGGCGCCACTTGACCCGTCCAGCAGGTTCAGTTATTTGTTTGACTCGAGGAGGCACCTCCTAAGAACCATGGGGGTGAAAGAGAAACGAGACCAAGCGTATAAAGAAAGACAAAGTCAGTCTGAGTCGTGTCAAGGTCTGCTTTATTAAAGTAAGGCAGGTTTTATATACCTGAAGGGACAGGGGAAGGGAAAGAATGAAAAAACTTTGCAGAAGCAAGGGTGAGAAGTCCCGGGGTAAGGGATGGGTCATGCTTTTCCTTTGGCCGTTGTGGTAGGCGTTCTAAGAAATATTTATGGTTAGCCAGGCGCCATTTGCAGAGGGCTGCAGATAAGAGAAAGGTTTATGGCTAGTCAAATGTTGTCTGCTTAGGGCTGGAGGAATATTTATGGTTAGCCAAATGTAGTTTGCTTAGGGCTGGAGGAATCTTATCTTTCCATACAATTTCATGGCTCTCAACAATAACCTAAGGCTCACTCAAACCCTAACCCTCACCTTAACACTAACCCTCACCTAACCCTAAATCTAAACCACACCCTCATCCTCACCCTAAGCCTAACTCTAATCCTAAACATCACCCTAACCCTAACCCTCACAGTAACCCTAACCCTAACCTCACCCTCACCATAATCCTAACCCTAGCCAAAACCAGCACCCTAAACGTAATCCTCACCCTAACCCTAACACTAACCTTAACCCTCACCCTAACACACAACCTAACCCTAACGCCAAACCTAACCCTCACCCTAAACCTCACCCTAACACTTACACTCACCCTAACCCTAACCCTAACCATAACCATAACCATAACCATCACCCTAACGATAACCCTAACTCTAACCCTAACACTCACTGTCAACATAAACATCATCCTAACCAAAACACTCACACACACCCTAACGCTCACCATCACCTGACCCCTCACTCTCAACCTAACCCTCATCCACACCCTCACCCTCACTCTAAACATCACACTAACCTCACCCTCACCCTAATCCTCACCCTAAATCTCACCTAAACTCTCACCATCACCCTAAGCCTAACACTAACCCTAACCCTAATCCTAAATCTAAAACTAAAACTCACCCACAACCTCAGCCTAATGGTAAACTTAATCCTAACTCTAGCCCTCGCCCTCACCCTCACACTCACCCTAATTCTAACCCTAAATCTAACCCTACCCCTCACACTTAAGCTAACTCTAACACTAAATCTAACCCTCACCCTAAACCTAAACCTCACGCAAACGCTAACCCTAAACCTCACACTCACTGTAACCCTCATTCTAACCCTTACTCTAATCCTAACCCAAACCCTAACCCTCACCCTCACCCTCACCCTAACCCTAACCCTCGAACTAAGCTAACCCTCCCTCTAACCCTAAACTTAACCCTCAGCCTAACACTCACCCTAACCCTAAACCTAACCGTAATCCTAACCCTATCACTAACACTAACCCTAAAACTCACCCTACCCATTACCCTAACCCTAAACCTCACACTAAACCTCAACCTAACCCTCACCCTCACCCGAACCCTAACCCTAACCCTAACCCAAACCCTAACCCTAACCCTCACACTAACCCTAACCCTAACCCTCACCCTCACCCTCACCCTTAACCTAACCTTAACCCTAACCCTAACCCTATACCTCACCCTAATAGTCACCCTCACTCTAACCCTAACACTAAACTTAACCCTCAACCTAACCCACACACTAAACCTAACGCTAACCCTAACCTCACCCTAAACTTCACCCTAAATGTACCCTCACCCTAACTGTAACCGTAAACCTAACCCTAATCCTCAAACTAACCCTCACCCAAAACCCTGACTTGTACCCTAACCATCACCCTTACCCTAACCCTAACCCTAATGCTAAGCCTAGCCCTAAACCTAAACCTCACCATCAAACTAAACATCACCCTAACCATAAACCTCCCTCACACACAACCTAACTCTAAACCTAACCCTAACCCTAACCCTCACCATAAACCTAATACTAAACCTAATCTGCACCCTAACCCTAAACCTCACGAAAAAGCTAACCCTACCCTCACCCTCACGCTAACCCTCACACTAACCCTTACTCTCACCCTAACCCTAACCCTAAACATCACCCTAAACTTAACCCTCACTCTCATGCTAAACATCACACTAACCCTAACCCTCTTCCTAACCCTAATCCTAACCCTCACCCTAACAATCACCCCCACCCTCACCCTGAGCCTAACACTAACCCTAACCCTAATCCTAAACCTAAAACTCACCCTCACCCTCACCCTCAGCCTAAACCTAAACCTAACACTAATCCTAACCGTAGTCCTCACCCTCACCCTCATCCTAATTCTAACCATAACCCTAACACTAACCTAACACAAACCCTAAACCAAAACCAAATCCTAAGCCTAACACTCACACTCACCCTTACCCTAACCCTAACCCTAACCATCACCATCACACTAAGCCTCGACCTAAACCATACGCTCAACACAAATCTAACCCTAACGCTAACCCTCATACTACCGCTAACCCTCACCCTAAGCCTAACCCTAACCCTCACCCTAAACCTCATCCTAACCCTAAGCCTAACCCTCAACCTAACACTAACCCTAACCCTAAACCTAAACCTCACCCTAAAACTAACCCTCATGCTAATGCTAACCCTAAACCTCCCCCTCAACCTAAACTTCACCTTAACCTTACTGTCAACCTAACCCTAACCCTAACCCTCACACTAACACTAAACCTAACCCTAACCGTAACCCTTAGTTTAACCCTCACCCTAACCCTCACCATCACTCTAACCCTTAACCTAACCGTAAGCCTCACCCACACCCTAACCCAAACCCTCACCCGAACGCACACGCTCACCCTAAACATCACCATCAGGCTAACTCTCACCCTAACCCTAAACCTAACCCTCACCCTCACGCTAACCCTCACCCTCACCCTCACCCAAACTCTAACCCTAACTCTAACCGTAACCCATAACTTAAACCTAACTCTAAACCTAAACCTCACCCTAAACCTAAGGCTAACCCTAAACTTCACCCTCACCCTACACCTCACCCTAACCCGTACCCTCACCCTAACACTAAACCTAAACCTAACCCTAACCTTCACATTAACCCTAATTGTAAACCACAACCTAACCCTCACCCTAAACCAAAATTTAACCCTCACCCTCACCCTAACCCTCAGCATAACCCTAACCCTAATTCTCACCCTCACCTTAGCCCTCACCCTAGCACTAACCCTAAGCCTCACCCTAACCCTAACCCTCACCGTCACACTAACCCTCACTCTAACCTCACCCTAACCCTTAACCTCAACCTAAACCTAAAAATAACCCTAACCCTCACACTAACCCTAACCCTCACCATAACACTAAACCGTCCCCTCAGCCTATCTCTCATCCTAATCATAACCCTAACCCTAAACTTCAACCTAACCGAAACCCTAACCCTAACCCTCATCCTAGACCTAACCCTCACCCTCACGCTAATCCTCACCCTCACCTTCACCCTAACTCTAATCCTAACTCTAACCGTAACCCTTACCTTAAACCTAACTCTAAACCTAAACCTCACCCTAACCCTAAGGCTAAACCTAAACTAGACCCTCACCCTACAACTCTCCCTAATCTGTACCCTCACCCTAACCATAAACCTAACACTAACCCTAATCTTCAAACTAAACCTAACTGTAAACTTCAACCTAACCCTCATCCTAAGCCTTACCCTACCCTACCCCTGAAACTAACCCTCATCCTAAACTTACCCATCACCCTCATCCTAACTCTCACCATAACCCTAATCCTAATTCTCACCCTCAACCAAGCCCTCACCCTAACACTAATCCTAAGCCTCACCCTCACCTTAAACTTAACCGTCACACTAACCCTCAGTCTAACCTCACCCTAAACCTTAACCTCAACCTAAACCAAGCCCTATCCCTAACACTCACACTAACCCTAAACCTCACCCTAACCCTAACCCGACCCCTCAGCCTATCTCTTATCCTTATCATAACCCTAATCCTAACCCTCAACCTAACCCTAACCCTAACCCTCATCCTAAACCTAACCCTCATCCTCACACTTACCCTCACCCTCAGCCTAACCCTACCCTAATCTTAACCCTAACCCTAACACTTACCTTCCCCCTCACCCTAACTCTAACACTAACCCTAATCCTAACCCTCACCCTCAACCTCACCCTCACCCTAACCCTATCCCAAAAGCTCATCCTAAACCTAACCATCACCCTAACCCTAACCCTAACCCTCACACTCACCCTAACCCTAACACTAAACCTAACCCTCACCCTAAATCTAACGCTAATTAACCCTCACCCTAAACCTCACCATAACCCTTACCCTCACCCTAACTCTAACCTTAATCCTCACAATAACCCTAACCCAAACACTAACCCTACCCGTCAACCTCACCCTAAACCTCACCCTAACCCTAACCCTAACCCTAAACCTCACACTAAATCTAACTGTAACTCTCACTCTCACACTCACCCTCAGCCTAAACCTAAACCTAATCTTAATCCTAACCCTAGCACTCACCCTCACCCTCACCCTAACTCTAACACTAACCCGAACCTTAACCCTCACCCTCAACCTAAACCTAAACCTAACACTCACCCAAACCCTAACACTCATGCTAATGCCAACCCTAACACTTACCCTCACCTTAACCCTCACCCTAATCCTTACTCTCACCATAACCCTAACCCTAAACATAACCCTAACCCTCACCCTAACCCTAACCCTCACCATCAAGCTAACCCTCATCGTTACTCGAACCCTCACTCTCACCCTAAACCTCACCCTCACCCTAAACATCACACTAACGCTAACCCTCACCCTCACCCTTAGCTTAAAACTAAACCTAACCCTAACCATCACCCTCACCCTCACCCTAAACCTAACACTAAAACAAACCCTCACCCTTACCCTCACCCTCACACTCACCCTAACACTAACCATAACAATAACACTGACCCTCACCCTAACCCTAACCCTAACCCTAATGCTCACACAAACCCTAACCCTGACCCTAAGCCTTACCATCAACCTATAACTAAACCTAACCCTAACCCTCATTACTAACCCTAACTCTCATCCTAACCCTAAAACTATTCCGCACACTAACCCTCAGCCTAACCCTAACCCTAACACTAATTCAAACCCTATCCCTAATCCTAACCCTAACCCTCACCCTATCCCTAACTATTATGCTAACCATCACCCTAAACCTCACCCTGACCCTAATCCTAACCCTAATCCTCACCCTCAGCCTAACCCTAACCTTAACCCTAATCCTAACCATAACACTCACTCTCAGCTAACCCTAAAACTGACGCTAACACTAAACCTCATCGTCAAGCTCAGCCTAACCCTAACCCTAACACTAACCCTAACCCTAACCCTCACACTCAGAATTACCCTCCCCCTGACCCTCACCCTCACCCTAAACCTAACACTAACCCTTAGCTTCACCCTAGCCCTAACCCTCACCCTAACCTTCACTCTAACCCTCAAACTTACCCTCACCATAACCCTAACCCTAACCCTAACCCTCACCCTAACCATCATCCTAACACTAATGGTAACCCTATCCTCACCCTCACCCTAACTCTTACCCTCACCCTAATATTAACCCTAACCCTAACACTAACCCTCAAACTAAATCTATCCTTCACACTAACCCCAAACCTACCCCTCAGCCTAACCCTCACCCTAACCCTAACCTTAAACATAATCCTCTCCTTATCCCTAACCCTAACCCTAACCCTCACCCTTAACCTAAATCTAACCCTAACAATAACCCTAACCCTAACCCTCACCCTAACCCTAAAACTAACCCTACCCTCAGTGTAAACCTAACCCTTATCCTCACCCTCACCTTAAACCTCACCCTAACCCCAACACTAATCCTAACCCTCATGCTCACCCTAAAACTCACCATAAACCTTAACCTCAACTTAACTCTAACCCTAACCCTAACCTTAAACCTCACACTAACCCTAACCCTAACCCTAACCCTAATCCTCACCCTAACCCTCACCCTAACCCTAACCATATCACTCACCATAACCCTAGCCCTAACCCTAACCCTCACCCTCACCCAAACCCTCATCGTCACCCTAACCCTCACCATCACACTAACCCTCACCCACAACCTAACCCTCACCCACACCTGAAGAATCACACTCACCCTAACCCTCACCCTCACCCTAAATATCACACTAACCCTAAACCTCACCGTCATCCAAACCCTAACCTTAACCCTAACCCTTATCCTAAGCCTCACCCTAACCCTAACGCTCACCATAAACCTCCCTTCCCCTGAACGTAACCCTCATCCTAAACCTAACCCAAATCCTCATCGTAAACCTCACACTAACCCTTACCGTCACCCTCATCTTAACCCTAACCCTAACCCTAACCCTCAACCTAACCCTCACCCACACCCTAACCCTAAATATCACACTAAACCTAACCCTCACGTTCATCTTAACCCTAAACCTAACCCTAACCCTCACCCTAAGCCTCACCCTAAACCTAACGCTCACCTTAAACCTGACCCTTCCCCTCACCGTAACCCTCATACTAACCCTAACCATAACCCTCACAGTAAACCTCACTGTAACCCTTACCCTCACCCTAACCCTCAACCTAACCCTCACCCTAACCCTCACACTAACCCTAATACTCACCCTTACCCTAATCCTCACCCTAACCCTCACCCTGACTCTAACCCTCACACTCCCCCTAACCCTCACCCTAACCCTTTTCCTCACCCTCACCCAAACCCTAACCCTATCGCTCACACAAATCATAACCCTCACCCTAAACCTTAACAGTCACCCTAACCCTAACCCTAACACTCTCACTAACTTTAACCCTCACCCTAACCCTAAACCTAAACCCACGCTAACCCTCACCCTAACCCTAAACCTAACCCTAATCCTCACCCTATACTTAAACCTAAGCCTAACCCGCACTCTCAACATAACCACACCTTTACACTGACCTTCACCCTAACACTAACCCTAACCCTCACCCTCACCCTAACCTTCACGGTAAACCTAACCCTAACTCTCACCCTCACCCTAGCCCTTACCGTAACCCTAACCCTAACCCTTATCCTAACCCTAACCCTCACCATCACACTTACCCTCACCCCCAGCCTAACCCTAACCCTAACCCTAATCCTAACCCTAACACTCACTCTCACCCGAAATCTAACCCTAACACTAATCCTAACCCTCACCCTCACCCTAACCCTAATACTATCCCTAAACCTCACCTTAACCCTAACCCTTACCCTAACCCTAATCCTCACCCTCACTCTGACCGTAACCCTAACACTAAACCTAACCCTCACACTAAACCTCATCCTAACCCTAATGCTAACCTAATGCTCACCTTAAACCTCACCCTAACCCATATCTTCACTCTAACCCTAACCCTAACCCTAACACTAATTTCACCCTAACCCTAAAGTTCATCCTAACACTAACCCTCCCCCTCCCCCTAACCCTAACACTCACACTAAACCTAAACCTCACCCTAACCATAACCCTACCCCTCACCCTACACTTATCCTAACCCTAACCCTAAACCTAACATTAACCCTAAACCTAACCTCAACCTAACATTAACGCTAAACCAAATCCTAACCCTAAAACTCACCCTAACACTAACCTGCACGCTAACTGTAACCATAACCCTCACCCTCACCCTCACCCTTACTCTAACCCTAACTCTAACCATCACCCTTACCTTAAACCTAAATATAAATCTAACCCTCACAATAACCCTAACGCTAACCCTAACCTTCACCCTCAACCTAAAACTCACCTTAAATCTTACCCTCACCCTAACTCTCAAACTAACACTAACCCTAATTTTAACAATAACCCTAACATTAAACCCCAACCTAAACCTCACACTAAACCTAACCGTAACCGTAAACTTCACCCAAAATCCTCACCCTAACCCTAACCCTCACCCACACCCTAACCCTCACCCTCACCCTAACCCTCACCCTCACCCTAAGGCTCACCATAACCCTCACCCTAACCCTCACCCTTACCCTAAACATCACCCTAACCCTAACACTAACCCTAATGATAACCCTAATCCTCACCCTCACCCTGACCCGAAGACTAACATTAACCCTAAACTTAATCCTAAACCTAACGCTCTCTCTCACCCTCACTCTAAACGTAACCCTAAACCTAACCCTAACCCTAACCCTCACTCTCACCATAACCCTAACCCTAACCCTAACCCTCACCCTAACCCTAACCCTAACACTCACCCTTACCCTAAACCTCACCCTAACCCTGACGCAAACCCTAACCCTAATACTCACCCTAACCCTCACCCTAACACTAATCCTAAAACTAACCCTAACTCTCACCCTATCCCTCACCCTAATCTTAACCCTAACACTCACTCTAACCCTTACTCTCACCCTACCCTTCACCGTAACCCTAACCCTAGCCTCACCCTCACCCTCACCCTAGTCCTCAACCCAACTCTAAACCTACCCCTCAACTAATCCTCATCCTAACACTAAACCTAACCCTAACCCTAACCCTAACCCTCATCCTCCCCCGAACCCTCAACCTAACCCTTACCCTCAACCTAACCCTAACACTAAAACTAACTATAAAACTTACACTAACCCTAAACCTCACCCAAACCCTAACCTTCACCCTCACCCTCACCTTCATTCTCAGCCTCACCCTAACCCTAACCCTAATCCTAAACCTATCCCTCACCCTCACCCTAACTCTAACCATAACCCTAAACCTTGTCCTCACCCTCATACTAAACCTAACCCTAACACTACCGTTCAACCTAACACTAACCCTCACCCTGACCCTAACCCTAACACTAACCCTAACCCTAACACTACCCCTCACCTAACACTAACCGTAACCCCATCCCTAACCCTAACGGTCAAGCTCACCCTAACACTAACCCTAACATTCACCCTAACCCTAAACCTCACCTGTACCCTAACCCTAACCATCACACTAATCCTAAAGCTAACCCTGACCCTAAACCAAAACCAAACCCTCACCCTCACCCTAACCCTTTTCCTCACCCTAACCCTAAGGCTCATTCAAACCCTAACCCTCACCTTAACACTAACCCTCACCTAAACCTAAATCTAACCCACAGACTAACCAAACTCTAATCCTAACCTTCACCCTAACTCTAACCCTCATGGTAACCCTAACCCTAACTCTCACCCTCACCCTAATCCTAACCCTAGCAGAAACCCTCAGCCTAACCGTCACCCTCACCCTAACCCTAACACTAACCTTAACACTCACCCCAACCCACACCCTATCCCTAACGTTAACCCTAAACCTCACCCTAACCCTTACACTCACGTAACCCTAACCCTAACCCTAACCACCAACCTAACCCTAACCCTAACCCTAAACATCACCCTAACGATAACCCTAACTCTAACCCTAACCCTCACCTTTAACCTAACCATCACCTTAACCCAAACCCTCACACACACCCCAACCCTCACCCTCACCTGACCCCTCTCTCTCAACCTAACTCTCATCCACAATTTCACCCTGAATCTAAACATCAACCTAACCCTAACACTCACCCTAACCCTAACCCTCACCTTCACCCTTAGCCTCACCCTTAGCCTAACACTAAACCTAACCCTAATCCTAAATCTAAAACTAAACCTAACCTCACCCTCACCCTCACCCTCAGCCTAAGCCTAAACCTAACCTTAATCATAACGCTAGGCCTCACACTCACCCTCACTCTAACCCTAACCCTCACCCTAACACTAACCCTCACACACACCCTAACGCTCACACATACCCAAACACTCACACTCACCCTAACTTTCACCCTCACCCTAAACATCACACTAACCATAACCGTCACCCTAAACCTACCCCTTACCCACACCCTAAACCTCAATCTCACCCTCCCCCTCACCCTAAACCTTACCATAACTGTAACCCTAATCCTAAACCTCTCACCCTAAACCTCAGACGAACCTAAGGCTAACCCTAACCCTCACCCTCACCGTAACCCTCAGCCTCATCCTTACCCTCATCCTTACCCTCACCCTCACCCTAAACCTAAACCTAACCCTAACCCTCCCACTAACCCTAACGCTCACCCTAACCTGAACCTTAAACCTCACCCTCACCCTAAACCTCACCCTAACACTAATGCTAACCTTAACCGTAATCCTCACCCTAACCCTCACCCTAACCCTAAACCTAACACTAACCCAAACCCTTAACCTACACCTCACCCTAACCCTAAACCTAACCCTCACTCTCACCCTAACACTGATCCTAAACCTTACCCTCACCCTACCTCTCATTCTAAACCTAACCCTAAACCTAACCCTCACCCTAACCCTCATGCTAACCCTAACCCTAACACTAACACTAACCCTGAACCTGACCCTTACCCTCAACCCAACCATAATACTATCCCTAAACTTAACCCTCACACTCAACCTAACCCTCACACTAATCCTAACTCTCACCCTAACTCTAACCCTAACCCTCAAACTAATCCTAACCCGAACCCTAACCTCAAACCTCACCCTAACACTAAACCTCACGTTAATGCTAATCCCAACCCTCACGCTCACCCTAACCCTCACTCTAATCCTTACGCTCAACCTAACTCTAACCCTAACCCTAATCCTCACACTAACTCTAACCCTAAAACAAAACCTCACCTTAACCCTCATCCTAAACATCACCCTCACCCTAACCCTAACCCTAAATTTAAACCTAACCCTCACACTCACGCTAAACTTCACCCTCACCCTCACCCTAACTCTAACCCTAACACTAACCCTAAACCTTAACTTAAACCTAATTCTACACCTAACCCTCACCCTAAACCTAACGCTAATCCTAAACTTCACCCTCACCCTAAACTTCACCCTAAACCTTACACTCAACCTAAACCTAAACCTAAACTTAATCCTAATCCTCACACTAAGCCTAAATGTAAACCTTAACCTAACACGCACCGTAAACCGAACCCTAACCCTAACCCTCACCCTAATGTAACCCTAACCCTAACCCTCAAATTCATCCTAACCCTCACTCTCACCCAACCCTTCACCCTAACCCTACCCCTCACCCCAAACCTCACCCTCACACGCACCCTCACCCTAAACATCACCCTAACCGTAACCCTAACACAAACCCTAACCAGCACCTAAACCTAACACTCACCCTCACCCTCACTCTAAGCCTAACACTAACCCTAAACCTAATCCTAAACCTAACGCTCTCCCTCACCCTCACCCTAACCGTAACCATAACCCTAATCCTAAACCTCAACCTCACCCTAACCCTAAAACTAACCCTCAACCTAACCCTAAAACTAACACTCACCCTCAAACTAAACCTAACCCTAACAATAAACATAACCCTCACACTAACTATAACCCTCACCCTTACTCTAAACCTCACCCCAACGCTAACCCTAACCTTAATCCTAACACTAATCTTAATCCTCAACCTAGACCTCACCCTAAACCTAACCCTAACACTAACCCTAACTCTCACCATAACCTTCACCCTAACCCTAACCCTAATGCTCATGCTAACCCTTACCCTCACCCTAACCCTCACCCTAACCCTAACCCTAACACTAACCCTCAACCTAACCCTCACCCTCACCCTAACACTCACGCTAACTCTCACCCTAATCCTAACCCTAACACTCACCGTCACCCTCACCCTAAACATCAATCTAACAGTTACCCTCAGCCTAATCCTAACCCTAACCCTAACCCTCTCCTAACCCTAACCCTCACCCTAACCCAACCCTACCCCTCAACCTAACTTTCACACTAAACCTATACCTACACCTCACCCTAATCCTCAACCTAACCCTTACCCTCAACCTAACTCTAACCGTATCTCTAACTCTAACCCTCACACTAACCCTAATCCTCACCCTAATCCTAACTCTACACATCACCCTATTCCTCACACTAACCCTAACCCTAATCCTAAACCTCACCCTAACCATAACATTAAACCTCACCCACTTCTTCATTCTCAGCCTCACCCTAAACCTAACCCTAATCCTAATCCTGCCCTCACACCCACACTAACTATAACCCTAAATCTAACCCTAACCCTCACCTTCACACTAACCTCAACCCTAACACTATACTTCACCCTAAACCTAACCCTCACGCTAACGCTAACCCTAACCCTATCCCTCACACTAACCCTCACCCTAACCCTAACCCTTACCTTAACCCTCTCCCTCACCCTCACCCTCACCCTAACCATCACCCGAACCCTAAGCCTCACCCACACCCTAACCTAACCCTCTCCCGAAACCTCACCGTCACCCTGAACATCACCCTCACCCTAACCCTCACCCTAAACCTAAACCTATAACTCTAAACCTAACTTTCACCCTAAGCCTAATCCTAACCCTAACCCTAATGCTAAACCTAACCCTCACCCTCACCTTAACACTAACCCTTACCCTAACCCTAACCCTAACCCTGACCCTCATTATCATCCTAAACCTAAACCTCATGCTAACCCTAACCCTAAACCTAACCCTCAACCTAACCCTAACCCTAAACCTAAACCTTAACCTCACGCTAACCTTAACGCTGATCCTCACCCTCACTCTCAGTCTCTCCCTGACCCTAACGCTAACTCTAACCCTAAGCCTCACGCTCTCGCTAAACCTCAACCTTACCCTTACCCTCAGCCAGACCTAACCCTAACTTTAACCCTCACACTAACCCTAACCCTAACCCGCACCCTGACCCTATCCCTAACACTCACCCTAACTCTAAACCTACACCTCAACTTAATCCTCACCCTAAACCTAACCCTAACCCTAACCCTCACCGTCCCCCTAACCCTCAACTTTACCCTTACCCTCAACCTAACCCTAAGCCTAATCCTAAGTCTAACCCTCACACTAACCCTAACCCTCACCCTAACCCTAACCCTACACCTAAACCTAACCCTCATTCTCACGTTAACCCTCTCCCTCACACTCACGCTAATTCTAACCCTAACCCTAATCCTAACCCTTAAACCTAACTCTATACCTATACTTCACCCTAACCCTCACCTAACACTAACGCTAACCCTAACCTTCACCCTCAACCTAAACCTCACCCTAACCATCATCCAAACACTAAACCTAACCCTAATCCTCACCCTCACACTAACCCTAACCCTAACACTAATCGTAACCCTCAGCCTAACCCCAACCCTCACCCTAACCTTAACGCAAACCCTAACCCTAATCCTCACCCAGTCACCCTAACCCTAACACTTACGCTCACACTAAAACTTACCCTCACCCCAACGCTCACCCTAACCCTCACCCTAACACTAAGCCTCAACCTAACGATCACCCTAAACCTAAACCTAACCCTAACCCTCATCCTAACCCTAACCATAACCCGAAACCAGACCCTCACGCTAAACGTCAACCTAATACTTACCCTCAGCCTTAACCTAACCCTAACCCTAACCCTCAAACTAATCCTAAACCTAACCCTCACCCTAACCCTAACCCTACCCCTAACCCTAACTCTCATCATAACCCTAAACATACATCTCACCCTAATCCTCACCGTAAACCTAACCCTAATCCTCACCCTCAAACTAACCCTTAGCCTCAACCTAACCCTAACCCTAATCCTCAACCTCACCCTACCCCTCAGCCTAACTCTCATCCTATTCCTAACCCTAACCCTAACCCTCACCCTAACATTAACCCTAACACTTACCCTCACCCTAACCCTAACTCTCCCCCTCAACCTCACCCTTACCTTAACCCTCAGCCTAATCTTAAAACTAACAGTAATCTAACCCTAACCCCCACCCTCACCCTCACCTTAACTCTAACTCTAACACTAATCCTAACCATCAAACTCATCCTCACCCTAAACGAACCCTATCCCTAAACCTCACCCTAACCAAAACGCTAACACTAACCCTAACCCTAACCATCACCCTCACCCTAACCCTAACACTAATTCTAACACTCACCCTAACCGTCAACTTAATCCTACCGCTAACACTAACCCTCACCATAAACCTCACCCTAAACCTTATCCTCAAACTCAACCTAACCCTTAACCTAACCCTCACCCTAACACTCACCCTAAACCTAACCCTAACCCTAAACTTCACCGTCACCCTAACCCTTACCCGAAAACTAACCATCACCCACGCCCTAACCCTCACCCTCACCTTCACCCTCACCCTATGCCTAAACCTAACCCTAACCCTAATCCAGAACCTAACCCTCACCCTCACCGTCACCCTCAGCCTAAATCTCACCCTAACCTTAACCCTAGCCCTAACCCTCACCCTCACCCTAACCCTAACCCTAACGCTAACACTAACCCTCATGTTAACGCTAACGGTAACCCTCAACCTTACCCTAAACCTCAACCTCACACTCACCCTAACTCTAACCCTAAACCTAACCCTAACACTTACCCCAAACGTAACCCTAACTCTCAAGGTCATCCTAACCCTAACACTAACCCTACCCCTCACCTTAAGCCTCTCCCTAACCTTAAAGCTAACCCTTACCCTAATCCTAAACCTACACCTCACCCTCAACCTCACCATCACACTCATCCTAACCCTAATCCTAAAATAAAAAAAAAATAATCCTAATCCTCACGCTGTCTCACAATCAGCATAAACCTAACCCTAACCCTAATCCTAACCCTATCCCTCACCCTCAACCTCACCCTAACTCTAACACTAACCCCCACCCTAATCCTAACACTAACCCTAACCCTAAACATCACCCTAACCATAACCCTCACGCTAATGCTAACCGTATCCCTCATCCTCATCCTAACCCTCACCCTAACCTTACTCTCACCCTAACTCTCACCCTAACCCTGATCCTCACCCACAACCTAACCCTCACACTCACCCTAACCCACACACTCACCCTGACCCTCAACCTCACCCTAAACTTCACATTAACCCTAACCGTCAAACTCACCCTCACCCTCACCCTCAGCTTAAAGCTAACCCTAAACCTAAACCTAACACTCAACCTAACCCTCACCCTCACCCTAAACCTCACCCTCACCCTCACCCTAAATATAACCCTAACAATAACCCTACCCTAACCCTAACCCTAACCCTTACCTAACTGAAACCCTCATGCTCACCCTCACCCTAACCCTAACCCGAACCCGAACCCTAACACTTACCCTCATCCTAACTTTCACCCAAACCCTAATCCTCTCGCTAACCCTAAACCTAACACTTAAGTAAAGGAAACCCTCACCCTAACACTAACCCTAACCCTCACCCTCACCCTAACACTCACACTAACCCTTACCCTCACACTAAGACTAAACCTCACCCTAATGCTAAACCTCACACTACCCCTAACACTCACCCTAACCCTAAAACTAACACTAACCCTAAACCTCACCATAACCTCACCCTAACCCTCACCCACACCCTCACCCTCACATTAACCCTACCAGTCACCATCAACCTCACCCAACCTTCACCCTAACCCTAACCCAAACCCTAATCCTAACCTTAAACGTCAACCTTACCTCTTAACCTCACCCTAAACCTATCCCTAACCCTAATGCTAACACTAATCCTCACGCTCAGACTAAACCTCACCCTAACCCTTAACCTCACCCTAAACCTAACCCTAACCATAACCCTCACCATCACCCTCAGCCTAAATCTCAACTTAACTCTAACCCTAAACCTCAGCCTAACCCTCACCCTAAACTTAACCCTAAACCTCATCCTAAATCTAACCCTAACCCTCACCCTGACCCTAACGCTAACCCTCACCCTAAGCCAAACCCTAACCCTCCCACTCTCCCTCACCCACACCCTAACCCTAACCCTACCCATCACCATAACCGTCATCCTAACCCTAACCCTAACCCTAACAGTTACCCTAACCATAAACCTAACCCTAAACCTCACCCTCACACTCAACCTCAGCGTAACCCTCACCCTAACCCAAATACAAACCCTAACCCTCACCCTCACCCTCACCCTAATTCTAACCCTAAACCTAACCCTCACCCTCACGTTAACCCTAACCCTAACCCTCACCCTAACCCTAACCCTCACCCTAACCCAAACCCTATCCCTCACCCTCACCCTAACCATAACCCTAACCTTCACCCTAACTCTCAACCTAACCCTAAAGTTAACCCAAACCCACACCCTCACCTTAAACCTCACCCTAACCCTAACCCTAACACTAACCCTCCCACTAATCCTAACCCTCACCCTAACTGTAAACATACCCCTTACCCTAAATCTCACCCTAACAAGAACACTAACCCTAACCCTCGCCCTAACCGTAAAACTAACCCACACCCTCATCCTAACCCTCAGCGTCACCCTAACCCTCTACTTAACCCAAACCATCACACACACCCTATCCCTCACCCAAATCCTCACCCTCACCCTCACCCTCACCCTCAACCTAAACATCACACTAACCCTAACCCTAACCCTCAACCTTCCCCTAAACCTAAACCTCACCCTAACCCTAATCCTCATCCTAACCTTCACCCTCACCCTAATGCTCACCCTAACCCTAACCCGAATGCTTACCCTAACTTTAACCCTCACCCTTACCCTAAACACCACCCTCACCCTATCCATAACCCTAACCATACCCCTCACCCTAATCCAAACACTAACAGGAACCCTAACCAACACCCTCACCCTAACCCTCACACTAAACCAAACCCTCACCTTCACCCTAAACCTTACTCTATCCATAACGCTAACTCTTACCCTCACCCTCACACTAGCCCTCACCCTAACCCTAACACTAAACCTAAACCTCACAATAAGCCTCACCCTAACCATAACCCTAACCTTCACCATAACCCTAAGACTCACACACACCCTAACCCTAACCAAAAACCTCACACTCACCCTAACCCTAGCCCTCACACTAACTCTAACCCAAACCTTAACACTAATCGTAAACCTAAACGCAACCTCACCTTCACCCTCACTTTAACCCTAATCCTGCATGTAAACCTATCCGAAACCCTCACCCTCACCCTTACTGTAACCCTCACCCTAACCCTCACCCTAACCCTTAACCTCACCCTAACCCTCACCCTAACTCTAACCTGCACCTTAAACCTAGCCCTCACCCGCACACAAACCCTAAACCTAGCCCTCACCCTAACCCTCACATTAAACCTAATACTAACTAAAACCCACACCCTCACCCTAACCCTCACCCTAACCCTTATCCTCACCCTAACCCTCACACTAACCCAAACCCTTACCCTAACCCTCACCCTAACCCTCATCCTCACCCTCACCCTTACCCTCACCTGAACACTCACACTCACGCCAACCTTCACCCTCAAGGAAAACATCATGCTTACCCTAAATCTCACCCTAACCTTAACCCTAACACTCACACTAAAGCTAACCCTCCCTCAAAACCTCAAACTCAACCTAATCCTCACCCTAACCATAACCATAACCCTTACCTAACCCAAACCCTCACCCTCACCCTAACCCTCACCCTCAACATAGCCCGCACCCTAACCCTAACCCTAATCCTATCCCATCACCCTCATACTCACCCTCACCCTCAGCCTACCCCTAACCCTAAACCTAATCCTAACCCTAAACTTCACCCTCACCCTAACCCTAACCCTAACTCTTACCATAACCCTAACCCTAACCCTCATCCTACCCTCACCCTAATCCTAAACCTAACCCTCACCCTCACCCTAACACTCACCTTAACCGTCATCCTCACCATCACGCTAACACTCACCCTAACCCTAACCCTAACCCTAAGCTTCAGCCTAACCCTAACCCTCACTCTCACCCTTAACCTAAGCCTAACTCTAACCCCAACACTAATCCTAAGCCTAAACCTCAGCCTCACCCTCACCCTAAAACTAACCCTAAATCTCACCCTCACACTCACCCTAATCATAACCATAAACCTAACCCTCAAACTAAATCTAAACTTCACCCTAACCCTAAGAATCACCCTCACCCTAACCATCACCATCACCCTCACCCTCACCCTCACACTAAGACTCACCAACACCCTAACCCTCACCGAAAACCTCACCCTCACCCTAAACATAGCCCACAAATAAACTCTACCCTAAATATAACCCTAATCCTAAACCTAACCCTCAAACTCACTCTCACCCTCAACCTCAGCCTCACCCTAACCCTAACACTAACCCTCAACCTAACCCTCACTTTCACCCTAACCCACACCCTAATCCTAACGCTAACCCTAACCCTTACCTTCACCCTCACACTAACCCTCACCCTAACCCAAACCCTTACCCTCACCCTCACCCTAACCCTAACCCTCACAATGACCCTCACACTAACCCTAACACTCAACCTCACCCTAACCCTCAATCTAACCCTTAACCTCACGCTAACCTTAAATCTAACCCTAAACCTAACCCTCACACTAAACCTAACCCTCAAATTAACCCTAATCCTAACCCTAAAAGTAACCCACACCCCACACTCAAACTCACCCTCAGCCTAACCCTAACCCTAACCCTAAACATAACCGCCACCCTCAGGCTCACACTAAACCTAACCCTAACCCTCACCCTCACCCGAACCCAAAACCTAACCCTAACAATAACAATAACCCTAACCCTAACACTCACACTAAACCTACACTTCACCCTAACCCTAACCATCACCGTCACCCTAACCCTGACCCTCATCCTAACCCTAACCCTAACCCTTAACCCCACCCTAACCCTCACCCTAATCCTACACTTCACCCTCACTCTCACCCTAGCCCTCACCCTAACCCTAACATTCAACCTAAACCTAAAACTTACCCTCAAACTCCCAATATCCCTCACCGTAACCCTAACCCTAACATTAACCCTAACCCTCAACATAACCCTAATCTTAACCCTAAGCCTAAGTCTAAACCTCACCCTAACCCTCACCGCCAACCTCACCCTCACCCTGTCCCTAAGCCTTACTCACCCTAAATCTAACCCTAAACCTGACCCTCACCCTAACCCTAAACCTCAAACTCACCTTCAACTTCAGCCTAAACCTAACTCTAACCCTAATCCTAACCCTATCCCTCACACTCACCATAACCCTTACTCTACTCCTAACCCTAAACCTAACATTCACCCTTACTCTAACGATAAAACTAAACCTCACACTTACCCAAGCCCTCACCCTAACGCTAACCCATCTCCCTAACCCTAACCCTCACCCTAAACCTAACCCTAACCCTCACCCTAAACCTAAGCCTAAACCTAACATTCACCCTCACCCTAGCCCTCACCTTAAACCAATTCCTAACCCTAACCCTCACTCTAAACCTAATCTTCAACCTAAACCTAACCCTCACCCTCAAACTCCCCCTAACACTCCCCCTAACCCTAACCCTAACATTAACCCTAACCCTCACCCTAACCCTCAAGGTAACCCTAAGCTTAAACCTAAGCCTAACCCTAACCCTCACCCTAACCCTCACCCTAACCCTCCCCCTCCCCCTCCCCCTCCCCCTCACTGTAACCCTCACCCTCAACCTCCCCATCCCCCTCCCCCTCACCTTAACCCTGAACCTAACCCTCACCCAACCCTAACACTCACCCTATCCCCAGCCTTAAACCTCACCCTCACCCTAACCCTAACCCTAGCCTAAACCTTAACATCACCCTAACCCTCACCCTAACCCTAATGCTAACCCTAACCCTCACCCCACCCTAACCCTCACATTAACCCTTAACCTCACCCTAACACTAACCCTAACCCTAACGCTTACACTAAACCTGAACCTCACTTTAACAGTAACACTCACCCTCAAGCTAAACTTCACACTAACCCTAACCTTCAATCTAACCCTAAACTTAACCCTCAACATAACCCTTACTCTCACCCTCAGCCTAACCCCAACCCTAACACTAATCCTAAACCTAACCCTGACCCTCACCCTCACCCTAACACTCACACTAACCATCACCCTCATCTTCACCCTATCCCTAACCATAACCATAACCGTCACCCTAACCCTAAGGCTAACCCTCACAGTTAATCCTTAATCTAACCCTCACCCTCAACCTAAACCTCACCATAACCATTACCCTCACGCTAAACCTAAAACTAACCCTAACCCTAAACCTAAACCTAACCCTCACACTAACCCTAACCCTCACCCTACTCCACACCCTACCCCACAACCTAACCCTCATCCTAACCCTAACCCTAAACCTAACCTTCAACCTCACCCTAAACCTAAACCTAACCCTCACCCTAACCCAAACCCTCACAATCATCATCACCCTCACCCTCAGTCTAACCCTAACCCTAACACTAATCCTAACCTTAACCCTCACCCTCACCTTAACTTTAACCCTAACCCAACACTAAACCTGACCCTAACTCTAACCCTAACCCAACCCCAAACCTCACTGTCACCCTAATCCTCACCCTAACCTTAACCCTCAACATTACCCTCACCCTCACCCTAATCCGAAAAATCACCCTAACTCTAACCATAACCCTAATGCTCACCGAAACTTACTTTAAACCTAACCCTCATCCTAACCCAAACCCTAACACTCAACCTCAACCTAACCTTAATCCTAACCCTAACCCTCACCCTAATCCTAACCCAAACTCTCACCTTCACCCTAACCCTCACTGTCACCCTAACCCTCACCCTAAACCTAACCCTGACATACAAACTGAGATACAAACCCTGACATACAAACATTCACCAGAATCCTCAGCCTCACACTAACCCTCACCCTAGTCCTAAAGATCAACTTAACCCTAAGCCTCACCGTAACATTAACACTAAACTCAGCCTAACTTTAACCCTAACGCTCACCTAACCCTAAACCTCACCTTCACCCTCAACCTAAGCCTAACCCTAAACGAAAAAATAATTCTAATCCTAAACCTAAGCCTCACCCTCAACTTATCCCTAACCCTAACCCTAACCATAACCCTAATCCTAATCCTAATACTAACCATCACCCTCAACCTCACCCTCACCCACACACTAACCCTAAATCTATTCCTAATCCTATCCCTAACACTCAATCTCACCATCACCCTAACCCTATCCCTAACCCTAAACCTCACCCACACCCTCACGCTCACCCTCACCTTCACCCTAAACCTAACAATAAACTTAATCCTAAACTTAACCCTAAGCCTAGCCCTCACCTTAACACTAACCCTAACCTTAACCCTCACACTAAACATAACCCTCATCCTAACTCTAAAACTACCCCTCAGTCTAAGCCTCACCCTAAACCGAAACGTAACCCTAATACTCTCCCTATCCCTAACCATAACCCTAACACTCACTCTAACCCTAACACTCACCCTGACCCTCACCCTTACCCAAACCCTCACCCTAACCCTTACCCACCCCCTAACCCTCACCCTAACCCTCACCCTAACCCTAACTTTAACCCTCACAAAAACCCTCACCCTAACCCTAACCCTAAAACCAACCCTAAAAATAACCCTCACCCGAAACCTAACACTTACCCTCAATCTCACCCTCACCCGAAACCTTACCCTCACCCTAACCCTAACCCTCACACTAAACATAACCCTCACCCTAACCCTAACTCTACAACTCAGCCTAACCCTCACCCTAACCCTAATACTCACCCTATCACTAACCCTAACCCTAACCCTCACCCTCATCCTAGACTTCACCCTAACCCTAACCCTAACACTAACCCACATCCTAACCCTAACGCTACCCTTCATGCTAACCCTCAACCTATCCCTAAACCGAACCCTAACCCTCACCCTAACCCTCACCCTAATCCTCACCCTCACCCT
This sequence comes from Dipodomys merriami, assembly GCF_024711535.1. Taxonomy (NCBI): domain Eukaryota; kingdom Metazoa; phylum Chordata; class Mammalia; order Rodentia; family Heteromyidae; genus Dipodomys; species Dipodomys merriami. Next base: position 1,103,590 of record NW_027204148.1, on the reverse strand, counting down.
AACCATCGGTCTAACGCTAACCCTAAACATAACCCTCCCCCTCCCCCTCACTCTCCACCTAAACCTTACCCTAACCCTCACCCTAACCCTCACCCTAATCATAACACTCACCCTAACCATCAGTCTAACCCTAACCCTAAACTTAACCCTCACCCTCCCCCTCACACTCACCCTAAGCCTTACCCTAGCCCTCACCCTAACCCTCCCCCTCACACTAACCCTAACCCTAACGCTAACCCTAACCCTCACCCTAACCCTAAAGCTACCCCTAAAGCTAAACCTCAACCTATCCCTAACCCTAACCCTAATCCTGACCCTAACCCTCACCCTATGCCTCAACCTAAACCTACCCCTCACCCTAATCCTCACCCTCAGCCTAATCCTCTGTCTAACCCGAACCCGAACCCTTACTTAACCAAAACCCTCACCCTCAGCCTCACTTTAACTCTAACCCTACCCCAACCCCTCAGCTTAACCCTCACCCTAACCCTAACCCTCACCCTCAACATGGCCCAAATCCTTACCCTAAACTTTAGCCTAACCCTCACCCTCACCCTCACCCTAACCCTAACCCTTACCCTCACCATAACCCAAAACCCTAACCCTAACCCTAACTCTCACACTAACCCTAACACTCACCCTAAACCTAACCCTAACACTAAATCTAAACGTCACCCTAATCCTCACCGTAATAATGACCGTAGCCCTAACCCTAACCCTAACCCTCACCCTGCCACTCACCCTGACCATACCCCTAAACCTAACACTCACCCTCATCCTAAACCTCACCCTAACCCTTATCCTCACCCTAATCTAACCGTAAACCTATCCCTCACCCTAACCTTAACCCTAACACTTACCCAAACACTAAGCCTAATCCTCACCCTCAACCTAACCCTCACTGTCACCCTAAACCTCACCCTAATCTTAACTCTCACATATAACCTCTCTACCTCACCCCAACCCTCACGCGCACCCTAACCCTCAACCTCACCCTAAACATCATTCTAACAATAAGCCTCAACCTAACCCTAAACCTAACACTCACCCTAACCCTAACCCTCACCCTAACCCTCACTGCACACTAATCCTCTCCATAACCCTAAACATAACCCTTACCCTAACCATAACCCTCATCCTCACCCTCAGCCTAGCCCTCACCCTAGCCGTAACTCTAACCCTAACCCTAAACTTCACCCTCACACTAGCCTAACCCAAACCCTAACGCTAATCCTAAACCTAAACCTCACCCTCACCCTAACCCTAACACTAAACTTAACCCTAAACCTAACTCTAACCCTAACATTTACCCTAACCCTCACCATAAACCTCACCCTAACACTAACCGTAATCCTAACGCTCAACTTCACGCTAACCCTCACCCTAAACCTAAACCTAACCCTCACACTAACCCTCACCCTAACACTCAATCTAACTCTAACCCTCACTCTCACCCTAACACTCACCCTAACCCTTACCCTCAACCTTACCCTAACCCTAACCCTAACTCTCCCCTCACACTAAACCAACCTTCACCCGAAACCTAACCCTAACCCTCACCCTAATTCTAACCCTAACCTTCACACTAACCCTCACCCTTACCCTAAACCTAACCCTCACACTAATACTTATCCTAACACTCACTCTAACCCTAACCCTCACTCTCACCCTAACCCTCACCCTAACCCTTACCCTCACGCTAACTCTAACCCTAACCCTAAACCTAACACTAAACCTAACCTTCACCCGAACCCTAACCCTAACCCTCAACCTAACCCTAACCCTAACTCTAATTCTAACACTCACACTGAACCTAAACTTAACTCGAACCCTAACCCTACCCCTACCCCTCAACCTAACCCTCCACAAGGGGCTGGGAAGGTGGCTCAGTGGTAGAGCACTTGCTTTGCATGCTGGAGGCCCTGGGTTCAATTCCTCAGCACCAAATAAGAAAAAAGCTGGAAGTGTTGCTGTGGTTCAAGTGGTAGAGTGCTAGCTTGAGCTGAAGAGCTGAGGGACAGCGCCCAGGCCCAGAGTTCAGGCCCCACGACCCAACCCTCCCCCCAAAAAACCTAACCCTCAACCTAACCCTAAACCTAAGCCTCTCCCTAACCCAAACACTAACCCTCACCCTCAACCAAGCCCTCACCCTAAACCTAATCCTAACCCTAACCCTCTCCCTAACCCTAAACTTCACCCTAACCCTCACCCTCACTCCCACCCTAACCCTCACCCTAAACCTAATACTAACATTAACCCTCATCCTCACCCTAACTCTCACCCTTAACCTAAACCTTAACCTAAACCTAACCCTAACCCTGACCGTAATTCTCACCCTAACCCTAACCTTAACCCTCTCCCTCACCCTCACCCTAACCCTCACCCTCACCCTCACGCTAAACCTAACCTAACCCTAACCATCACCCTAACCCTAATGCTAACCCAAACACTCATCCTCAACCTAACCCTCACCTGAACACTTACCCTCACCCTAACCCTAACCCTAACCCTCACACTAAACCTAAGCCTCACCTTAAACCTAACTCTACCACTAAGCCTAACCCACACCCTAACCCTAACACTAATCCTCACCCTATCCCAAACCCTAACCCTAAACTTCACCCTCACCCTAGACCTCACCCTAACCCTAACCCAAACCATCACCCTAACCATAAACCTCACCCTAACCCTAACCCTCACGCAATCACTAACACTCACCCTAACCCTAACCCAAACCCTCACCCTAACCCTCATTCTAACCCTACCCGTAATCCTCACCCTAAACCTCACTCTAAACCTAACCCTAAGCTTAACCTTCACCCTGACCCTCACACTTGCCCTAACACTTACCCTGAACCTATCCCTCACCCTACCCCTAAGCCTAACCCTCATGCTAAACCTCACCCTAACCCTTAACCTCACCATAAACCTCACCCTAATCCTAACCCTCATCCTAACACTAACTCTCACCCTAACCCTTAACCTCACCCTAACCCTAACTCTAACTCTACCCTCACACTAAACCTAACCTTCACCCGAACCCTAACACTAACCCTCTACCTAACCTTCACCCTAATCCTAACCCTCATCCTAACACTAACCCTCACCCTAACCCTTAACCTCACCCTTACAATAATCCTAAAACTAACACTCACACTAACCCTAACCCTCACTCTAACCCTAAATGTGTTCCTCACCCTAAGCCTCATCCTAACCCTAATGCTCACCCTAACCCTAAACCTAACACTAAACCTAAAACTCTTCCTAACCCTCACCCTAACCATAACCCTAACCCGAACCCTAACCCTTACACTAACACTCATCCTAACCCATCCCTAACCCTAAACCTCAGCCTAACCCTCACTCTCACCCTAACACTCACCTTCAACCTGACCCTAATTGTAACACTAAACCTTAGCTTAACCCTCACTCTCACCCTAAAGCACACCCTAACGCTTACCCTCACACTAATACAAAACCAAACCCGAACCCTAACCCACACACTAACCATAACACTCACCCAAACCCTGAGCCTAACACTAACCGTAACCCTCACCATAACCCTCACCCTCACCCTACATCTAACCCTAACCCTAACCCTCACCCTACACCTCATCCTAACCATAACCCTCAAACTAACCCTAACACTCACCCAAACCCTAAGCCTATCAATAACCGTAACCCTCACCCTAACCCTCACCCTCAACCTAATCCTAACCCTAACCCTAACCCTCAACCTACACCTCAACCTAAAACTAACAATAACCTAACCCTCACCCTCACCCTAACACTCACCCTAACCCTCAACCTCACCCTAAACCTCACCCTCACCCTAACCTTAACCCTAACCCTAACCCTCACACTAACCCTCCCTACCCCTAAACCTAACCCTAAACCTTACACTCACCCTAACCCTAACCTTCACCCTCACCTTCACCCTCAACCTAATCCTGACCCTACACCTCACCCTAACCCTCATCATAACCATAACACTAAGCCTAACACTAACTATAACACTAATACTAACTCTTAACCTCATCATCACCCTCACACTCAGCCTAACCCTAACAATCACCCTAACCTCACCGTAAAATTAAACCTAACTCTAAATCTCACCCTCACCCTAATAATCACCCTAACGCTAACGCTAACCCTAACACTCACACTCACCCTAAACGTCACCAAAACCCTTACCCTCACCCTAATGCTAAACCTAACCCTAATCCAACCCTCACAATAATCTTAAACCTCAACCTACCACTAAACCTAACCCTCACATTAACCAGCACCCTAACACTAACCCTAACCCTAACCCTCAAAATAACCCTAACCCTAATCCTCACCCTCAATATAACCCTCACTGTCACCCTAAACCTCACCCTATTCTTAACCCTCACCCACACCCTAACTCTCACCCTCACCCCAAAACTCACCCTCACCGTAACCCTCACCCTCACCCTAAACATCAACCTAACCATAAGCCTCACACTAACCCTAAACCTAACCCTCACCCTAACCCAAAACCTAACCTTCAACTTCACACTACCCCTAACCCTAACCCTAACCCACACACTAACCCTAACTCTACCCCTCACGCTAAACCTCAACCTATCCCTAACCCTAACCCTAACCCTCACCCTAACCCTCACCCTAACCCTAACACTCACTCTAACCCTAACCCAAAATTTAACCCTCACTCTCAACCTCTTCCTCACCCTAACCCTTACCCTGACACTATCCCTCACCCTAACCCTAATCATAACCATAACCCTAATCCTCACCCCCACCATCAACCTAACCTTAACCCTCACCATCATTCTAACCGTCCCTACTCCTAACCCTAACCCTAACCATAACCCTCACCCTAACTCTAACCCTCAAATAAAACCTAACCCTCATATTAATCCTCCCCCTCCCCCAAATCCTCTTGCTAACACTAAACCTAACCCTTCCTTAACCGAAAAACTCACCCTCAGCCTCACTGTAACTCTAACCCTAACCCTAACCCTCAGCTGAACCCTCACCCTAAACCTAACCCTAACCCTCAACCTGACCCAAATCTTTACCCTAACCCTTAGCCTAACCCCCACCCTCACCCTAACCCTCACCCTAACCCTTACCCTCACCCTAACCCAAAACCTAACACTAACCCTAACTCTCACACTACCCCTAACACTCACCCTAAACCTAACCCTAACACTAAACCTAAACCTCACCCTAACCCTCTCCCTAACAATAATTGTAACCCTAACCCTAAACCTAACCCTCACCCTACCACTCACCCTAACCCTAACCCTAAACCTAAACCTCAACCTTACCCTAACCCTCACCCTAACCCTTATCCTCACCATAATCTAACCCTTATCACCCTAACCATAAAACTCACCCAAACCCTGAGCCTAACACTAACCCTAACCCTCACCCTAAACCTCACCCTCACCCTAGCCCTAACCCTAACACTAACCCTCACCTACACCTCAACCTAACCCTAACTCTAAACCTAACCCTCACCCTAACACTCACCCTAACCCTTAACCTCACCCTAACCCTCAACCTAACCCTAACCCTAACTCTAACTCTAATCCTCACCATAACCCTAACCCTAACACTAACCCTCACCCTCACCCAAACTCTCTCCCTAACCCTATCCCTAACCTTAAACCTCACCCTCACCCTAACTTTAACCTTCACCCTCACCTTCACCCTCACCCTAATACTAAACCTACCCCGCACCCTAGCCCTCATCCTAAACCTAACGCTATGCCTAACACTAACCGTAACACTAACACTAACCCTTACCTCACCCTCACCCTCAACTGAAGCCTACCCCTAACCCTCAAACTCAACCTAATCCTCACCCTATACATAACCCTAACTCTTACCTAACCCAAACCCTCACCCTCACCCTAACCCAAACCCTCAACATAGACCTCACCCTAACCCTACCGCTAATACTATCACTCAACCTCATACTCACCCTTACCCTAAGCCTACCCCTAACCCTAAACCTAATCCGAACCCTAAACTTCAACCTCACCCTCAACCTTAACCTAACCCTAACCCTAACTCTAACAATAACCATAATCCCAAACCTAACCCTTACCCGACCCCTCACCCTAACCCTAACCCTCATCCTCACCCTAACACTCAACCTAAACCTTAACCTAACTCTAATACTCACTCTAACCTTCACACTAACACTCACCCTAACCCTTACCCTCACCCACACCTTAACCCTCACCCTAACCCTAACCCATACCCTAACCCTAAGCCTAACCTTCACCCTAACCATAACCCTCACCCTCACACTAAACCTAAGCCTAACCTAACCCTAACACGGATCCTAAGCCTAATCCTCACCCTAAACCTAAACCTAAACCTCACCCTCACACGCACCCTAAACCTAACCGTAATCCTAATCCTCAGCCTAACACTAACCCTTACCCTAACCCTCACCCTCACCCTAATCCTAAACCTAACCCACTCCCTAAACCTCATCTTAACCCTAATGCTAACCCTAAACCTTAGCCTCATACTAACACTCACCCTAACCCTTAACCTCAACCTAATCCTAATCCTATCCCTAAACCTAACCCTCACACTAACCCTAACCCTCACCCTAACCATATCCCTACCACTCACGCTAACCCTCAACCTATCCCTAACCCTAACCCTAACCTTATCCCTTACCTAACCGAAACACTCATGCTCACCCTCACCCTAACCCACCCCTCACCCTAACCCTAACACTTAATCTCACCCTAACCCTCACCCAAACACTAATCTTCTCCCTAACCCTAAACCTAAACCTTCCATTAATAAAACCCTCACCCTCACCCTCACCCTTAACCTAACCCTAACACTAACTCTCACCCTCACCCTAACACTCACACTAAACCTTACCCTCATACTAACCCTAAACCTAACCCTAATGCTAACCCTCACACTAACCCTAACACTCACCATAACACTAAACCCAACCCTAAACGTCACCCTAACCCTTACCCTAACCCTAACCCTAACCCTAACCCTCATCCTAACCCTAACACTCACCCTCACTATAACCCGAAACATAACCTTAAACCTCACCCTAATCTAAACCTAACCCTCATCCTCACCCTAACACTCACCCTCAACCTAACCCTAACCCTAACCCTAAACCTCACAATAACCCTAATCCTCACACTATCCCTTAGGCTACCCCTGACCCTAACCCTCACCTTACCACTCACCCTAACCCTAATGTTAACCATAACCCTCACCCTCACCCTAACACTCACCCTAACACTTACCATCACCCTAACCCTCACCCTCACCCTAAACCTTTCCCTAACCATAACCCTATCCTAATTCTGACCCTCATCCTAAACCTAATGCTCGCTCTCAACCTCACCCTAACCCTAACCCTACACCTCACCCTAACCCTCATCTAACCCTAACCCTAACACTCATCGTAACTCTAAACCTAACCCTAACTCTCACCCTAACCCTAATTCTAGACCTAACACTAACCTTAACCCTCACCTTAACCCTCACCCTAAAACTAACCCTAAACCTAACCGTAACCATCACCCTACCCCTCACCCTAAATGTAACCCTAACCGTAAATCTCACCCTCACCCTAAAACTCACCCTAACCCTTACCCTCGCCCTTACCATCAACCTCACCCTAACCCTCACCCTAATCCTAACCCAAAACCTAACCCTCACAATCACCCTTAGCATAAACATAACCATAACCCTCATCCTAACCCCAAACCTAAACCTAACGCTATCTCCAATCCTCACCCTCACCCTAAACCACACCCTAAACTTTACCCTCACCATTACCCTAAACTTATCCCTAATACTCACCCTATCCCTAACCATACCTCTTACCCGAACCCTCACCCTAATCATAACCCTAACGCAAACCCTCAATCTAACCCTTACCCTTACACGAACCCTAACCCACACCCTTACCCTAACCCTCACGGTCATCCTAACTTTCACCCTAAGCCTAAGTCTCACCCACACCGTAACCCTCACCTAAAACCTTACCCTCACCGTAATCCTAGCCCTCACACTAACTCTAACACTAACCTTAACCCTAATCCTAAACCTAACCCTCACCCTCACCCTCACCCTCACCCGCACCTTAACACTAATCCTACCCCTAACCCTAACCCTAAGCCTCACCCTCAACCTCACCGTAACCCTAACCCTAACCCTCACCCTAACTCTCACCCTAACGCTAACCCGCACATTAACCCTCACCCTAACCCTCACCCTAAACCTAACACTAACTAAAACCCTCACCCTCAACCTAACCTTCCCCCTAACCCTTAACCTCACCCTAACCCTCACACTACCCATAACCCTTACCCGAACACTAACCCTACCCCTCACCCTATTCCTCACACAAACCCTAACTCTAACCCTAACCCTCACCCTAACCCTATACTTAACCCTCATCCTCACCCTAACCCTTAACTTCATCCAAACCCTCACACTCACGCTAACCCTCACCCTCACCCAAAACATCACGCTAACACTAACCCTCACCCTAACCCTAACCCTAACCCTCATCCTAACACTATCCCTCCCCCTAACACTCAAACTCAACCTAATCCTCACCCTAACCATAACCCTAACCCTTACCAAACCCAAACCCTCACCCTCACCCTAAATCTCACCCTCAACATAGCCCTCACCCTAACCCTAACCCTAACCCAATCCCTCACCCTCATACTCACCCTCACCCTCAGCCTACCGCTAACCTTATACCTAATCTTAACCCTAAACTTCGCCCTCACCCTCACCCTCACCCTAACACATAACCTCACCCTAAATATTGCCCTAAACCTCACCCTGACCCTAACCCTAGCCCTAAGCTTCACCCTAACCCCAACCCTCACCCTCACCCTAATGCTAACACTAAACCTCACACTAACCCATACCCTCAGCCTAAACCTAAACCTAATCCTAACCCTCACCCTCACCCTCAGCCTAACCCCCAACCTAACTCTAACCCTAACCCTCACACTAACCTTTACCCTAACCCTCATCCTAAATCTAACCCTAACCCTAATCCTAACCCTCACCCTAAGCCTAACCGTAACCCTCACCCTAAACCTAACCCTATTCCTCACACTCTCCCTCACCCACACCCTAACCCTAACCCTATCCATCACCATAACCGTCATTATAACACTAACCCTAATGCTAACCGTTACCCTAACCATAAACCTAAACCTAAACCTCACCCTCACACTCAACCTTAGCCTAACCCTAAACCTAACCCTAATCCACACATTAAACCTAACCCTCACCCTCTCCCTAATTCTAACCCTAAACCTAACCCTCACCCTAACCCTAACCCTCACACTAACCCAAAGCCTAAACCTCACTCTTACCGTAACCATAACCCTAACCTTCACCCTAACTTTCAACCAACCCTAAAGTTAACCCAAGCCCTCAGCCTCACCTTAAACATCACCCTAAACCTAACCCTAACCCGTACACTAATCCTAACCCTCAACCTACCTCTAACCATACCCCTCTCCCTAACTCTCACCATAACAGGAACACTAACCCTAACCCTCACCCTAAACGTAACAGTAACCCTAACCCTCACCCTAACCCTCATCCTCACCCTAACCCTTACCCTCACCCAAACCCTCACACTCACGCTAACCCTCACCCTCAAGGAAAACATCACGCTAACCTTAAATCTCACCCTAACCCTAACCCTAACCCTCACCTAACCCTAACCTTCACCCTCACCCTAACTCTCACCCTCAACATAGCCCTCACCCTAACCCTAAACCTAATCTTATCCCTCACCCTCATACTCACCCTCACCCTCAGCCTACCAATAACCCTATACCTAATCCTAACTCTAAACTATACTCTCAGGATCACCCTCACCCTAACCTTAACCCTAACCTTTATCATAACCCTAACCCTACCCCTCACCCTACCCTTCACCCTAGACCTAACCCTAACCCTAACCCTCACCCTAAAACTCACCCTAACCCTCATCCTCATCGTCACCCTAACACTCACCCTAACCCTAACCATCCCCCACACCCTAACCCTCACCCTCACCCAAACTCTCACCGAACCCTCACCCTAACTCTCAACCTCACCCTAAACATCACCCTAACCCTCCCACTAACAATAAACCTAAACTTCACCCTAACCCTAACCCTCACCCTCACCCTACCCCTAAGCCTAAGCCTAACATTAACACTAATCCTAAACCTAATCCACACCCTCACCCTCACCCTAAACCTAACCCTAAACCTCATCCTCACACTCACCCTAACCCTAACCCTAACCCTAACCCTCACACTAAACCTAAAATTCACTCTAACCATAAACATCAATTTCACCCTAACCCTAACCCTAACCCGAACCCTAACCCTCACCCTAAGACTCACCCACACCCTAACCCTCATCGAAAACCTCACCCTCACCCTAACCCTATTCTCACACTAACTCTAACCCTAACCTTAATCCTAATCCTAAACCTAACCCTCAACCTCACCCTCACCCCAACCCTAAGCCACACCCTAGTCCTAACGTGAACCCTAACACTTACCTTCACCCTCACCCTAACCCTCACCCTAATCCTAACGCTCATCTCCCCCTAACCCTAACCCTAACCCTCAAAATAACCCTAACTCTAACACTAAACCTAACCCTAAAATTAACCCTAATCCTAACCCTAACGTGAACCCTAACACTTACCTTCACCCTCACCCTAACCCTCATCCAAATCCTAACGCTCACCTAACCCTAACCCTAACCCTAACCCTAAACCTAACCCTAAACCTAACCCTAAAATCAACCCTAATCCTAACCCTAACCGTAACCCTCACCCCACACTCAAACTCACCCTCAGCCTAACCCTAACCCTAATTCTAAACATAACCCCCACCATCAGGCTCACCCTAAACCTAACCCTAACCCTCACCCGAACCCGAAACCGAACCCTAAAAATAACCCTAAATATAACCCTAACCCTAACCCTCACATTAAACCTAAACTTCACCCTAACCCTAACCATCACCCTCACCCTCACCCGAACCCTCAACCTAACACTAAACCTAACCCTCACCCTCACCCTAACTCTAACCCTAACCCTAAACCTCACACAAACCCTAACCCTAATCCTAACCCCCACCCTCACCCTCACCCTGGCCCTCAGCCTAACCTAAAACTTCAACCAAACCTAACCCTCACCCTCAAACTCCCCCTAACACTAACCCTAACCATAACCCTAACATTAACCCTAACCCTCACCCTAACACTTAACATAACCCTAAGCTTAACCCTAAGACTAAGCCTAACCCTCACCCTAACCCTCACCCCAACTCTCACGGTCAACCTCACCCTAACCCTTAGACTCACCTTAAATCTAACCCTAAACGTAACCCTCGCCCTAACCCTAACCCTAACCCTCACCCTAACCCTAACCCTCCACCTCACCTTCAACCTCAGAATAAAACTAACCCTCAACCTTATCCTAAACCTATCTCTCACACTCACTCTCACCCAAAATCTAACCCTAACCCTAACCCTAATGCTCACCCTAAATCTAACACTAAAACTAAACCTCACCCTCAACCTAGCCCTCACCCTAACCCTAACCCTATCCCTAACACTAACCCTCAACCTAAGCCTAACCCTAGCCCTCACTCTAAACCTAAGCCTAAACCTAACCCTCACCCTCAACCTAGCCCTCACCCTACACCTATTCCTAACCCTAACCCTCACACTAACCATAACCTTCAAACTAAACCTAACCCTCACCCTCAAAATCCCCCTAACCCTCAACCTAACCCTAACCCTAACATTAACCCTAACCCTCATTGTAACCCTCAACATAACCCTAAGCTTAACCCTAAGCCTAACCCTAACCCTCACCCTAACCCTCACCCGAACCCTCCCCCTCAAACTCCCTCTCCCCCTCAACCTCACCTTAACCCTAAACCTAAACCTCACCCATCTCTTACACTCACCCTAACCCCAAACGTAACACTCACCCTCACCCTAACCCTAAACCTAGGCCTAAACCTTAACATCACCTTAACCCTCACCCTAAACCTAATGTTAACCCCAAAGTTCACCCTGACCCTAACCCTCTCACGAACACTTACCCTCACCCTAACCCTAAACCTAACCCTCACACTAAACCTAAACCTCACGCTAACCATAACTCTCACCCTCACGCTAAACCTCACACTAACCCTAATCCTCAATCTAACCCTAACCGTAACTCTCAACATAATCCTTACTCTCACACTCAGCCTAACCCAAACCCTAACACTAATCCTAAACCTATCCCTCACCCTCAACCTCACCCTAGACCTCATCCTCAACATCACCCTCACCTTCACCCTATCCCTAACCATAACCATAACCCTCATCCTAACCCTAAGCCTAACCCTCACCATAATCCTAACCCTAACCCTTACCCTCAACCTAACCCTCACCATAACCATTACCCTCACCCTAACGGAAAACCTAACCCTAACCCTAAACCTAACCCTCACACTAACCCTAACCCTCACCCTACTCCTCACCCTACCCATCACCCTAACCCTCATCCTAACCCTAACTGTAAGCCTAACCCTCACCCTCAACCTAACCCTAAACCTACCCTCGCCCTAACCCAAACCCTCACACTCATCCTCACCCTCACCCTCAGTCTAACCCTAACCCTAACCCTAATCCTAAACTTAACCCTCACCCTCACCTTTACTTTAACCCTAACCCAACCCCAACCCTCACCCTACCATAAGCCTAACCCTAATGCTCACCCTAAACTTACCTTAACCCTATACCTCACCCTAACCCTAACCCTCACCCGAAACCTAACCCTAACCATCAACCTCACCCTAACCTTAATCCTAACCCTAACCCTCACCCTAATCCTAACCCAAACCCTTACCCTCACCCTAACCCTCACCGTCATAATAACCCTCACCCTAAACCTAACCCCGACATACAAACTAACCCACACATTCACCTGAATCCTCAGCCTCACACTAACCCTCACCCTAGCCCTAAACATCACCTTAACCCTAACCAAAATCACCCTAACATTAGCCCTAACGTTCACCCTAACATTAACCCTAACCCTCAAATAAACCTAAACCTCACCCTCACGCTCACCCTCACCCTAAGCCTAACCCTAAACCTAACAATAATCCTAATCCAAACCCTAAGCCTCACCCTCACCCCAACCCTAACCCTAACCATAACCCTCATCCTAAACGTAATCCTAACCATCACCCTCACCCTCACCCTCACCCTCAGACTAACCCTAACCCTATTCCTAATCCTAACCCTAACCCTCACTCACACCCTCACCATAAACCTAACCCTAACCCTAAACTTAACCCACACCCTCACCCTCACCCTCACATTCACCATAACCCTTACAATAACCTTAATTCTAAACTTAACCATAAGCCTAACCCTCACACTAACACTACCCTAACATTAACCTTCACACTAAACCTAACTTTCAACCTAACCCTAAACCTACACCTCAGCCGAAACCTCAATCTAAACCTAACCTTAAACCTAATCCTCTCCCTATCCCTAACCATAACCCTAAACCTCACCCTCAACCTAGCCCTCAACCTAAGCCAAAATCCTAAACCTAAATCTCACCCTAACCCTCACCCTCACCCTAACCCTAACACTCACCTTGACCCTCACCCTCACCCTATCCCTCACCCTAACCCTTACACTCACCCTAACCCGCACCCTAATCCTAACCCTAACCCTCACAGAAACACTCACCCTCACTCTAAGCCTAAACCCAACCCTAACCATAACCCTCACCCGAAACCTAACCCTAAACCTCAACCTCACCCTCACCCTCAACCTAACCCTTACCCTCACTGTAACCCTAAACCTAACCCTAAACCTAACCTTAAACCTAACCCTAACACTAGCCCTAAACATCACCTACACCTCACCCTACCCCTCACACTCACCCTAACCGAAACACTCACCCTAACCCTCACCGTCAGTCTAACCATCACCCTAACCCTAACCCTAACCCTCACCCTAACCCAAACCCTCACCCTCAGTCTAACCCTAAACCTAACCCTAATCCTAAACCTAAAGCTCATCCTCACCCAAACTCTAAACGTAACCCAAACTTAACCCTCACCCTAACTCTAACTCTAACCCAACCCCAAACCTCACCGTCACCCTAACCATCAACCTAACCCTAATCCTCAACCACACGCTAACCCGAACCCGAACCCCAACCCAAACCCTCACCCACACCCTCACCCTCACTCTAAGGCGAACACTCACCCTAACCCTAACCCTTAACACTAAACTTAACCCTAAACCACACCCTAACCCTAACCCTCACCCTAAACCTAAACCTAACCCTCAACCTCAACCTAACCCTAATCCTAACCCTTAACCTCACCCTAAACCTAATCCAAAACCTCACACTCACCCTAACCCTCCCCGTCACCCTAACCCTTTCCCTAACCCTCACCCTAAAACTAACCTTAACCCTAAACCTCACCCTAACCCTAACCCTCACCCTAACCCTAACCATAATACTCACCTTCACCCTACCCCTCCCCCTAAACTTAATGTTCACCTACACCCTAACCCTCATCCTCACCCGAACACTCAGCCTCACACTAAACCTCACCCTCACCCTAAACATCACCTTAACCCTAACCCTCACACTAACAGTAACCCTAACCCTCACCTAACCTTAAACCTCACCCTGAGCCTCAACCTCACACTAAGCCTAACCCTAAACCTAACATTAATCCTAATCCTAACCCTAACCCTCACCCTCACCCTAACCCTAACCCTAAACCTAACCATAACCTTCATCCTAACCCTAATCCTAACCCTAATCCTAACCATCTCACTCACCCTCACCCTCACCCTCAGACTAACCCTAACCCTAATTTTAATCCTAACACTAACCGGCACTCTCACACTCACCCTAAACCTAACACTAACACTAAACCTAACCCACACCCTCACCCTCACCCTCAACTTCACGCTAACCCTAACAATAACCTTAATCCTAACCTTAAACCTAAGTCTAACCCTCACCCTAACTCTAACCCTAACCTTAAACTTCACACTAAGGCTAACCCTCAACCTAACCCTAAACCTACCCCTCAGCCTAACCTTCACTCTAACCCTAAACCTAACCCTGTTCCTCTCCCTATCCCTAACCATAACCCTAAACCTCACCCTCAACTTAGCCCTCACCCTAAGCCTCACCCTAAACCTAACCCTCACACTAACCCTAACCCTAACCCTAACCCTAACACTCAACCTGACACTCACTCTTACCCTAACCCTCAACTTAACCCTTACCCTCAACTTAACCCTCATCCTAACCACAACCTTAACCCTCACAATAATCCTTATCCTAAGCCAAACCCTGAACATCATCCTCACCCTCACCCTAACCCTTACCCTCACTCTATCCCTAAACCTTACCCTACACTTAACCATAAACCTAACCCTCACACTAACCCTAACTCTCACCCTACCCCTCAACTTACTCCTAACCCTAAGCCTCATCCTAACCCTAATCCTAACCCTAACCTCACCCTCACCCCAACCCTCACAATAACGCTCACCCTAACCCTAACCCTCACTCTCAACCTAACCCTCAGTCTAACACTAAACCTAACCATAATCCTAACCCTAACGCTCACCCTCACCCTAACTCTAAACCTAACCCAAACTTAACCCTCACACTAACCCTAACGCTAACCCAACCCCAACACTCACCGTCACCCTTACCCTCACCCTAACCCTAACCCTCACCCTAACTCTAACCCTTACCTTCACCTGAACCCTCACCCTCACCCTCACCCTAAGGTGAACACTCACCCTAACCTTAACCCTAACCCTCACTGTAAAACTAAACTTAACCCTAAACCTCACCCTAACTATAACCTCACATTAAACCTAAACCTAACCCTCAACCTCACCCTAACCCTAATCCTAACCCTTACCCTCACCCTAATGCTAACCCAAACCCTCACCCTCACCCTAACCCTCAAAGTCACCCTAACCCTAACCCTAACCCTCACCCTAAACCTAACTTTAATCCTAAACCTCACCCTAACCTTAACCCTAACTCTAACCCTAAACATAACCCTCACTGTCACGCTAACCCTCACCCTAAACCTTACCCTCACCCACACCCTAACCCTCATCCTCACCCGAACACTCACCCTCACACTAAACCTCACCCTCACACTAAACCTCACCTTAATGCTAACCTTCACCCTAACATTAAACCTAATCCTCACCGTAAACCTAAAACTCACCCTGACCCTCATCCTCACCATAAAACTAACCCTAAACCTAACATTAATCCTAATCCAACCTTAATCCTCACCCTCACCCTAACATTAACCCTCACCCTAATCCTAACCGTAACCTTCGCCCTCACCCTAACCCTAACCCTCACCCTAAACCTAACGCTAACCGTCCCACTAACCCTAAACCTAACCCTCACCCTCACCCTAATTCTAACCCTCACCCTCACCCTAACCCTAGCTCTAACCCTAACTCTAAACCTCACCCTAACACTCAACCTCACCCTAATCCTCACCCTAACCCTAAACCTTACCTTACCGAAACCCTCACCCTCATCCTCACCTTCACCGTAAATCTCACCCTCACCCTAGCCCTCAAACTGACCCTAACCCTAACCTTAACCATCACCCTCACCCTCACAGTAACCCTAAACCTAACCCTAACCCTCACCCTAAACATCACCCCACCCTAAACCCAATCCTAACCCACACCCTAATCCTTATGCTAACCCTAATACTACTCCTAACCCTAACCCTAAACCTCACCTTAACACTAACCCTAACCCTAACCATAACCCTCACCCTCACCCTAACCCTTACCATCACCCTCACCTTAGCCCTCATTCTAAACATTAGACTCACCCTAAACCTAACCATAACTCTAACTAACTCTTACCCTCACACTATCACTAACCCTACCTCTCACACTAACCCTCATCATAACGCTAACCCTAACCCTAACACTCACCCTAACCATAACACTCAATCTCACCTTCACCCTCAGCCTAATCATAACCCTAAACCTAATCCTAACCCTAACCCTCAACCTCAACCTCACCCTAACTATAACTCTAACCCTAAACCTTACCCTCACACTAACCCTAACAGTAACACTAAACCTAAACCTCACCCCAGCCCTCACCCTACCCCTAACCATACCCCTAACCGTAACCCTCATCCTAAACCTAACCCTAACCCAAACCCTAAGCCTAAGCCTAAGCCTAACCCTCTCCCTCACCCTAAACTTCAACCTAACCCTAACCTTCAGCCTCAAACTCCCCTAACCCTCACCCTAACCCTCACCATAACCCTACGCCTAAACCTAAACCTAAACCTAACCCTCAGCCTAACCCTCACCCTAATGCTAAACCTCTCCCTCACCCTCACCCTCAAACTCACCCTCACCTTAAACCTAAACCTAACACTCACCCAACCCTAACACTCACCCTAACGCCAACCATAATCCTCACCCTCACACTAACCCTAACCCTAGCCCTAAACCTTGACATCACCCTAACCCTCACGATAACCCTAATGCAAACCTAACCATCAGCCTAAACCTAACCCTCATTCGAACGTTTACCCTCACCCTAACCCTAACCCTAACCGTAACCCTCACACTAAAACTAAACCTCAGTCTAACCTTACCCCTCACCCTCACCCTAAACCTCACAGGAACCCTAACGCTCAATCTAAACCTCAACATAACACTCACCCTCACCTTCAGCCTAACCCTAACCCTAACACTAATCGTAAACCTAAACCTTACCCTCAACCTCACCCTAACACTCACCCTCATCATCACTTCACCCTCACCGTATCACTAACCCTAACCATAATCCTCACCCTAACCCTAACCCTGACACTAACCTTAACCCTAACCCTCACCCTCACACTCATCCTAACCCTAACCCTAATCCTAAAACTAACCCTCACACTAACTTTAACCCTCACTCTAAACCTAACCCTAACCCTAACTCTAACCCTCCCCCTTTCCCTCCCCCTCCCCCTCCCCCTCAGACTATCCCTTACCCTAATCCTAATCCTAATCCTAACCCTCACACTCACCCTCACTCTAAACCTAACCCTAACCGTAAACCTCAACCATACCCTCACCCTCACCCTCACCTTTAACCTAACCCTAACAATGACCTTAATCCTAACCTTAACCCTCAGCCTAACCCTCACCGTAACACTAACCCTAACTCTAACCCTCACAGTAAACGTAACACTTAACCAAACCCTAAAACTACTCCTCCGTCTAACCCTCACCCTAACCCTAACCCTAATCTTCTCCATATCGCTTACTCTAACCCTAACCCTAACCCTAAACCTAGACCTCACACTAACCCTAACCCTCTACCTAACCCTAACACTCACTCTGACCCTAACCCTC
Source organism: Dipodomys merriami (assembly GCF_024711535.1). Taxonomy (NCBI): domain Eukaryota; kingdom Metazoa; phylum Chordata; class Mammalia; order Rodentia; family Heteromyidae; genus Dipodomys; species Dipodomys merriami. Next base: position 1,085,086 of record NW_027204148.1, on the reverse strand, counting down.
ATCCTAAGCTTAGCCCTAATGTTAACCCTCATCATAACCCTTACCTTAACCGTAACCCTAACCCTAACACTCAGCCTACGCCTCACCCTAACTCTAACTCTAACCCTCACCCTCACCCTAACACTCATCCTAAACTTTGCCCTCATACTAACCCTAACCCTCACCCTATCCCTCACCCTAACCCTCATCCTAACCCTAACCCTAACGCTAAACTGAACCCTCACCCTTACCCTAACTCTCACCCTCACCCTATCCCTCACACTAACCCTCATCCTAACACTAATCCTAACGCTAAACCTAACCCTCACCCTCACCCTAACCCTAACCCTCACGCTCACCCTAACTCTAACCCTAACCCAACCTTAACACTCACCCTAACTCTAACTGCAACCCAATCCCAACCCTCACTGTCACTGTAACACTCACCCTAACCCCAACCCTCATCCACACCCTAACCCTCACCCTCACCCTCACCCTAAACATCACCCTAATAAGAACCCTCACCCTAACCCTAAACCTAACCCTCATCCTAACTCTAACCCTGACCCTCACCCTCACCTTCACCTTAAGCCAAACCCTCCCTCTATCCCTAACAATAACACTCAACCTAACCCTAAACTTAACTCTAAACCTCATCCAAACCCTAACCCTAACCCTCAACCTCAACCTAACCCTAACCCTAGCCATAACACTAAACATCATCCTAACCCTCATCCTAACACTAAAGCTAACCCTAACCCTCACACTATCCCTTACCCTCATGTTAACCCTAACCCTAACTCTAACACTAAACCTCACACTAAACCTCACCCTCACCTTAACACTAACCCTACAACTCAGCCTAACCCTCACTTTCACCCTAACCCTCACCCTAACCCTCCCCCTAACCATAACCATCACTCACACCCTAACCTTCACCTTCACCAGAATCCCCAACCTAAACCTCACCCTAACCTTCACCCGAACCCCAACCCTAAACCTAAACCTCACACAACGCCTAACCCTAAGAGTAACCCTTACCCAAACCCTCACCCTAACCCTCACCCTAACACTTACACTCACCATAACCCTAACCCTAACTGTAAACCTCACCCTAACACTCACCCTAATCCTAAACCTAAACCCTAAACCTCACCCTAACCCTCGCCCTAACCCTAACCCTAAACCTAACCCTCACACTCACCCTCAAACTCAAGATCGCCCTAACCATAATCCTAACCCTAACCCTCACACTCACCATCACCCTAACCCTAACCCTCACCTTAAACCTAACCCTAAACTTAACCCTCACACTCAAGCTCACCCTAAACCTAATTCTAACCCTAATCCTAAGCCTAACAATCACCCTCATAGTCACCTTAAGCCTAACCCTCACCTTAACCCTAAACTTCACCCTTACCCGAACCCAGACCCTCACCCTAATGCTCACCCTAACCCTAACACTAACCTTCAGCCTCACCCTCAGCCTAACCCTAACCCTAATCCTAATCCTAAACCTAACCTTCACACTCACCCTGACCCTAACCCTTACCCTAACCCTACCCCTCCCACTCAAAGTCACCCTCACCCTAACCCTAAAAATAACGCTAGTCCTAATCCTAACCCTCAACCTAACACTCACTCTAACCCTAACCCTCAACCTCACCCTCACACAAACCCTTAGATTCGCCCTTACCCTAACCCAAACCCAACCCTCAAACTAAACCTAAGCCTCACCCTCACCCTAACCCTAACTGTCACCCTCTTGCTAACCCTCCCTATCACTCTAACCGTCACCCTAATCCTAACCCTCACCCACAACCTAACCCTCAACTTCACGCGAACTTTCACCCTAACCTAACCCTCACCCTCACGCTAAACATCACACTAACCCTAACTCTGAGCCTAACCCTAACCCTAACCGTCACCCTAACCCAAACCCTCACCCTAAGCATCACTGTCACCCTAATCCTCAGCCTAAACATAACACTAAAACTTCCTTAACCCAAACCCTCACACTCTCCCTCACCCTCACCCTAACCCTCACCCTCAACCTAGCCCTCAACCTAACCTTACCCCTAAACTTACCCTAACCGTAAACCTAACCCTTACCCTCACGCTCACACTCAAGTTCACTGTAACCCTAATCCTAACCCTAACCTTCACCCTCACCCTCACCCTAACCCTAACCCTCACCTTAACCGTAACCCTCACCCTAACCTTAACCATGACCCTGACCTTAACCCTAAACCTAACCCTCATCCTATCCCTCACCCTAACCTAACACTAACCCTCAACATCACCCTCAGCCTAACCTTAACCCTAATACAAATCCTATCCCTAACCCTCACTCTCACCCTCACCCTAAACCTAACCCTAACACTAAAGCCCACCCTCACCCTAATCCTCACCCTAATGCTTACCCTGACCCCATCCCTCACCCTAACCCTAATCCTCAACCTAACCCTCAGTCTAACTCTAAACTTCACCATAAACCTCACCCTAATCCTAACCCTCATCCTAACACTAACCCTCAACCTAAACCTTGACCTAACCCTAACACTAACCCTAACCCTAACCCTCACACTGAACCTAACCCTACACCTCAAACTATCCCTCACCCTAACCCTAACCCTAACCCTAAACCTCTCCCTATCCCTAACCCTAACCGTAAACCTAACCCACACCCTAACCCTGACCTTCACCCGAACTCTCACCCTAACCTCACCCAATCATGTACCTCACCCTAATGCTAACGTAATCCTCACCCCCACCCTAAACATCACCCTAACCCAAACCCTCACCCTAACAGTCACTGTAACCTTACTCCTCACCCTAAACCTAACACTAACCCTTCCCTAACCCAAACACTCACTCTCTCCCTCACCCTCACCCTCAACCTAGCCCTCACCCTAACCCTAACCCTAACCCTAACCCTAACATTAACACTATCCCTAAACCTAACCCTCACCCTCACCCTCACCCTCAAGCTCACCCTAACCCTAAACCTAACCCTAATCCTAAAACTCACCTTCACCCTCATCCTAAAGCTAAACCTAAACCTAACATTCACCCTAACCCAAACTCTCACCCTAACCCTAACCCTCAGCCTGAACCTAACCCTCACACTAACCCTTACCCTGAACCTATCCCTCACCGTCAACCTAACCCTCACCCTAACCCTAACCATCACTCTCACCATAATCACCACCCTAAACCTAACCCTCACCCTAACCCTAACCCTAACCCTCACCCTAACACTCACCCCCACCCCAATCCTCACCTTAACCATAACCCTTACCTAAGTGAAACATTCACCCTTATCCTCACACTCAACCTCACCCTCACCCTAACCCTAACACTCACACTAACCATCACCCTCAACCTCACTCTAACCCTAAACCTAACCCTAACACTCACTCTAACCCTCACCCTCACACTCACCCTCACCCTAAACTTCACACTAACCCTCACCCTCAACCTAACCCTATCCGTCACCCTCAACTTCACCCTCACCCTCACCCTCAGTCTAAACCTAACCATAATCCTAATCCTAAACCTAACCCTCACCCTCACACTCACCCTAAACCTCACCCTCACACTCACCCTAACCCTAACCCTACACCTAACCATAACCCTAAACCTCATCCTAACCTTAAACCTAAACTTCACCCTCACCCTCACCCTAATCCTAACCCTAAGCCTAACCGTCACCCTAACTCTAATGCTAACCCTTAAACTCACCCTCACCCTAACCCTCACCTGAAACGTTACCCTCACCCTAACGATAACCCTAACCCTAACCCTCACATTAATCTAAACTCACCCAAACGAAATCCTCACCCTCACCTTAAATCTCACACTAACCCTAACCCTCAAGCTAACCCTAACCCTAACCCTCAACATAACCCTCATCCTAAACCGTAGCCTAACCCTAAAAATAACTCTAACCCTAACCCTCATCCTAACACTAATCCTAACCCTAATACTAAACCTCCCCCTCCCGCTCACCCTCACCCTCACCCTAAACCTAACCCTAATGCAAATCCTAAGACAAACCCTCAGCCTCACCCTAACCCTCATCCTAAACCCTACACTTTACCTAACCTTCACCCTAACCCTTACCATAACCCTAACCCTGACGCTAACCCTCATCTTAGCTCTAATCCTAAACCTAACCCTCACCCTCACCCTAACCCTCACTGTCACCCTCACCCTCATGCTATCCACAACCCAAAACCTAACCTTCACTCTAAACCTAACACTCACCCAGACACTAACACTAACCCTCACCGTAACCCTAACACTCAACCTACCCCTCACCCAAACCATCACCCTGACCCTAAACCTAACTCTAAACCTAATCCTCACCGCAGTCTTACCCTAACCCTAAACCCAATCCTCACCCTATCCTCACCCTAACACTCACCCTGACCCTCACCCTGACCCTAAACCTCACACTAATCCTTACCCTCAGGCTAACCCTCACCCTCACAATAACCCTAAACCTACAACTCATGCTAACCCTCAGCCTAACCCTCAGGCTAACCCTAAACCTAACCCTCACCATAACCCTCATCCTAATCCTAACACTAAACTTCACCCTCACCCTAAGACTAACCATAACCCTTACCCTCACCCTAACCCTAAACCTAACCCTAACCAGAAACTTCACACTCACCCTTAGCCGAAAACTCACTCTCACCCTAACCCTAACCCTAATGCTCACCCTAAACTTAACTTAACCCAAACCCTCACCCTAACCCTAACCCTCACCCTAATGGTAACCCTAACCCTCAACCTCTCCCTAACCTTAATCCTAACCCTAACCCTCACCCTAAACCTAACGATCACCTAAACCTAAACCTCACCCCCACCCTAACCCTAAGCCTAACCCTAAACCTAACATTAATCCTAATCCTAACCCTAACCCTCACCCTTACCCTAACCCTAACACTCACCCTATCCCTAATCCTAAGACTCACCCTCACCCTCACCCTGACCCTAACCCTAACCATAGCCCTCCTCTAACCCTAATCCTAAACCTAAACCTAACCATCATCCTCACCCTCACCCTCACCCTCAGCCTAACACTAACACTAATCCTAATCCTAACCCTAACCCTCACACTCACCCTCACCGTAAACCTAACCCTAACCCTAAATCTCACCCATACCCTCACCCTCACCCTCACCTTCACCTAACCCTAACAATAATCTTAATCCTAAACTTAACCCTAAGCCTAACCCTCATCCTAACACTAATCCTCACCCAACCCTAAAACTCACAATGATTTTCACCATCGCCTTAACCTTCACCCTAACCCTTACCCTCACTCTAACCCTCACCCTAAACCTAAACCAAACCCTCAAAATAGCCCTCACCCTAACCCTAAACATAAACCCAAACTTCACGATAAGCCTCACCCGAAAACTAAGCCTAACCTTCAACCTCACCCTAATCCTCACCCTAACCCTTACCCTCACCCTAACCCTAAACTAAACCCTACACCTAACCCTAAACCTAACCCTCACACCAACCATAACCCTCACCCTAGCCCTCATCCTATCCCTAAGCCTAACCACAATCCTAATCCTAACCCTCACCCTCACCCTAACCCTAAGCCTAAACCTCACCCTAACGCAAACACTCACCCTCACCCTCACCCTCAGTCTAACCGTAAACCTAAACCTAATCCTAACGCTAACCCTCAACCTCACCCTAACTCTAACCCTAACCTAAACTCAACCCTCACTGTCACCCTATCCCCGACCCTAAACCTAACCCTAAACCACACCCTTACCCTGATGCTCACCCGAAGCCTCAAGCTCACCCTCACCCTCTCCCTAAGTCGAACCCTCACCCTAACCCTAACCCTAACCCTCACCGTAACACTAAACTTAACCCTAAACCAAACCCTAACCCTAACCCTCAACCTAAACCTAAACATAACCCTAAACCTCACACTAACATTAATCGTAACCCTTGCCCTCACCATAATCCTAACCCAAACCGTCCCCCTCACGCTAACCCACACCGTCACCCTAACCATAACCCTAACCCAAACCCTAGCCCTCACACTAAACTTAACCCTCACCCTAACCCTAACCCTTACCTTAACCCTCACCCTAACCCTCACCCTAACCCTTACCCTCACACTAAACCTAACTCTAACCCTAACCCTAACCCTCACACTAAACCTAACCCTCACCCTAACCGTAATCCTAACCCTAACCATAACCCTCACTCCACCCTCAACCTCACCCTCAGCATAACCCTAACCCTTACGCTAACCCTAAACCTAACCCCACCCTCAGTCTCACCCTAAACCTAACCATTACCCTCACACTTATTCTCACCCTAACCCTAACCCTAACCCTCAGACTAAACCTAACCTTCACCCTAACCCTAAACAGCACACTCAACCTAACCTTCACCCTCACCCTCACCCTCACCCTAACCCTAAAACAAAACCTCACCCTCAACCTCACCCTAACCCTAACTCTAACCCTAAACCTCACCCTAACCCTCGCCCTAATCCTAACCCTAACCCTAAGCCTCACCCTAACACTAACCTTAAACCTAACCCTAAACCTTATGCTAAACCTAAGGCTAAACCTAACCCTCACTCTCACAATAGCCCTCACCCTAACACTATTCCTAACCCTAACCCTCACCCTAACCTTAACTTTCAACCTAACCCTAACCCTCACACTTCAACTCCGCCTTTCCCTCACCCTAAGCCTAACCCTAACATTAACCCTATCCCTCACCCTAGCCCTCACCATAACCCAAAGCTTAATCCTAACCCTAACCCTAACCCACACCGTAAAAATAACCCTAACACTAACCCGAACCCTCACCCTAACCCTCACAGTCACCCTCACTCTAACCCTTACCCTAACACTTAGACTCACCCTAAACCTAACCCTAACCATAAACCTCACTCTAACCCTAACCCTAATGGTCAGCCTAACGCTAACCCTCAACCTCACCCCACCCTCAGTGTAAACCTAACCCTAACCCTAAACTCACTATCCCTCACCCTCACCCTCACCCTAACTCTAATCCTAACCCTAACCCTAACCCTCACCCTAACTCTAACGCTAAAACTAAACCTCACACTTACCCTAGCCCTCACCCTAACATTAACCCTACCCATAAGCCTAACCCTCAACTTAAACATAACCCTAACCCTCACCCTAAACCTAAGCCTAAACCTAACCCTCACCCTCACCCTAGCTCTCACCCTAACACTATTCCTAACCCTAACCCTCACCCTAACTCTAACCTTCAGCTTAACCCTAACCCTCAAACTCCCCCAACCTCCCCCTAACCCTAACTTAAACCCTAACCCTCTCCATATCCCTCACCATAACCCTAAGCTTAACACTATCCCTAATCCTAACCCTCCCCCTCCTCTTCCCCCTCCCCCTCAGCCTCAGACTAACCCTAACCCTAATCCTAATCCTAACACTAACCTTCTAACTCATCCTCACCCTAAACCTAAACCTTACAATAAACCTCACCCACACCCTCATCCTCAACCTCACATTCAACCTAACTCTAACAATAACCTTAATCCTAAACTTAACCCTAAGCCTAAGCCTCACACTAACACTAACCTTAACACTAATCCTCACACTAAACCTAACCCTCAACCTGACCCAAATCCTACCCCTCAGTCTAACTCTCACCCTAACCTTAACCCTATTCTTCTCCATATCCCTAAATCTAACCCAAACCCTCACCCTCACCCTAGCACTCACTCTAACCCTAATCCTAAACCTAAACCTCACCCTCACCCTAACCCTCACCGTAACCCTAACACTAACTCTGACATTAACCTTCATGCAAAGTTTAAACCTAATCGTAACCCTCACTATAACCCACACCCTAACCATAAACCTAACCCTAACACTCAGCCTACGCCTCACCCTAAGTGTAACCCTAACCCTCACCCTCACCCTAACCCTCACCCTAACATTTACCCTCAACATAACCCTCACACTAATCCTAACCCTCACCCTTACCCTCACCCTACCCCTCACCCTATCAATGATACAAATTTTAACCTAATCCTTAACCTAACTATCACCCTCAGTCTAAACCTAAACCTAAACTTAATCCTCACCCCTTCCCTAACACTCACCCTGACCCTCACTCTCACCCTAAACCTCACCCTAACCCTTACCCTCACGCTAAACCTCACCCTAACCCTAACCCTAACACTAACCCTCACGCTAAACCTCACACTAACCCTAACCCTCAGTCTAACCCTCACCATAACCCTCAACCTAACCCTAACCCTAACACTCACCCTAACCCTAACCTTCACACAAACACTTACCCTCACCCTAACACTAAACCTAACCTTTTCCCTAAACCAAAACCTAACCCTCACACTAAACCTAACCCTAAAGCTAAACCTAACAATCACCGTCACCCTAACTCTTACCCTAACACTCACCCTAACCCAAACCCTCTCCCTCACCCTTATCCTAAACCTAACCCCTACCCTAATCCTAACCCTAACCCACACCCTCACCCTATCTCTAACCCTAACCCAACCCTTACCCTCACCCTAACCCTAACTCTAACCCAAACCCAAACCTCAGAATCACCCTAAGCCTAACCCTCAACAAAACCCCAACCTCACCCTTAACCAAACCCTCACACTCACCCTCATATTAAACCTCACCCTAAACCGAACCCTCACCCTAACCCTAAACCCCAAACTCACCCTCACCCTCACCCCAAGCCGAACACTCACCCTAAACCTAACCCTAACCCTCAATCTAACCCTAACCTTAACCATAAACCTCAACTTAAACCTCATCCTCAACCTCAGCCTAACCCTAAAAAAACCCTGACCCTAACCCTAATCATAAGCCTAACCCTCATCCTAACCCTAAAGCTAACCCTCACCCTAACCCAAACCCTCACACTCATCTTCACACTCACCCTCAATCTAAACCTAACCCCAACCCTAATCCTAACCGTAACCCTCACCCTCACCCTAACTGTAACCCTAACCCAACACTAACCCTCACCATAAGTCTAACCCTAACCCAACCCCAACCCTAACCTTCACACTAATCCTCACCCTCTCCCTAACCCTCAACCACACCCTATCCCGAACCCTCACTCGAACCCTCACACTCGCCCTAACCCTAAACATCACCCTAAACCGAACCCTCACCATAAACCTAACACTAACTCTCACCCTAAACCCCAACCTCATCCTCACCATCACCCTAAGCCGAACACTCACCCTAACGCTAACCCGAACCCTAACCCTCACCCTAACCCTAACACTAACCCTAACCATCAGTCAAACCCTAACCATCACCCTAACCCTAAACCTAACTCTCACCGTCACCCTAACCTTAATCCTAACACTAACCCTCACCCTAATCCTAACCCAAACCTCACGCTCACACTAACCCTCACCATCACCCTAAACCTCACCCTAAACCTAACCCTCAACCACACCCTAACCCTCACAATCATCCAATTACTCAGCCTCACACTAACCCACACCCTGGCCCTAAACATCACCTTAATCCTAACCCTAACCCTAATGTTAACCCTAACCCTCACCTAACCCTAAACCTCACCCTCACACTCACCCTAAGCGTAACCCTAAACCTAACATTAATCCTATCGTAACCCTAACCCTCACCCTCACCCTAACCCTAACACTCACCCTAACCCTAACCCTAAGCCTCACCCTCACCCTCACCCTAACCTTAACCCAAACCATAACCCTCATCCTAACCCTAAACCTAATCCTAGCCATCATCCTCACCCTCACCCTCACCCTCAGCCTAACCCTAACCCTAATCCTAATCCTAATCCTAACCCTCACACTCACCCTCACCCTAAACCTAACCCTAACCCTAAACCTCAACCATACCCTCACCCTCACCCTCAACTTCACCCTAACCCTAACAATAACTTTAATCATAACCTTAAACCTAAGCCTAACCCTCACCCTAACAATAACCCTAATGTTAACCCTCACACTAAACCTAACCGGAAACCTACCCCTCAGCCTAAACCTCACCCTATCCCTAACCATAACGCTAACCCTCATGCTCAGCCTAGCCCTCACCCGAAGCCTAACCCTAAACCTAATCCTCATCCTAACCCTAACCATCACCCTAACCCTAACACTCACCCTGACCCTCACCCTCGCCCTAACCCTAAACCTAACCCTCATCCTAATCCTAACCCTCACCCTAACAATAACACTCACCCCGATCCTGACCCTCAACCTCACCCTAAACCTAAACCCAACCCTCACCATAACCCTCACCGGAACCCTAACCCTAACCCTCAACCTCACCCTAATCCTCACCCTAACCCTTACGCTCACCCTAAACCTAAACTAACCCCTAACCCTAACCCTAAACATAACCCTCACCCTAACCCTAACCCTCACCATAGCCCTCACCCTACACCTACCCGTAACTATCATCCTAACCCTAACCATAACCCTAACCCTCACCCTCACCCTAACCCTAAGCTTAAATCTCACATTAACCCAAACCCTCACCCTCACCCTAACTCTAACCCTAACCCAAACCCAAACCTCACAGTCACCTTCAACATAATCCTAACACTAACGCTAATACTAAACATAACCCCCACTCTCAGTCTCACCCTAAACCTAACCCTAACACTAACCCTGACCCTAAACCTAACCCTCACCATCACCCTCACCCTAACCCTTACCCTAACCCTTAGACACACCCTAAACCTAACCCTAACCCTAAACCTCACCCTAACCCTAAAACTAACCCTCACCCTAACCCTAACCCTCAACCTCACCCTCATCCTCAGCCTAAACCTAACCCTAACCCTAAGCGTAACCCTATCCCTCACCCTCACCCTCACCCTAACTCTAACCCTAACCCTAACCCTAACCCTCATCCTAATTCTAACGCTAAAATTAAACCTGACCCTCACCCTAGCCCTCACACTAACACTAACCCTACCCATAACCCTAACCCTCACCTTAACCCTAACCTTAACCCTCACCCTAAACCTAAACCTAAAGCTAGCCAGCACCCTCACCCTAGCCCTCACCCTAACAGTATTCCTAAACTTAACCTTCAACCTAACCCTAAACCTCATCCTCAAACTCCCCCTAACCTCACCCTAACCCTAACATTAACCTTAACCCTCTCCATAACCCTCACCATAACCCTAAGCTTAACCCTAATCCTGACCTTAACCTTCTCCCTCCCTCTCCCCCTCACCCTCACCCTCAGACCAACCCTAAACCTAACCCTCACCCTAACACTAACCCTCATTCTCACCCTCACACTAAACCTAACCCTCAACCTAACCATAAACCTACCCCTCTAACCCTCACCCTCACCCTAACCCTAATCTTCTCCATATCGCTAAATCTAACCTTAACCCTCACCCTCACCCTAGCCCTCAGCCTAACCCTAACCCTAAACCTAAACCTCACCCTCACACTAACCCTCAGCCTAACCCTAACACTCACTCTGACCCTAAACCTCAGCCTAAGCTTAACCTAATCATAACCCTCACCATAACCCTCACCCTAACCGTAATCCTAACCCTAACACTCAGCCTACGCCTCACCCTAACTCTAACACTAACACTCACACTCACCCTAAACCTCACCCTAACCTTTTCCCTCACTCTAACCCTCACACTAACCCTAAACCTCACACTAGCCCTCACCCTACCCCTCACCCTAACAAAGATCCTAACACTAAACCTAAACCAAAACCTAACTATCACCCTCTGTCTAACAATAAACCTAAACCTAATCCTAACCCCTTCACTAACACTCACCCTGACCCTGACCCTCACCTAACCCTCACTCTAAGCCTTACCCTCATGCTAACCTTCGCCCTAAACCTAACCCTCATGGTAACCCTCACACTATCCCTAACCCTTACCCCATCCCTCAACTTATCCCTTACCCTAACCATCATTCTAACACTAACCCTAACCAAAACCTAACCCTCAACCTCACCCAAACCTTCACCCTCACCCTCACCCTTATTCTAACCCTAACCCAACCCTAATCCTAACCCTAATCCTCACCCTCACCCTAAATCTAACCCTAACCCAACCCTAACCCTCACCCTAACTCTAACCCTAACCCAACCCCAAACCTCACCTTCACACTAATCCTCACCCTATCCCTAACACTCAACCACACCCTATCCCGATCACTCAACCGCACACTCACACTCACCCTCACCTTAAACATCACCCTAAACTGAACACTCACCCTAACCCTAAACCCCAAACTCACCCTCACCCTCACCCCAATCCGAACACTCAACCTAATGCTAACCTTAAACCAAACCCTCACCCTAACCCTAACACTAACCCTAACAATCACCCAAACCCTATCCCTCACCCTAACGCTAAACCTAACCCTCACTGTCACCCTAACCTTAATCCTAAACCTAACCCTCACCCTAATCCTAACCCAAACACTCACCCTCACCCTAACCCTCCCCATCACCCTATCCTTCACCCTAAACCTAACCCTCAACCACACCCTAACCCTCACAATCACCCAATTACTCAGCCTCACACTGACCCTCACCCTGGCCCTAAACATCACCTTAACCCTAATCCTAACCCTCACACTGAACCTAACTCGACACCTCAGCCTAACTCTGCCGCTAAGCCTAATCCTAACCCTTATCCATTCACTATCCCTAACCCTAACCCTAAACCTCAACCCCAATCTAGCCCTCACCCTAACCCTCACCCTGACCCTAACCCTCAAACTAACCCTAACCCTCACCCTAACCTTACCTCTCACCCTGACCCTAAACCTCACCCTAACTCTAACCCAAACCCTCATCCTATCACTCACCACAACCCTAACCCTAAACCTAACCCTCACCCTACGTGTCAACCTTACCCTAAACCTAAACTTAACCCTCACCCTCACCCTAACCCTCACCCTAACCCTTACCCTGACCCTATTCCACACCCTAACTCTAACCCTCACCCTAACCCTAAACCTCACCATAAATCTCCCACTAACCCTAACCCTCACCCTCACACTAACCTTCAACCTAAACCTTAACCTCACCCTAACCCCAACCCTAACCCTAATCCTCACTCTAACCCTAACCCCAACAGTAACCCTAACCTACAACCTAACCCTCACCTTCACCTGCACTCTCGCCCTAACCTAACCTTCACCCTCAACTTAAACATCACCCTAACCCTAACTCTAAGCCTAATCCTAATCCTAACCATCACCCTAACCCAAACTCTCACCCTAACCATCACCCTCACCCTAATCCTCACCCTAATCATAACACTAAACCTTCCCCAACCCAAACCCTCACCCTCTACTCACCCACACCCTAACCCTAAACCTCAACCTAGCTCTCACCCTAACCCTAACCCTAACCTTAACCCTAAACCTAAATCCAACCCTTACCCTCACCCTCACCCTCAAGCTCACCCTAACCATAAACCTAACCCTAATCCTAACCCTATACCGCCCCTCTCCCTCACCCTAACCCTAACACTCACCTTAACCCTAACGCTCACCCTAACCCTAATCCTGACCCTCATCCTAACACTAACACTCACACTGAACCTATCCATACCCATCAGCCTAAACCTCACCATAACTCTAACCCTAACCCTAATCCTCTCCTTATACCTAAAACCAACCCTAACCCTCAACATAAATCTAGTTCTCACCCTAATGCTAACCCTAAACCTAACCCTCACCCTAACAGTAACCCTCACCCTGACCCTCAAACTCACCTTAACCCTAAACCTATCCCTCACCCTCAACCTAAAACTCACCTGAACCCTTACCCTCAACCTAACTTAAACCCTAACCCTAAACCTCACAGTAAACCTCACCCTGAACTTAACTCTAACGCTACAACTCAGCCCAGCCCTCACCCTCACCCTAACGCTAATTCCAACCCTCACCCTAAACCTCAACCTAACCCTAACAATCACCCACACCTTAAACTTTACCCTCACTAGAACCCCTACCCTAACCCTCACCTTAACCCTCACCCTAACCCTAACCATCACCCACACCCTAAACCTCAATCTAACCTTCACCCTAAACTTAACCCTAAATCTAACCCTCACCCAACGCCTCACCCTAACACTAACCCTTACCCTTACCTTCACCCTAACCCTCACCCTAAACCTTACCCTCACCCTAACCCTCACCCTAACCCTTACCCTAACCGTAAACCTCACCCTAACACTCACCCTAACCCTAACTCTAACCCTAAACTTAACCCTAATCCTCAACTTAACCGTAAGCCTCAACCTATCCCTAACCATGACCATCACCCTAACTCTAACACTAACCCTACCCTCACACTAACCCTCACCCTAGCCCTAACACTAACCCTCACCCTCACCCTCAGCCTAACCCTAAAACTAAATCTAATCAACCTAATCATAAACCTAACCCTCATCCTAACACTAACTCTGATCCTATGCCTTACCCTAACCCTAACCCGAACCCAAACGGTCACCCTAACCTTCACCGTAACCCTAATTCTCACCCTAACCATAACACTAACCCTTCCCTAACCCAAAACCTCACTTTCTCCCTCAACTTCACCCTAAAACTAACCCCTAACCTAGCCCTTACCCTAACCCTAACCCTAAACTTAACCCTAACCCTAAAGCTAAACCTTACCCTCACACCCACCCTCACACACAAGCTCACCCTAAAACCTAATCCTAAACCTAACCCTCACCCTCACCCTCACCCTAACCATAACCCTCACCTTAACCCTAACCCTCACCCTAACCCTAAAACTAATCCTCTCCCTTTCCCTAACCATAACCGTAACCCTCACCCCCACACTAGCCCTCACCCTAAGCCTAACCCTAAACCTAACCCTCATCCTAACCCTAATCCTCACCCTAACCCTGATACTCACCCTGATGCTCACCCTCATCCTAACGCTCTCCCTAATCCTTACCCTTACCCTCACCAGAACCCTCACCCTAACACTAAACCTAACCCTCAAAATAACCCTCACCCTAACCCCAAACCTTAAACCAACCCTCATCATAAACTTTACCCGAACCATAACCCTAATTCTTAACCTCACGCTAATCCTCAACCTAACCCTCACCCTCACCCTAACCCTAAACTAAACCCTAACCCTAACCCTAAACCTAACGGTCACACTAATCCTAACCCTCACCCTAGACCTCACCCTACCCCTAACCCTAAACCTCATCCTAACCCTAACCCTAAGCCTAAACCTCACCCTCACCCTAACCCTAAGCCTAAACCTCACCCTAACCCAAACCGTCACCTCAGTCTAACCCTAAACCTAACCCTAATCCTAACCCTAACCTTCACCCTCACCCTAACTCTAACCCAAACCCAACCTTAACCCTCACTCTAACTCTAAACCTAAACCAAACCAAAACCTCACCATCATCCTATCCCTCACCCTAACCTTAACCTAAACCACACACTAACCCTGACCATCACCCGAACCCTCACGCTCACCCTCTCCCTCACCCTAAGGCGAACCCTCACCCTCACCCTAAGCCTCACCCTAAACCTCAACCTAAACCTAATCCTAACCCAAACCCTCACCCTCACCGTCACCCTAAACCTAACCCTAAACATAAACCTAACCCTAACTCTAACCCTCACACTAAACCCAATCCTCACCCTAATCCTAACCCTTAACTTCAACCTCACTCTAACCCTCTACTTAACTGTTACCCTCACGCTAACACTAACTCTTATCCTAATCCTACCCCTCACACTAAACCTAACCCTCACCCTAACCCTAATTCTAACCGTAACCCTAACCCTCACCCCAACCTCAACCTCACCCTCAGCCTAACCTAACCCTAACACTTATCATAAACCTAACCCCCACCCTCAGTCTCACCCTAATTCTAACCCTAACCCTAACCTCACCCTAACCCTAAACCTAACCCTAAACCTCACCCTAAACCTAAGCCTAAACCTAACGCTCACCCTGATCCTAGCCCTCACCTTAAACCTATTCCTA
This sequence comes from Dipodomys merriami, assembly GCF_024711535.1. NCBI lineage: Eukaryota > Metazoa > Chordata > Mammalia > Rodentia > Heteromyidae > Dipodomys > Dipodomys merriami. Next base: position 1,069,055 of record NW_027204148.1, on the reverse strand, counting down.
ACCCTAACCCTCACCCTAAACTTAACCTTCGACCTAACCCTAACGCTCATCCTTAAATTGCCCCTAACAATCACCCTAACCATAACACAAACATTAATCATATCCCTCACCCTAACCCTCACCATAACCCTAAGCTTAACCCTAACCCTAACCCTCACCCTAACTCTCACTCTAACACTCACCCTGACCCTAAACATAACCCTTACTCTAACCCTCACCCTGACCCTAACCCTAACCCTCACCCTAACCCTCAACCTCACCATCACCCCCACCCTAACCCTTACCGTAACTCTTAGACTCACTTTAAACCTAACCCTAACCCTAAACCTCACCCTAGCCCTAACCCTCAGACTCACCCTAAACCTAACCCTCAACCTCACCCTCACCCTAAGCCTAAACCTAACCCTAAACCTAATCCTAAACCTATCCCTCACCCTCACCTTCACCCTAACTCTAACACTAAACCTAACCCTCACCCTAACTCTAACACTAAAACTAATCCTGACCCTCAACCTAGCCCTCACCCTAACCTTAACCCTACCCCTAAACCTAACCCTTACCGTAACCCTAACTCTAACCCTCACTCTAAACCTAACCCTCATCCTCACCCTAGCCCTCACCCTAACCCTATTCCTAACACTAATCCTCACCCTAATCCTAACCTTCAACCTAACCCTAACCCTCACCCTCAAACTCCCCCTAACCTCACCCTAACCCTAACATTAAATCTAACCCTCTCCATAACCCTCACCATAACCCTAAGCTTAACCCTAATCCTTACCCTAACCCTCACCTTCTCCCTCACCCTCACCCTAACCCTAAACCTAACCCTAGCCCTAAACCTTCACATCACCCTCACCCTCACCCTAACCCTAATGCTGACCCTAACCCTTACCTTTACCCTAACCCTCACCCGAACCCTTACCCTCACCCTCACCCAAAACATCACACTAACCCTAAACCTCAATCTAACCCTAAACTTAATTATCAACCTAACACTCACCCTCACTCTCAGCTAAACATTAACCCTAACACTAATCCTAAACCTAACCCTCACCCTAACCCTAACCCTCACCCTAACCATCACCCTCAAACTCACCCTATCTCTAACCCTAACCATAACCCTCACCATAACCCTAAACTTCACGCTAACCTTAACCGTAACCCTCACCTCACCCTCATCCTAACCCTAAGCCTAAACCTAAACCTAAACCTAACCCTCACACTTATTCTATCCCTCACCCTCACGCTAACCGTAAACCTCCCCCTCACCTTCAACTTCACCATAACCCTCAGCCTAACCCTAACCCTAATCCTAATCCTAACCCTAACCCTCACTCTCACCCTCACCCTAAACCTAATCCTAACCTTAAACCTCCCCCTCCCCCACCCCTGCCCCTCCCTCTACCCCTAACCATAAGGTCACCCTAATCCTCATCCTAACCCTAATCCAACCCTCCCTCTCTCCCTCCCCTGGTCCCTATGCCTAACCCGAATCCTAATCCTAATCCTAATGCTAACCCTCACACTCACACTCACCCTAAACATAAACCTAACCATAAACCTCAACCTCACCCTCACCCTCACCCTTATGATAACAATAACCTTAACCTTAAGCCTAACCCTCACCCTAACACTAACCCTAACCTTAACTCTCACACTAAACCTAACCCTCAAACTAACCCTAAACGTACCCCTCAGTCTAACACTCATCCTAACCCTAAGGCTAACCCTAAGCCTCCCCATATCCCGAAATCTAACCTTAATCTTCACCCTCACCCTAGCCTTCAAACTAACCCTCACTCTAAACCTAAACCTCACCCTAACCCTAACACTCACCCTAACCCTAACACTCACCCTGATCCTAACCCTAATCCTAACCTTAACCCTAACCCTAACCCTCATCATAATCCTCATCCTAAACATAACCCTAACACTAACACTCACCCTATGTCTCACCCTCACCCTAACACTAACTCTCACCCTCAGCGTAACACTCACCCTAAATTTTACCCAAACCCTAACCTTCACCCTAACCCTAACCCTAAAACTAACCCTCACCCTCACACTAGCCCTCACCCTAAATCTAATCCTAACCCTAAACCTCACAGTAACCCTAAGCCTAACATGTATCTCATCCCTCACACTAACCCTGACACTTACCCTAAACCTAAACCTAAACCTAACCCTCACCTTGGGCCTAACCCTCACCCTAACATTAACCCTGATGATCACCCTCACTCTCACCCTAACCCTCAGCCTAAACCTCACCCTAATCCTCACCCTATCCCTAATCCTCACCTTATCCCTAAACCTAACACTCACCCTCACCCTAGACGTCATCCTAACCCTAACCCTCACCCTAACCCTTACTCTGAACCTATCCCTCACCCTAACCCTAACCCTAACCCTAACCTTCACTCTAACTCTCACCCTAATCCTAACCCTCATCATAACCCTCATTCTAACCCTAAACCTAACCCTCACCCTCACACTAAACCTCAACCTAACCCTTAACCACACCCTAAGCCTAAGCCTAAACCTAACCCTAACCCTCACACTAACCCTGACCCTCACCCTAACCATAACCCTACCCCTCACAATAACCGTCATCATAACCCTAACCCTAACCCTAACACTCACCCTGACCCTAACCCTAACCGTACCCCTAACCCTCACCTTAACACAAACCCTCACCCTCACACTCACCCTCACCCTAACTTTAACCCTAACCCAACCCTAACCCTCAACCTAAATTTAACCGTAACCCAACCCGAACCCTCACCCTCACCCTAAACCTCACCCTAACCCTTATCCTCACTCTAAACTTGACTCTAACCCTAAACCTAACCCTCACTCTAATCCTAACCCTAACCCTAACCCTAACCCTAAACCTCACCCTAACCCTCACCCTAACCCTAACCCTCACCCTCACACCAAACTTAACCCTAACACTCACCCTAACCCTAAACCTCAGCCTAACCCTAAACTTCAACCTGAACCTTACCCTCGGCCTAATAATAACCCTTACCCTAACCCTCACCCAAACCCTCACCCAAAGGGTAATCCTAACCCTAAGCCTCACCCTATGCCTCACCATAATCCTAAACCTAACCGAGACCTTCTCCCGAGCCCTCACCTTCACACAAACCCTAACCCTAAACCTCACCCTAACCTTCACCCTTATCCTAACACTAACCCTCACCCTCCATTCACCCTCAGACTAAACCTAACCCTAACACTAATCCTAACCATAACCCTCACCCTAACAATAACATTAACCCTAACCCTCACCCTAACCCTAACCTTAACCCTCACCCTCACACTAACCCTCACTTTGACCCTAACCATCACCATAATCATAACCCTCACCCAAACCAAAACCCTCACCTCACCCTAATCCTCTCCCTAACCCTCAAAATCACCCAAGCCCTCACCCTAACCATAACTCGAACTCTAAATATCACCCTAACACTAAGCCTCACCCTCAACCTCACCCACACCCTCAGCCTAATCCTAAACCTAACGCTAATCCTTACCCAAACCCTCACCCTCAACTTAACCTAACCCGAAACCTAACCCTAACCCTAACATTAACCCTAACCCTCACTCTAACACTCATCCTAATCCTAAACCTTACCCTCACACTAAACCTCACCCTCACCCTAACCCTCACCCCAGCACTCAAGCTAACCCTAACCCTCACCTTCACACTAACCCTCACCTTAACCCTTAACCTCACCCTAACACTAACCCTAACCCTAACCCTCGCACTAAACCTAATTTCAGGCTAACCCTAACCCTACCCCTCAACCTAATCCTCACCCTCACCCTAACCCTCACCCTAACCCTAACCCTAAGCCTAACCCTGACCCTCACCCTAGACCTCACCCTAAACCTAATCCTAACCCTAACCCTCATCCTAACCCTGTACTTCACCCTAACCCTCATCCTCACCCTCACCCTCACCCTAACCCTCACCCTCACCCTAACCCTAACATTAATCCTAATTCTTACCGTAACCCTGACCCTTACCCTTTAAATAAACTTATATCTAAACCTAAACCTGAGCCTAACCCTCATCCTAACCCTCACCCTAACAATAACCCTCACCCTTACCTACCCCTCAGCCTAAACCTCACCCTAACCCTAACCCTAACCCTAATCTTCACCCTATCCCTAACCTTAACCCCAACCCTCAATGTCACCCTAGACCTCACCCTAACACTAAACCTAAACCTGACTGTCACCCTAACACTAAACCTCACCCTAACTCTAAACCTAAACCTCACCCTAACCCTAAAACTAACCCTCACCCTAACACTAACCCTCACCCTAACCCTAACCCCTCACATTAAACCTAACCCTAAACCTCACCCCAACCTTAAACCTAACCCTCACCCTAACACTAACCCTCATCCTATCCCTCACTCTAACCCTAACCCTAAACTTAAACCTCACCCTAAACCTTACCCTCACCCTTACCCTAACCCTCACCCTCATTCTAACCCTAACCATAAATCTAACCCTCACCCTCACCCTCACCCTAACCATATAACTAACACTAACCCTCTCCCTACGCCTGACCTTAACCCTAAGCCTCACCCTCACCCTAAACCTAACCCTAACCCTCATATTAACCTAACCCTCACCCTTACCCTAAACCTCACCCTCAACCTAGCCCTAACCCTAATCATCACCCTAACCCACACCCTCACCCTAACCCTAACACTCAACCTAAAAATCAACCTCACCCTAAACCTCACCCTAACACTAAAACTCACACCAAACCTAAACCTCACGCTTTCCCTAACCCTAACCCTAACTCTCAAACTAAACATAACCCTCACTCTAACCCTAACTGTAACCCTCGCACTAAACCTAACCCTCACGCTAACCCTAAGCCTACACCTCAGCCTAACCTTCACCCTCACCCTAACACTAACCCAAACCCTCACCCTTACCCTCACCCACATCCTAACACTAACCCTCACCCTCAGACTAAACCTAAACCTAACACTACTCCTAACCCTAACCCTCACCCTCACCCTCACCCTAACACTAACCCTAACCCTCACCCTAACCCTAACCCTAATCCTCACCCTCACACTAACCCTCACTGTCACACTGTCACCATAACACTAAACCTAATCCTAACACTCACCCACAAAATTACCCTAACCCTGACCCTAACACTCTCTCTAACCTTAACACTAACCCTTACCCTAACCCTGACTCTCACCCTCAACCTCACCCTCAGCCTAATCCTAACCCTAACGCTAATGCTAGCCCTGACCCTCACCCTAACACTCACCCTAACACTCACCCTAATATGAACACGAACCCTCACGCTAACCCTCACCCTAACCCTAAACCTAACACTCACCCTAACACTCACAGTAACACTCAAACTAACCCTAAACCACTCTCTCACCCTAAACCTTAACCTCACCTTAACCCTAACCATAACCCTAACCCTAATCCTCACAGCAAACCTAACCCTCACCCTAACCCTAACCCTCACCCTAACCCTAACCTTAAACCGAACCCGAACCCTCACCCTAGCCCTCACTCTAAATTGAATCCTAACCCTAAACCTCAAAGTAACCCTAAGCCTAACATGAATCCCATCCCTAAAACTAACCCTGACACTTACACTTACCATAAACCTAAACCTAACCCTAACCTTGAGCCTAATCCTCACCCTAACCCTAACCCTAATGATCACACTCACCCTCACCCTACCCCTCAGCCTAACTCTCACCCTAACCCTCACCCTATCCCTAATCCTCACCTTATCCCTAACCCTAACACTCACCCTCACCCTAGACGTCATCCTAACCCTAACCCTAACCCACACCCTCACCCTAATCCTCACCATCAACCTTACCCTCACCCTCACCCTTACCCTCACACTTTTCCTAACCCTCAACCTAACCCTAACCTTCAACCTCACCATCACCCTAACACTCGCCTTCACCCTCATCCTTACACTAACCCTAACGGACACCCTAACCCTCACCCTAACCCTAACGCTCACCGGAATTTTAAACATAACCCTCAAACTCACCCTCAACCTTATCCTAATCCTAACGCTAACCCTCACCCTAACCCTATTGCTAACCCTAGCACTCACCCTAACCCTAAACCTCACCCGAACTCTAACCCTAACACTCAAACTAAACCTAACTCTCACCCTTAACCGAACCCTACCCCTCAGCCTAACCCTCACAATCCTAACCCTAAACCTCACGCTAACCCTAACCCCCATCCTAAACCTAACCCACACCCTACACCTCATCCTATCACTAACCCTAACCCTAACCCTCAAAATAATCCTAACCCTCACCCTAACCCTAACCCTCACCTTGAACCTAACCCTCAGCCTAACCCTAACCCTATTCCTAACCCTAACCGTCACCCTCACCCTAACCGTAACCCTAACCCTAACCCTCACCCTACACCTCACCATATGCCTAACCCTTACCCTAACTCTCACCCTGAACCTAACCCTCACCCTAACCCTTACCCTCACACTAAACCTCACCCTAACCATAACCCTAACCCTAACCCTCACCTCAATCCTCACCCTAACCCTAACCCTAACCTTAACCCTCACACTAAACCTAACCCTCACGCTAACCCTAACCCTACCCCCAGCATAACCCTCACCCTAACCCTAACCCTAATCCTAAACGTCACCCTATCCCTAACCCTAACCCTTACTCTCACCCTCACACTAGCCCTCACCCTAACACTAACACTAACACTAAAATTAACCCTCAAACTAACCCTCAAACTGACCCTCAAGCTAAACCTAACGCTCACTCTCACCCTAAACATAACCATAACCCTTACCCTCACCTTAACCCTAACCATAACCCTGACCCTAATCCTAACCCTAACCCTCTTTCTCACCCTCACCCTAAATCTAACACTAACCCTAAACCTCACTCACACCCTCAACCTCACCCTAAACATAACAATAACCCTAACCCTCACCCTAACACTAACCCTAACCCTAAACCTAACCCTCACCCTAATTCTCACCCTCAACCTTACCCTCACCCTCACCCTAAAGCTAACCTTAATCTTTTCCCTATCCATAACTCTAAACCTAACCCTCAACATCAATCTAGTACTCACCCTAAGGCTAACCCTAAACCTAACCCTCACCCGAACTCTAACTCTCAAACGAACCCTAACCATCACCCTGACCATAACCCTCACCCTAAACCTAAACCGAACCCTCACCCTAACCGTAATCCTTACCCTAACCCTCACCCTTCGCCTCACCCTTACCCGAACCCTAACCCTAACCCTTACCCTCACCCTAACCCTTATCCTGAACCTATCCCTCACCCTCACCCTAACCCTAACCCTCACACTAACCCTCACCCTAATCCTAACCCTCACCATAACCCTCACCCTAACCCTAAACCTAAACTTCACCCTCACACTAACCCTCACCCTAACCCTTAACCTCACGCTAAGCCTAACCCTAAACCTACCCCTAAACCTCACACTAACCATAACACTCACCCTAACCATAATCCTACCTCTCACAATAACCCTCATCCTAACCCTAACCCTAACCCTAACACTCAAACTTACCCTAACCTAACCCTTCCCCTAACCCTCAACCTCACCCAAACCCTCACCCTCACACTCACCCGCACCCTAACTCTAACGCTAACCCAACCCTAACCCTCAACCTAACTCTAAACCTAACCCAAGCCTAACCCTCAACCTCACCCTAAACCTCACCGTAACCCTTATCCTCACTCTAAACCTGACCCTAACCCTACATCTAACACTCACTCTCATCCTAACCCTAACCCTAACCCTAACTCTAAAACTCACCCTAAGCCTCACCCTAACCCTAACCCTAACCCTCACACCAATCCTAACCCTAACCCTCACCCTAACCCTTAACCTCACCCTAAGACTAACCCTACCACTACAACTAACCCACACACTAACCATAAACCTCACCCTAATCATAACCCTACCCCTCACAATAAACCTGATCCTAACCCTAACCCTAACCCTAACACTCACCCTCACCCTAACACTAACCCTTCCCCTAACCCTCACCCTAACCAAAACCCTCAACCTCACACTCACCCGCACTCTAACTCTATCCCTAACCCAACCCTAACCTTCAACCTAAGTCTAACCCTAACCCAAGCCTAAGCCTCAAACTCACTCCAAACCTCACCCTAACCCTTATCCTCACTCTAAACCTGACCCTAACCCTAAACCTAACCCTTAGTCCCATCCTAACCCTAACCCTAACCATAACCCTAAAACTCACCCTAAACCTAACCCTCACACCAAACCTAACCCTAACCCTCACCCTCACCCTAACCCTCAGCCTAACCCTAACCCTCCCTCTCAAATTCACCCTCACCCTAACCCTACCAATAACCCTAACCCTAAACCTAAACCTCACCCTAACGCTAACCCTCACCCTCACCCTCATCCAAACCCTTAGATCCAAACCCTTAGATCCAAACCCTAACCCTAAACCAAACGCAACCCTCAAACTAAACCTAAAACCTCACCCTAACCCTACCCCTCAACCTAATCCTAATCCTAACAGTAACCCTAACCCTCACCCTAGCCCTAACCCTAACCCTCAGCCTGTCGCTAACCCTCCCCATCACCCTAACCCTAACCCACACCCACACCCTAACCCTCACCTTCACCCGAACTCTCACACTAACCTAACCCTCACCCTCACCCTAAACATCACCCTAAGCCTATCTCTGAACCTAAACCTAATCCTAAACCTCACCCTAAACCAAACCCCCACCCTAAACCAAACCCTCACCCTAACCGTCCCTGTCACCCTAATCCTCACCCTAAACATAACACGAACCCTTCCTTAAGCCAAACCCTCACCCTCTCCCTCACCCTCACCCTAACCCTCACCCTCAACCTAGCCCTCACCAAAACACTAACCCTAACCTTACCCCTAAAAGGAAACCTAACCCTCACACTCACCCTCACACTCAAGTTCACCCTAACCCTTATGCGAACCCTAATCCTAACCCTAACCCTCACCCTCACCCTGACTCTAACCCTAATCCTCACTTTAACCCTAACCCTGACCCTAACCCTAATACAAATCCTAACCCTAACCCTCATTCTCACCCTCACCCTAAACCTAACCCTAAAACTCACCCTCACCCTCACCTTCACACTCACACTCACCCTCACCCTAACAATAAACCTAACCCTAAACCTAAATCTAACTCTAACCCTCACCCTAACACTAACCCTAACACTAAAAGTCAAACTGAAACTAAACCTACCCCTCAGCCTAACCCTCACCGTCACCCTCACCCTAACCTAATCCTCTCCCTATCCCTAACCCAAACCTAACACTCAACCTCATTCTAGCCCTCACCCTAACCCTAAACCTCATCCTCTTGCTAACCCTCCCCGTCACCCTAATCCTCACCCTAAACCTAAACCTAACCTTCACCCTCACTCTAACCCAAACCCTTAGACTCACCCTAACCCTAAACCAAACCCAACCCTCAAAGTAACCCTAACCCTCACCCTAACCCTAACCCTAACCCTCACCCTGTCGCTAACTCTCCCCATCACCCTATCCCTAACACTCACCACAACCTAACCCTCACCTTCAGCCGAAATCTCACCCTAACCTAACCCTCACCCTCACCCTAAACATCAGCTTAACCCTATCTCTGAGCCTAACCCTAAACCGAATCCTCACCCTAACCGTCACTGGCACCATAATACTCATCCTAAACAGAACACTAATCCTTCCTTAACCCAAACCCTCACCCTCTCCCCCACCCTCACCCTAAACCTCACCTTAAACCTAGCCCTCACACTAACCCTAACCCTAAATTACCCCTAAACCGAAAACTAACCCTCGCACCCACACTCACGTTCACCCTAACCCTAACGCTAACCTTCACCCTCACCCTCACTCTAACCCTAACCCTCACCTTAACCCTAAACCTCACCCTAACCCTAACCCTAAACCTAATACAAATCCTAACCGTAACACTCACTCTCACCCTCACCCTAAACCTAACCCTAACCCTAAAAGTCACCCTCACCCTTACCCTCACCCTAACCCTAACCTAACAATAACCCTAAACCTAAACCTAACTCTAACACTAACACTCACCCTAACACTAACCCTAACCCTAACCCTCAAACTGAACCTAAACCTACAACTCAGCCTAACCCTCACCCTCACCCTAATCCTCTCCCTATACCTAACCTAACCCTCAACCTCAATCTAGCCCTCACCCTAACCCTAAACCTAAACCTAACTCTCACCCTAACCCTAACCCTCACCCTAACACTAACCCTCATCCGGACCCTAACCCTCACCCTAACCCTAATCCTAACCTAACCCTCACCCTAACCACAGCCCTAACCCTAACCCTCACCCTAAGCCTCACCCTTAACCTAACCCTAACCTTAACGCTCACCCTCACCCTAACCCTCACCCTAAACCTTACCCTGACCCTATCCCTCACCCTAACACTAACCCAACCCTAAGCCTCACGCTAAACCTCAACAGAACCATAAACCTCACCATAACACTCACCCTAACCCTAACCCTCATCCTAACACTAACCCTCACCCTAACCCATAACCTCACCCTAACACTAACCCTAAACCTAACCCTCACACTAACCCTAAACCTTACCCTAACCCTAAATCTACCCATCACCCTAAGCCTCATCCTAAACCTATCCCTAAACCTCACCCTAATGCTAAACATAACCTTAACCCTAACCCAAACCCTAACTCTCACCTTCACCCTAAACATAACCCTAACCCTAACTCTGAGCCTAACCCTAACCCTAACCCTCACCCTAATCAAAAACCTCTCCCTAACCGTTACCTTCACCCTAATCCTTACCCTAAACCTAACACTAACCCTTACCTAATCCAAACCCTCACCCTCTCCCTCACTCTCACCCTAACCTTCACCCTCAACCTAGTCCTCACCCTCACCCTAACCCTAACCTTAATCCTAAATCTAACCCTCACATTCACCCTCAACCTTAAGCTCACCCTAACCCTTAACCTAACCCTAATCCTAACCCTAAACTTCACCCTCAGCCTCACCCTTAAGCTAACCCTCACCTTAACCCTAACCGTCACCCTAAACTTAAACCTGACCCTCAACCTAACACTAACCTTAACCCTCACCCTAACCCTCACACAACCCTAACACTAACCCTCACCATCACCTTCACCCTAACACTAACCCTAATCCTCATCCTCACCCTAACCCTCACTCTCATCCTCAGCTTTAACCTAACCCTAACCCTAACAATCCCCTTCCCACTCACCATCACCCTCACCCTCACCCTAACAATAACCCTAACAATAACCCTATCCCTCAACCTAACACTAACCCTAACTCTAACCCTAACCCTCACACTGAACCTAAACCGACACCTCAGCCTAAACCTCACCCTAACACTAACCCTAACCCTATACCTCTCCCTATCCCTAAATCTAACCCTCAACATCAATTTAGGACTCACCCTAACGCTAACCCTAAACCTAACACTCACCCTAACCCTAACCATAACCCTAACCCTAAACCTCACCCTATGCCTCACCCTTACCCTAACCCTAACAATAACCCTCACCCTCACACTAACCCTCACCCTAACCCTTACCCTGAACCTATCCCTCACCCTAACCCTATCCCTAACCTTCAACCTCACCCTAAACCTAACCCTAAACCTCACCCTCAACCTAAACCTAACCCTAACATTAACCCTAACCCTCAATCTAACCCTCCCCTAACACACACCCTAATCCTAACCCTCACCCTCACGCTAACCCTCACCCTAACCCCAAACCTAAACCTCACACTAAACCTAACTTTCACCCTATCCTTTACCCTACACTTCAACCTATCCCTCAATCTAACCCTAACCCTAACCCTCACCCTAACCCTAACTCTAAGTGTAAACCTCACCCTCACCATAGACCTCACTCTAAACCTAATCTTAACGCTAAACTTCACCCTAACACTAAACTTCACCAAAATCCTCACCCTCAACCTCACACTCATGCTCACCGTAAACCTCACACTATCCCTCACCCTAACCCTCATCCTAAACCTCACTGTAACCCTAACCTTAACCTTCACCCTCAACCTCACCCTCACCCAAACCCTTAGCCTGAACCAATCCCTCACCTTAACCCTAACCCTAACCCTAACCCACACCCTAAGGCTCACCCTAACCCTAACGCTATCCCTCACGCAAAATCTCAACTTATCCCTAACCCTAAGCCAAACTCTCACCCTAACCCTAATCCTAACCCTCAACCTAAAACTAAACCTCACCTTATCCTCAACCTCACCCTAATCCTCTGGCTAACCCTAAACCTATCCCTTACTTAACCAAAACCCTCACCCTCAACCTCTTCCTAACTGTAAACCTAACCCTACCCCTCAGCTTAACCCTCACCCTAACCCTAACCCTCACCGTCAACCTGACCCAAATCCTTACCCTAACCCTGAGCCTAACCCTCACCCTCACCCTAAACATCACCCTAACACTTACCCTCACCCTAACACAAAACCTAACCCTATCCTTAACTCTCACACTAACCTTAACACTCACCCGAAACCTAACCCTACCACAAAATTTAAACCTCAACCTAACGCTCAATCTAACAATAACTGTAAGCCTAAACCTAACCCTAACCCTCATCCTACCACTCACCCTAACCCTCACCCTCATCCTAAACCTCACTCTAACCCTTATCCTCCCCCTACTCTAACCCTAACCCTAACCCTAACCCTCACCCTAACCCTAACAATCACCAAAACCCTAAGCCTAATCCTCACCATCACCCTAACCCTCAGTCTCACCCTAAACATCATCCTAACAATAAGCCTCATTCTAAACATAAACCTAACCTTCACCCTAATGCTAACCCTCACCCTAACCCTCACCTCACACTAATACTCTCCATAACCCTAACCCTAACACTTTCCCTAAACCTAACCCTCACCCTCACCCTCACCCTAAGCCTCACGCTCACCCTAGCCCTCACCCTCACCCTAACTCTAACCCTAACCCTAAACTTCACCCTCACACCCTTCCTAAACCTAACCCTATCGCTAATCTTAAACCTATACCTCAACCTCAACCTGACCCTAACACTAACTTTAACCCTCATCCTAATCCTAAACCTAACATTAAGCTTAACCCTCACCCTAAACCTCACCCTAACACTCAGCCTAATCCTAACCCTCAACTTCACGCTAATCCTCACCCTAACATTAAACCTCACCCTCACCCTAACCCTCAGCCTAAACCTAACTCTAAAATTAATCCTAACCCTAAACTTCACCCTCACCCTAACCCTAACACTAAACCGAACCATAAACCTAACCCTCAACCTAACGCTAACCCTAACCCTAACTCTCAACCTCACCCTAAATCTCACCAAAACCCTTACCCTCAACCTAACCAGAACCCTAAACCTAACCTCAACCCTCACACTAATCGTAACCATCACCATAACCCTAATCCTAACCTTCAACCTAACCCTCACCCTAACACTAACCCTAACCCTAACCCTCACACTAACCCTAACCCTAAACCTCACCCTCAGCCTAACCCTCACTGTCACCCTAACCCGCACCCTAATCTTAACTTTCACCCACACCTTAACTCTCACCCTCACTCTAACCCTCACCCTCACCCTAACACTCACCCTCACCCTAAAAATCATCTTAACAATAAGCCTCACCCTAACACTAAAACTAACCCTCACCCTCACCCTAACCCTAACCCTAACCATAACCATAACCCTCACCCTCACCCTAACGCTAACACTAACCTTAACCCTCACCCTAACCCTAAACCTAACATTAACCCTAAACCTCACCCTAACACTAACTCTAATCCTACCCCTCAACTTCACGCTAACCCTCACCCTAACACTAAACCCCACCCTCACCCTAACCCTCAGCCTAAACCTAACTCTAACAATAATACTAACCCTAAACCTCACCCTCACCCTAACCCTAACACTAAACCTAACCATAAACCTAACACTCAACCCAAAGCTAACGCTAACCCTAACCATCAACCTCACCCTAAACCTCACCAAAACCCTTACCCTCACCCTATCCGGAACCCTAAACCTAACCACAACCCTCACACTAATCCTAACCCTCACCATAACCCTAATCCTAACCCTCACCCTAACCCTCACCCTAACATTAACCCTAAACCTTACCCTCACCCTCAACATTAACGTCACCCTAACCTTTATCCTCATCCTACTCTAAGCATAACCCTAACCCTAACCATCACCCTAACCCTAACACTCACCAAAACCCTAAGCCTAACCCTCACCCTAAACCTCACCCTAAACCTCACCCTTACCCTAGCCCTAACCCTAACCCTCAACCTACACCTCAACCTAACCCTAAAACTAAACTTAACCCTCACCCTCACCCTAACACTTAACCTAACCCTTAACCTCACCCTAATATTTAACCTTATCCTAATCCTAACCCTAACCCTAACCCTCAGCCTAACCCTAACCCTAACCCTAACCCTAATACGAATCTTAACCCTAACCCTAACCCTAACCATACTCCTCACCCTAACCCTCATACTAACCCTAACCCTAACCCCATCCCTCACCCTAAACCTAATCCTAACCCTAACACTAAACCTCACCCTCATCCTCACCCTCAGCCTAACCCTTACCCTGACCCTATCCCTAATCATAAACCTAACCCTAACCCTAATCCTAACCCTAACCCTAACACTCACCATCACGCTAAACCTCACCCGAAACATTACCCTCACCCTAAACCCAATGCTAACCCTAACCCTCCCCCAACCTTAACTCTAATCCTCAACCTCAACATAAACCTAACCCTTACCCTAAACCTCACACTAAACCTAACCCTCACCCTCACCCTAATCCTTACCATAACCCTAACCCTAACCCTAACCCTCACCCTCACGCTCGACCTAATCCTCACACTAAACCTTAACCTCACCCTCACCCTTACCTTCAAACTAACCCTTAAAACAACCTAAACCTAACCCTAACACTCACCCTCACCCTAAGCCTAACCCTAACACTAACCCTAACCCTAAACCTCACCCTAACCCTAACCCTAACATTAACCATAACACTCACCCTAACTCTCACATTAACACTAACCCTAACGCTAACCCTCACCCTCACGCTAACCCTCACACTAACTCTTACACTCATCCTAACCCTAACCCTCACACTAAACATAACCCTCACCCTAACACTTACCCTAAACCTCACCCTAACCCTAACCCTAACCCTAAACCTAACCCTAATCGTCCCCCGAACTCTCACCTTAAACCTAACACTAAACCTAACCCTCATCCTCACCATAACACTCACCCTCACCCTAACCCTAACCGTAATCCTAACCCTCACACTAACACTAACACTCACACTAACCCTTACCCTACCCCTCACCCTAACCCACAACCTAAACCTACCCCTCACCCTAACCCTCATCCTCACTGTAAACCTAACCCTAACCCTCACCCTCAACCTCAACCTAACCCTAACCATCACCCTAAATCTTACCTTCACCGTACCCTAACCCAAACACTAACCGAAACCTCATTCTAACCCAAACACTCACCCAAACCCTAACACTAACACTAAACCGAACCCTCACCCAAAACCTCAGGCCCACCCTAATCCTCTCCCTAACCCTAAACCTGACCCTTACCCTAACTATAACCCTCACCCTAACCCTCAACCTAAGCCTAAACCTAACTTTAACCCTCACCCTCAACCTCACCCTCAGCCTCACCCTAACTGTAACCCTAACCTTACCCCTCAGCTTAACCCTCACCCTAACCCTAACCCTCACACTCAACCTGATCCTAATCCTTAACCTAAACCTTAGCCTAACCTTCAACCTCACCCTAAACCTCAACCTAACCCTTACCCTCACCCTAACCCAAAACCAAACCCTAACCCTAACACTCACCCTAACCCTAAACCTAAAACTAAATCTAAACCTTATCCTAACCCTCACCCTAACCATAACCGTAACTCTAACCCTAAGCCTAATCCTTACACTACCACTCACCCTAACCCTAACCAGAAACCTAACACTCACCCTCACCCTAACGCTCACCCTAACCCTTATGCTCACTCTACCCTAAAACTAAACATAACCCTAACCCTCACCCTAACCCTAACACTCACCCAAACCCTAAGCCTAACACTAACCCTAACCCTCACACTAACCCTAACCCTCACCCTCAACCTAAACCTAACCCTAACCCTTACCTTTCACCTCAAACTAACCCTAACACTAAACCTAACCCTCACCCTCACCCTTCATCTCAACCTAACCCTAACACTAAACCTAACCCTCACCCTCACGTTAACACTCACCCTAACCCTTAACCTCACCCTAAACTTCACCTCACCCTAAGCTTAACCCTAAACCTAACCCTCATCCTAACACTCACCATAACCCTAAACCTAACCCTAAACCTCACCCTCACCCTCACCCTAACCCTCCTTATCACTAACCCTAACCCTAAACCTTACCCTCACCCTAACCCTAACCTTCACCCTCACCTTCACCCTAACCCTAATCCTAACCCTACCCCTCACCCTAACACTCATCCTAACCCTAACCCTAAGCCTAACACTAACATTAACACTAACCCTAAACCTCACCCTCACCCTAACACTCACCCTAACTCTTACCCTAAATCTAACCCTCACCCTCACCTTAACCCTAACCCTAACCCTCACCATAAGCCTCACCCTAAATCTCAGCCTCAACCTAAACTTCACCCTCAACCTAACCCTCACCCTAACCCTATCTCTAAAACTCACCATCATCCTAACCCTCAACCTAAACCTTACCCTCACCATAACCCTAACCTTAATCCTAACCCTAACCCTCACCCTAACCCTAACCCTAACCCTAACCCTCAGACTAAACCTTAACCTCACACTAACCCTAACACTATCCCTCAGCCTAAGCCTCACCCTAACACTAACCCTAACCCTAAACCTCACCCTATCCATAACCCTGACCCTTACCCTCACTCTCACACTAGCCCTCACCCTAACACTAACCTAACCCTCACCCTAACCGTCAACCTCACCGTAACAGTAAACCTCAACCTTACCTTCACCCTCAGCCTAAACCTTACCCTAACACTAATCCTAACCCTAAACCTCAACCTCAGCCTCACCCTAACTCTAAGCCTAAGCCAAACCCTAACCATCACCTCACGCTAAACGTCACCAAAACCCTTACCCTCACCCTAACCCGAAACCTAACCCTAACCCCAACCCTCACACTAATCCTTACCCCCACCCTAACCCTAATCCTATCCCTCAACCTAACACTCACCCTAACACTAACTCTAACCCTAACTTTCACCCTAAACCTAACTCTAATCCTCACCCTCAGCCTAACCCTCACCTTTACCCTAAACATCAACCTAACCATAAACCTCACCCTAACCCTAAACCTACCCCCCACCCTAATTCTAACCCTCACTCTAACCCTCACCAACTCCCTAATCCTCTCCATGACCCTAACACTAATCCTTACCATAACCCTAACCCTCACCCTCACCCTCATCCTCACTCTAAGCCTCATGCTCACCATAGCCCTCACCTAACCTAACTCTAAACATAACCCTAAACCTCACCCTCACACTCATCCTAATCATAACCCTAACGCAAATCCTAACCCTAACCCTAACCCTCACCCTATCCCTAACCCTAAACTTAACCCTCACCCTAACCCTCACCCTAACTCTAACCCTAACCCTAACCCTCACCCTCACACTAACCCTCACCATAACCCTAAACCTAACACTCACACTAACCCTGACCCGAAAACTCACTCTAAACCTAACCCTCACTCTCACCCTAACCCTCACCTTAACCCTTTCAGTCAAAATAACCCTAACCCTAACTCAAACCCTCACAC
Organism: Dipodomys merriami; assembly: GCF_024711535.1. Taxonomy (NCBI): domain Eukaryota; kingdom Metazoa; phylum Chordata; class Mammalia; order Rodentia; family Heteromyidae; genus Dipodomys; species Dipodomys merriami. The sequence goes on along the minus strand of NW_027204148.1, from coordinate 1,051,033 downwards.
TAAACCTAAACTTCAAACCAACCCTAACCCTACCCCTCACCATAACCCTCAACCTAGCCCCATCCCTAACCCTCACACTAAACATAACATGAACCCTAATCCTCACACTCAACCTAACATTCACCCTAAACCTAATCATAACCCTAACCCTCATTCTAACCCTAACCTTCACCCTAACATTCACCCTCACCCCCATCTTAATCCTCACCCTAAACCTAACCATAAAATTCACCCTAACTTTCAACCTAACCCTCACACATACCCTAACCCTAAATTTAAACCTAACCCAAACCCTGATCCTAATACTCACCCTAACCGTAACCTTAACCCTCACCCTCACCCTCAACCTAACAGTCACCCTCACCCTCACGCTAAACCTAATGCTAAACCTAACCATCAACCTAACCCACACACTAAAACTAATGCTAAGCCAAACACTCACCCTCACCCTAACCCTCACCCAAAACCTTACCCTCACCCTAAACCTAACCTTAACACTCACACAAAACCTAACCCTCACACTAACCCTAACTCTACCACTCAGCCTAAACCTAAACCTAACTCAAATCCTCACCCTATCCCTAACCCTAACCCTAACCCTCACCCTCACCCTAGACCTCACCCTAAACCTAACCCTAACCCTCACACTAAACCTAACCTTCACCTTCACCCTAAACCTCATCCTAACCCTAACCCTAACCCTCAACCTAAAACTCACACTAACCTCAACCCTAACCCTCAACCTAAACCTCACTCTAACCCTAACCTTAACCCTTAGCCTGACCCTATCCCTCACCCTAACCCTAACACTAACCCACAAAATAACCCTAACGCTACACACAACGCAAACCCTAAACCTATCCCTAACCCTAACCCTAAACCTCACCTTTACCCTCACCCTAACCCTAACCCTCACCCTAACCATCACTCTAACCCCATCCCTAAACTTAACCCTCACCCTCACCCTCACCCTCACCCTAACCTTTACCCTGACCCTATCCCTCATACTAACCCTAACCATAACCCTAATGCTAACCCTAACTCTAATGCTACCCCTCACGCTAAACATCAACCTATCCCTAACCTAACCCAAACCCTCACCCTAACCCTAACCCTAAGCCTCAACCTAAACCTAACCCTCACCCTAATCCTCACCCTCACCCTAATCCTCTGGCTAACCCTAAACCTAACCCTTACTTAACCAAAACCCTCACCCTCTCCCTCAAACTAACTCTAACCCTAACCATACACCTCAGCTTAACCCTCACCCTCACCCTCAACCTGACCCAAATCCTTACCCTAACCTTTAGCCTAACCCTCACCCTCACCCTAACCCTCACCTTAACCCACACCCTCACCCTAATCCAAAACCTAAACCTAACCCTAACTCTCAAACTAACCGTAAGCCTAACCCTCAACTAACCCTAACCCTCATCCTCACCATAACCCTCATCCTCACCCTAAGCCTAAGCCTAACACTAACCCTAAGCCTCACCCTCACCCTAATCCTCACCCTAAACCTTACCTTCACCCTCACCCTTATCCTCACACTAACCCTAAACATCAACTTAACCCTCAGCCTAACCCTAACCCTCACGATCAACCTCACCCACAGCCTAACTCTAACCCTAACCCTAACGCTCACCCTCACCCTCACCCTACACTCACCATCACCCTCACACTCACACTAACCCTAACGGAGACCCTAACCCTCACCCTAACCCTAACGCTCACCCGAACCTTAACCCTAATCCTCAAACTCAACCTCAAGCTAACCCTAACCCTAACGCTAACCCTCACCCTAAACATAATGCTAACCCTAACACTCATCCTCACCCTAATCCTCACCCTAACTCTAACCCTACCCCTCAGCCTAACCCTCACACTAATATTAACCCTCACACTAAACCTAAACCTCACCCTAACCCTAACACTAACCCTAACCCTCACACTAAACCTAACACTCACCCTAACCCTAACCCCCACTCGAAACTTCACCCTCACCCTATCTCTCACACTAACAGTAACGTAACCCTAACATTAATGCTAACCCTAACACTCACCCTAATCCTAACCCTCACCCTGAACCAAACCCTCAGCCTAACCCTAAACTTATTATTAACCCTAAACCTTACCCTCACCCTAACCATAACCCTAACCCCAACACTCACCCTACACCTTACCATAACCCTACACCTAACCCTGACCCTCACCCAGACCCAAACCCTCACCCTAACATTTACCCTCACAATAACCCTCACCCTAACCCTAATCCTAATCTAACCCTCACACTAAACCTAACCCTCACCCTAACCCTAACCCTAACCCTAACCCTCACACTAAACCTAACCCTCACGCTAACCCTAACCCTACCCTCAGCCTAACCCTCACCCTAACCGTAACCCTAACCCTAAACCTCACCCTATCCCTAACCTTAACCCATAACCTCACCCTCACACTAGCGCTCAACCGAACACTAGCACTAACCCTAAACCTAACCCTCACCCTAACCGTCACCCTCACCCTAACCGTAACCCTCACCTTCATGCTAACCCTCAGCCTAAACCTAACCCTAAATTTAATCCTAACCCTAAACCTCACCCTCACCCCAACCCTAACTCTAAAGTTAACCACAACCCTAACACTGAACCTAATGCTAATGCTAACCTTAACTCTCACCCTCAACCTAAACCTCACCAAAACCCTTACCCGAACCTTAACCCCAACCCTAAACTTAACCCCAATGATCACACTAATCCTAACCCTCACCATAACCCTAATCCTAACCCTCACATTAACACTCACCCTAACACCAAACCTAAACCTACCCCTCACCCTAACCCTAACCCTAAACCTCACCCTCAGCCTAACCCTCATGGTCACCCTAAACCTCACCCTAATCTTAACTCTCACCCACACCCTAACTCTCACCCTCACCCCAACCCTCACCCTCACCCGAACACTCACCCTCACCCTAAATATCATCCTAACAATAAGCCTCACCCTCACCCTCACCCTAAGCCTCACGCTCACCTTAGCCCTATCCATAAACCTAACTCTAACCCTAAACCTAACCTTCACCCTCACACTCAGCCTAACCGTAACCCTAACGCTAATCCTAACCCTTAACACTCACCCTCACTCTAAACCTAACCCTAACCTTAACCCTCACCCTAACCCTAACGCTCACCCTAAACTTCACCCTAACACTAACCCTAATCCTAACCCTCAACTTCACGCTAGCCCACACCCTAACCCTAACCCTAACCTTCACACTAACCCTCACGCTAACTCTCACTCTAACTCTAACCCTCACTCTCACCCTAACCCTCACCCTAACACTTACACTCACCCTAACCCTAACCCTAACCCTAACTCTACCCACACACTAAACCTAACCTTCACCCGAACCCTAACCCTAACTCTCAACCTAACCCTAACCCTTACCCTCACCCTAACCTTAACCCTAACCCCAACACTCACCCTACGCCTCACCATAACCCTCACCGTAACCCTTACTCTCACACTAACCCTCACCTAACCCTAAATCTAAACCTAACACTCACCTCAACCCTCACCCAACCCTAACCCAACTCTAACCCTCACACTAAACCTTACCCTCACCCTAACCCTAAACCTAACCCTAACCCTCACACTAAACCTAACCCTCACGCTAACCCTAACCCTACCCCTCAAACTAACCCTCACCCTAACACTAACCCTAACACTAAACCTCACCCTATCCCTAACCCTTACCTTCACCCTCACACTAGCCCTCACCCTAACACTAACATTAACCTTAACCCTCACCCTAACCATCACCCTCACCCTAACAAAAACCCTCCCCCTCACCCTAACCCTCAGCATAAATCTAATCCTAACATTAATCCTAACCCTAAAACGCACCCTCACCCTAACCCTAACTCTAAACCTAACCATAACACTAACCCTCAACCTAACTCTTTTTTTTAATTTGTATTTTATTTTATTTGTGAACATACTGTACAGAGGGGTTACAATTACATGGGCAGGATAATGCGTACATTTCTTACCAACATTGCACCCTCCTCCTTTGGTTTACCCTTCACATCCCTTCCCAGCCTCCCCCCTCCCCCCAGTCCCAATCCTTCTCCTTCCCTCCCCCTCCCCCACCACCGCACCGACATTGTAAAGCTCATTTTGGTCATGACAACTTGTACTTCTCATTGTTGCAACAAGTCCACCTGTATCCTTAAACAACTGGTTTTTCCCCATCTCCTCCACAAGTTATACTGACATCAAATATAGTGAAAGCAGGCGTTATACTGTGGGGGAGGGACATAAAAAGCAATAAAGAGATAATCTTATAAATGCGTTAGAAACACATGCATGAAAGAAAAAAATTAAAATACATATCTAAGGGTTCATTTTCCTGACCTCACCTTATCTGATCTTTTCCGCTTGACTCATACATATACTAGATATTGCAAATAAGGGAAACCATGTGACCTATGTTTCTTTGGGCCTGGCTTACTTCACTTAATATAATTTTTTCCAGGTTTTTCCATTTCCTAACAAATGGGGCAATGTCATTCTTTCTGATGGAGGCATAGAATTCCATTGTGTATATATACCACATTTTCTTGATCCATTCATCTGCTGATGGACATCTGGGTTGGTTCCATATCTTAGCTATGGTAAATAATGCTGCAATAAACATTGTTGTGCTGGTAGCTTTAGTGTGGTCTTGTTTGTAAACATTTGTGTAATTGCCCAAAATTGGGATTGTTGGGTCATAGGGGAGATCTATGTGAAGTCTTTTGAGGAACCTCCATACTGCTTTCCAAAGTGGTTGAACAAGTTTACATTCCCACCAACAATGAAGTAAGGTTCCTTTCTGTCCACATCCCCTCCAGCATCTGTTAATGTTAGAGTTCTTAATTTTTGCCGTTCTAAATGGGGTGAGGTGATATCTCAATGTTGTTTTGATTTGCATTTCTTTTATGGCTAGGGATGTTGAACATTTCTTCATGTGTCAATTGGCCATCCTTCTTTCTTCTTCAGAGAAGCTTCTCTTTAAGTCTTTTGCCCACTTATTTATTGGGCAGTTGTTTCTTTGAAGATTTGTTGTTGGGGGGTTTAATTTTTTGAGTTCCAAGTATATTTTAGATATGAGACCCTTGTCCGTTGTATGGCTAGTAAAGATCTTCTCCCAATCCGTGGGCCTTCTATTGATCTTGCTAGCTATGTCATTTGCCCTGCAAAAGCTCTGCAACTTTATGCAATCCCATTTGTCCAACCTTTCTTTGATTTGTTGTGTTTCCGGGTCTCTATTCAAAAAATTTCGGCCTGAGCCAAGGAGACCTAGGGTTTCTACTATTCCATCCTGTAATGTTTTCAGAGTGTATGCTTTGCCTTCAAGGTCTTTGGAGTTGATTTTGGTGCAGGGTGATACATAAGGATCTAGCTTTAGTATTCTACATGTAGTTAACCAATTTTGCCAGCACCTACTGAAGAGGCTGTCTTTCTTCCATTCTATTGTTTTAGCTCCCTTATCGAAGATTAGATGGCTATAGGTCTGTAGGTTAATTTCTGGGTTTTCAATTCTATTCCATTGGTCCTGAGGTCTGTTCTTATGCCAGTACCAAGCTGTTTTGATTACTATGGCTTTATAGTAGAGTTTGAAATTTGGTATTGATATTCCTCCAGCAGTGTTCTTTCCGTTGAGGAGCGTTTTTGGTATTCGGGGTCTTTTATTTCATCCTAACTCTTATGCTCACCCTAACCCTCACCCTGACCCTAAACCTCACCAAAACCCTTACCCTCACCCTAACCCGAACCCTAAACCTAACCCCAAACTTCACACTAACCCTAACCCTCACCATAACCCTAATCCTAACCCTAACACTAACGCTCACCCTAACCCTAACCCTTAAACTCACCCTCAGACTAACCCTCACTGTCACCCTAAACCTCACCCTAATCTTAACTCTCACCCACACCCTAACTCTCACCCTCACCCCAACCCTCACCCTCACCCTAACACTCACCCTCACCCTAAACATCATTCTAAAAATACGCCTCACCGGAAACCAAAACATAACCCTCACCCTAACCCTCATGCTAACCCTCACACTCACCCCCCCACTCTCACCCTAAACCTAACCCTAAACTTCACACTATCCCTAACCCTAACACTAACCCGAAATCACACACTAACCCTAACGCTAACTTGCACGCTAACCCTCAACCTATGCCTAACCCTAACCCTAAACCTCACCCTAATCCTCACCCTAATCCTCTGGCTAACCCTAAACCTAACCCTTACCTGAACCCTCACCGTAACCCTAACCCTAACCCTCAACCTCACCCTAATCCTCACCCTAAACCTTACACTCACCCTCACCCTTACCCTCAAACTAACTCTAAACCTCAACCTAACCCTAACCCTAACCCTCATCATCACCCTAAGCCTAACACTAACGCTAACCCTAACCCTAACCCTCAACCTAACCCTAACCCTCACCCTAATGCTAACCCTCACCGTAACCCTTACCCTCACAATAAACCTCACCCAAACCTATACTAAACCCTCAACTTAACCATCAGCCTAAACCTAACCCTTACCCTAACACTAAACGAAAACCTCTCACTAAACCTTAACCTCACCCTAATCCTAACGCAAACCCTAACCCATCACCCTTACCATAAAGCTCACACATACCATTACCCGAACCCGAACCCGAACCCTACACCTAACCATAACCCTCACACTAACCTAACCCTCAACCTAACCCTAATCCTACACCTCACCCTAACACTAACCCTAACCCTGACCATCACCCTAACACTAACTCTAATCCTCACCCTCGCCCCAACCCTCATTGTCACCCTAACCGTCACCGTAATCCTAAACCTCACCCACACACTAACTCTCATACTCACCTGAAACGTCACACTCACACTAATCCTCACCCTCACCCTAAACATCATCCTAACCATAACCCTCACCCTAACCCTAAACCTATCCCTCACCCTAACCCTAACCCTCACCCTAACCCTCAGGCTCACCCTAGTCCTCTCCCTAACCCTAAACTTAACCCTTACCCTAACCATAGTCCTCAACCTCACCCTCACCCTAACTCTAAGCCTAACCCTCACCCTCAACCTCACACTCAACCTAAGCCTAACCATAACCCTAACCTTAATCCTACCCTAACCCTAACCCTAATCCTAACCCTCACCCTAATCTTAACACTAACATTAACAATGACACTTACCCTAACCCTCAACTTAACATTAACCCTAACCCTAAACCTCAACCTCACGCTCCCCTTCACCCTAACACTTACCTGCACCCCAACCCTGACCCTCACATTAAACATAACCCTCACCCTAACCCTAACCATACCGCTCAACCTAACCCTCATCCTAACACTAACCCTAAACCCAACCCTCACCCTAAACCTAACCCTAACCCTAACCCTCACCCTAACCCACAACCTCACCCTCACCCTCAGCCTAACCCTAATCATAACCCTAACCATCAGCCTCAACCTAACCCTAACTCTAACCCTAACCCTAACCCTAACCCTCACCCTCACCCTAAACCTCACCCAAAACCTTACCCTCACCCTAACCCCAATGCTAACCCTAACCTTCACGCTAATAGTAACCCAAATCCTCACCCTAAACATAAACCTAACCCTAAACCGAACCCTCACACTAAACCTAAACCTCACCCTTACCCTAACCTTTACCGTAACCCTAACCCTAAACCTAACCCTCACCCTAACCCTAATCCTCACACTAAACCTTAGCCTCACCCTCACATTCACTCTCAAACTAACCCTAAACCTCAACTTAACCCTAATCGTAACCCTCACCATCACCCTCACCGTAAGCCTAACCCTAACCCTAATCCTAACCCTCACCCTAACCCTAAACCTCAGCCTAACCCTAACCCTCACCGTAACCCTAACCCTCACATTAACCCTGACCTTCACCCTAACCTTAACCCTAAACTTGACCCTCAGCCTTAACCTAACCCTAACCCTAACCCTAACACTCATGATCAACTTGAGTCAGCCTAAACGTAACCCTTACACTAACACTAACCGAAACCCTCACACTAAACCTAACCCTCACCCTAACCAAAAACCTAACCCTAACCCTCACACTAAATGTAAACCTCACATTAACCCTAATCCTACCCCTCAGCCTAACCCTCACCCTAACCCTAACCATAACCTTAAGCCTCATCCTATCCCTAACCCTAACCCTAACCCTCACCCTCACCCTAAAACTCACCCTAAACATTACCCTCACCCTAACCCAATGCTAACCCTAACCTTCACGCTAACAGTAAACCTAATTCTCACCCTCAACATAAACCTAACCCTAAACCTAACCCTCACAATAAACCTAACCCTCACCCTTACCCTAACCTTTACCGTAACCCTAACCCTACACCTAATCCTCACCCTCACCCTAATCCTCACACTAAAACTTACCCTCACCCTCAAACTTACCCTCAAACAAACCCTAAACGTCAGCCTATCCCTAACCCTAAACCTCACCATCACCCTCACCCTAAGCCTAAGCCTAAGCCTAACCCTAACCCTAACCCTCACCCTAACCCTATCCCTAACATTTACCATAATACTCTCCCTAACCCTCACCTTAAAACTAACCCTAACCCTAACACTCACCCTCACGCTAAACCTAACTCTAACCCTTACCCTCACCCTAACCCTCACCCTCAACTTAACCCTAAACCTAAATCTAACCGACACCTTAACCGTCACCCTAACCCTAAACCTAAACCTAACCCTCATCCTCACCCTAACACTCACCCTCACCCTCACCCTAACCTTAATCCTAACCTTCACACTAAACTTAACCCTCAAACTAACCCATACCCTACCCCTCACCCTAACACACAACCTAAGCCTAACCCTAATCCTAACACTCATCCTAATCCTAACCCTCACCCGACCCCTCACACTAACCATTACCCGAACCCTAACCCTAAACGTAACCCTCAAACTAATCCTCATCCTCACCCTAAACCTAACCCTAACCTCACCCTAAATCTTACCCTCACCCTACCCTAACCCTAACACTAACCCGAACACTCACTCTACCCCTAACACTCACTCACACCCTAATCCTAACACTAAACCGAACCCTCACCCTAACCTTCATGCTCATCCTAATCCCCTCCCTCACCCTAACACTAACCCTTACGCTAACCATAACCCTCACCCTCATCCTCACCCTAACCCTAATCCTAAACTTCACCCTCAACCTCACCCTCACCCTCAGCCTCACCCTAACTCTAACCCTTATCCTACCGCTCAGCTAACCCTAACCCTTTCCCTAACCCTCACCCTCAGCCTGACCCAAATCCTTACCCTAACCCTTAGCCTAAACCTCACCCTAACCCTAAACCTCACCCTCATCCTTATGCTCACCCTAACCCAAATCCTACCCTAACCCTAACTCTCACACTAACCTTAACACTCACCTTAACCCTAACCCTAAACCTAACCCTCACCCTCGCCCTAAACGTCACACTAACCCTTATCCTCACCCTACTCTGACCTTAACCCTATCGCTAACTGTCATCCTAACACTAGGACTCACACAAAACCTTAGCCTATCACTAACCTTCACCCTCACCCTAAATTTCACCTAACCCTAACCCTAACCCTAACCCTCACCCTACACCTCACCCTAACCCTAACACTAACCATAACCCTCACCCTCAACCTAGCCCTCCCCCTAAACCAAACCCTAACCCTAACCCTCACCCTAACCCTAGCCTTCACCCTAACCCTCACCCTCACCCCCACCCTATTCAGCACTCTAAACCTAACCCTAAAATTAAACCTAACCTTCAACCTAACCCTCACTCTTACCGTAAACATAAACCTAACCCTAACCCTGACCCTAATTCTCACCTTACCCCTAACTTTAATCCACACCCTCATCCTAATCCTTACCCTCACCCTCACCCAAAAGCTAACCTTAATGGGCACCCTAACAATCATCCTAACCCTCAGCCTAAAACTAATGCTAACTCAAAAACTCACCCTCACCCTAACCCTCACCCGAAACTTTACCCTCACCCTAACCCTAAATTTAACCCTCACACTAAACCTAACCCTCACCCTAACCCTAAATCTACTATTCAGCCTAACCCTAAATTTAAACCTAATCCTCACCGTATCCCTAAACCTAACTCTAAACCTCACCCTCTCCCTAGACCTCACCCTAAACTTAAGACTAAACCTAAACGTATCCCTAACCCGCACCTGAACCCTAAACCTCACCCTCACCCTAAACATCACCCTAACCATAACTCTAACCCTCAACCTAACGCTCACCCTAACCCTACTCTAACCCTCAGCCTAAACCTCACTCTAACCCTAACCTTAACCCTCACCGTCAACCTCACCCTCACCCTAACACTTAGCCTCACCCTATCCCTCACCCTAATCCTAACCCTAGCGCTAAACCACACCCTAACCCTAACGATACTCCTCACACTAACACTCAACCTATCCCTGACCCTAACCCTAAACCTCACCCTAACCGTAAGCCTAAGTCTCAAACTAAACCTAGCCCTCACCATAATCCTAAACCTCAACCTAATCCTCTGTCTAACCCTAAACCTAACCCTTACTTAACCTAAACCCTCACCTCAGCCTCACCCTAAATCTAATACTAAACCTTCCCCTCAGCTTAACCCTCACCCTAACCCTAACCCTCACCCTCAACCTGAACCAAATCCTTACCCTAATTCTTAGCCTAACCCTCACCCTCACCCTAACCCTCACCCTAACACTTACCCTCACCCTAACCCAAAACCTAACCCTAACCCTAACTCTCACACTAAACCATAACACTCACCCTAATACTAAATCTAAACCTCACCTTAACCCTCACCTTAACAATAACCGTAAACCTAACCCTAACTGTAACCCTCACCCTACCACTCAGCCTAACCCTAACCCAAAACCTAACACTCACCCTCATCCTAAACCTCACCCTAAACCTTATCCTCACCCTACTCTAAACCTAACCCTAACCCTAACCCTAACTCTAACCCTAACACTCACTCAAACCCTAAGCCTAATCCTCACCCTCAGCCTAACCCTCACTGTCACCCTAACCCTCACCCTAATCTTAACTCTCACCCACACCCTAACTCCCACTCTCACCCCAACCCTCACCCTCACCCTAACCCTCAACATCACCCTAAACATCATCCTAATAATAAGCCTCACTCTAAACCTAAACCAACCCTCACCCTAACCCTAACCCTAAACCTAACCCTCACCCCACCCTAATCCTCTCCATAAACCTAAACATAACCCTTACCCTAACCCTAACCCTCACCCTCACACTCACCCTCACCCTAAGCCTCACGCTCACCCTAGCCCTCACCCTAACCCTTACCCACACCCTGACCATAACTCTAAACCTAACGCTAACCCACACACTAAACCTAACCATCACCCTAATCCTAACCCTAAGCCTGACCTTAACCCTCACCCGCAACCTAAACCTCACCCTAAACATAACCCCAACTCTAATCCTCAAATAACTCTAAAGCTCACCCTAAAAAACCTAACCCTCACCTTCACCCTCACCCTAAACCTAACCCTAACACAAATCCTCACCCTCACCATCACCCTAACCCTCACTCTAACCCTAACCCTCACCCACACCCTAAACCTCACCCGCACCAGAATCCTTACCATCACCCTATTCATAAACATCACACTAAACTGAACCCTCACCCTAACTCGAACCCCAACCCTCACCCTAAACATAACCCTCACCCTCAACCTCACATCCCACTAAGCCTAACCCTCACCCTAACGCTAACCATAACCCCAACCCTCACCCTAACTTTAACCCTAACACTCATCCTATCTCTAACCCTCACCCTAATCCTAACCTTAAACCTCAACAAGACCCTAACCCTCGCCTTAACCCTAAACCTCACCCCCACCCTAACCATCACACTCAAGCAAACACTCACTCTCACACTAACCCACACCCTCAAACTAAACATCACCCTAACCCTAACCCTCACCATAACCCTAACCCTAAACCTCACCCTAACGCTAAACCTATCCCTCACACTAACCCTCACCCTAAACCTAACCCTAACCCTAACCCTCAACCTGAGCCTAACCCTATCCCTCACCCTAACCCTCACCCTAAACCTAACACTAACTTTCACCTTTATCCTCACCCTTAACCTAACCCTAACCCTCACCTAAACCGTCAACCTCACGCTAAACCACACCCTCGCCCAACACATCACGCTAACCATAACTCTCACCCTAACCCTAACCCTAACTCTCACCCTAACCCTAAATCTCAAACTCAACCTAATCCTCATCCTAAACATAACACTAACCCAAACCCTCACCCTCAACCTAACCCTCACAGTCAACATAGCCCTCAGACTAACCCTAACCCTAACCCTAAACCTAACCTTCACCCTCACCCTCACCCTCACCCTCACTTTCACTTTAACCCTCACCCTAACCCTTACCCTCACCCTAACCCTAACCCTAACACTAACACTAAGCCTAAACCTCACACTAACCCTAAACCTCACCCTAACCCTAACCCTCACACTACCCCTCATCCTGACCTTAATCCTCACCCTAACCCTAACCCTAACCCTAACCCTCACCCTCACACTAACCCTCACGGTTACCCTAACCCTCACCCTAACCCTAACGCTCAACCACACCCTAACCCTCAACCTCACTCTCATCCTCACCCTAAACCTCACCCTTAACCTAGCCCTCACCACAACCGTAACACTAACCCTAACACTTACCTAACCGAAACCCTCACCCTCACCCTATCCCTAACCCTCACCCTCACCCTAACTCTTAACCTCACCCTAACCCTCACGCTAACCCTAATCCTCACCCTCACCCTCCCTATATCCCTGAATCTCACCCTAATCCTCACTCTAACCATAACCCTAAACTTTACCTAAGCGAGACCCTCACCCTCACCCTAACCCTAACCCTCATTCTAACCCTAACTTTAATCCTAACACTCACCCTAACCCTAACACTAAATCTCACCGACACCCAAACCCTAAACCTTACCCTAAAACTTATCCTCACCCTACCCTAAGCCTAACCCTAAACCTATCCCTAACACTCACCAAAACCTTAAGCCATACGCTAACCCTAACCCTTACTCTAACCCTCACCCAAACCCTAAGACTAACACTAAACTTAACCCTCACCCTAACCCTAACCCTAACCCTAACCTTCACCCTACCCCTCACCATAAGCCTAACCCTAAACCTAACCCTCACCCTAACCCTAACCCTATCAATAACCCTAACCCTAATACTCACCCACACCCTAAACCTAACCCTCACCCTCATCTTCACCCTCACCCTAATCCTAAAACTACCACTCACCCTAACACTCATCCTAACCCTAACCCTATGTCTAACACGAACCGTAACACTAATCCTAACACTTACCCTCACCCTCACCCTCACCCCTAAGCCTAAACCTAATCCTCACCCTAACCCTTACCCTCACACTACTCTAACCCTAACCCTAACCCTCACCCTAACCCTAACACTCACCCTAACCCTAACCCTTACACTAATCCTAAACCTAACCTTAACCCTCACCCTAAACCTACCCCTCAACCTACCCTCACCTTAACCTTACCATAACTCTAAACCTCACCCTCACCTAACACTCAACCTAAACATTAGCCTAACCCTAACCCTCAACCTCACCCTAACGCAAACACTAACCCTCACCCTAAACCTCACACTCACCCTAACCCTCACCCTCACCGTAACCCTAACCTTAACCCTAAACCTAAAACTCACAATAATCTTAAACCTCACCCTAAACCTAAACCTCACCCTAACCCCCAACATAAACCTAATCCTAACCCTAACCATCAACATAACCCTAAACCTAACCTTCAATCTCACCCTCATCCTCACCCTAACCCTTATCCTTCCCCTCACCCTAACCCTCATCCTAAACCTAAACCTGACCCTAATCCTCACCCTAACCCTACCACTAATCCTTACCCTAACCCTCACCCTCAAACTCGTTCTAACCGTAAACCTAACACTAATCCTAACCCTAACCCTCACCCTCACCTTCACCCTAAATCTAACCCTAACCCTCAACCTAATCCTATCCCTAAAACTAAACTTTACCTCACCCTCACCATCACCCTAATTCTAACCTTAACCCTAAAGCCTAAACCTCACCCTAACCCTAACACTCACCCTAAATTTCACCCTAACCCTCATTCTCACCCTAACCCTAACCCTAAACCTCACCATCATCCTAACCCTCACCCTAACCCTAATCCTAACCCTCACGATAACCCTCAACCTAAACCTAACCCTAACCCGAACCCTCACCATAACCCTAACCCTAACCCTAACACTCACCCTAACACTAACCCTAACCCTAAACCTCACCCTCAACCTCACCCTCAACCAAACCCTAACCCTAACACTAATCCTACCGCTAAAACTCAACCTCACCCTAATTCAAACCCTAACCCCAAAACATAAACCAAACCCTAACCCTCACACTCACCCTAAACTTCACCCTCAGCCTTATTCTCACCCTAACCCTACCACTAACACTTACCCTAACCCTCAACCTCACCCTCATTCTAACCCTAACCCTAACCCTAAACCTAATCTTAACCCTAACCCTCACCCTCACCTTCACCCTAACTCTAACCCTAACCAACGCTAACCCTAACCCTAATCCTATCCCTAACCCTAAACTTTACCCTAACCCTCATTCTCACCCTAACCATAACCCTAAGCCTCAGCCACATTCTAAACCTTACCCTAACCCTGACCCTCACCATACCCCTAAACTTAACCCTAACACTAACCCTCACACTAACCCTAACCCTCACCCTCACCCTAACCCTTACCCTCACCATAACCCTAACCTTGACCCTAACCCTAACCCTCACCCTAATCCTAACACTAATCCTCACCCAAACCCTGAACCTTAACCTAACCCTATCCCTAACCCTCACCCTAACCCTAAACCTAACCCTCAATCTCACCCTCATCCTCTCCTAACCCTAAACCTACCCTTCACCCTAATACTTACCCTAACACTAACCCTAACCCTAAACCTCACCCTCAATCTCACCCTCAGCCTAACCCTAACCATACCTGTAATCCTAACCCTAAACCTCACCCTCACCCTAATTCTAACCCTAACACTGAAACCTAAACCTCACCCTAACCCTGACACTCGCCCTAAACTTCACCCTCACCCTAATCCTCACCCTAACCCTACCACTAATCCTTACCCTAACCCTCACCCTCACCCTCATTATAACCTTAACCCTAACCCTAATCCTAACCCTAAACCTCACCCTCACGTTCACCCTAACTGTAACCCTACCCAACCCTAACTCTCGCCCTAAATCTATCCCTAACCCTAAACTTTAACCTAACCCTCATTCTCACCCTAACCCTAACCCTAAACCTCAGCCTCATCCTAACCCTCACCTTAACCCTTACCGTAACATTCACCCTAACCCTAGCACTCATACTAATCCTAACCCTCACCCTAACCCTAACCCTAACCCTAACCCTCACCCTAACCCTCAACCTAAACCTACCCCTCACCCTACCCTCACCTGAACCCTAACCATAACTCTAAACCTCACCCTCAACTAACACTCACCCTAAACTTTAGCCTAACCCTAACCCTCAACCTCACCCTAACCCAAACAATAACCCTCACCCTAAACCTCACCCTAAACCTCACACTCACCGTACCCCTCACCCTCACACTAACCCTCACCCTAACCCTCATCCAAACCCTAACCCTAACCCTAACACTCACGCTAACACTAACCCTATCCCTAAACCTCACCCTCAACCTCACCATCAGCCTAACCCTAAACCTAACCATAATCCTAACCCTAAACCTCACCCTCACCCTAATTCTAACCCTAAACCTAAAACATAAACTTCAGCCTAACCCTAACACACACCCTAAATATCACCCTCACCGTAATCCTCACCCTAACCCTACCACTAATCCATACCCTAACCCTCACCCTCACCCTCATTCTAACCCTAACCCTATCCCTAATCCTAACTGTAACCCTCACCCTCACCTTCACCCTAACTCTAACACTAACCCAACCATAAACCTCACCCTAATCCTATCTCTAACCCTAAACTTTACACTAATCTTCATTCTCACCTTAACCCTAACCCTAAACCTCACCCTCATTCTAACCCTCACCCTAAACTTTACCCTCACCATAATCCTAAACTTAATCCTAAACTTAACCCTGACCCTAACCCTCACCCTAACCCTTACACTAACCCTCACCGAAAACCTCAACCTGAACCTAACCCTAAA
Source organism: Dipodomys merriami (assembly GCF_024711535.1). Classification (NCBI taxonomy): domain Eukaryota; kingdom Metazoa; phylum Chordata; class Mammalia; order Rodentia; family Heteromyidae; genus Dipodomys; species Dipodomys merriami. Next base: position 1,034,606 of record NW_027204148.1, on the reverse strand, counting down.
ACTAACCCTCACCCTAAACCTAACCCTAACCCTCATCCTCACCCTAACCCTAACCCTACCCCTCACCCTAACCCTCATCCTAACCCTAAACCTAACCCTAACACTCACCCTAACACTAACCCTAACCCTTAACCTCACCGGCAGCCGAACCCTAACCCTAAACCTAAAACTAACCCTAAACCTCAACCTCACCCTAATTCTAACCCTAACCCTAAAAACTAAACTTCACCCTAACCCTAACACTCACCCTAAACTTCACCCTCACCCTAATCCTCACCCTAACCCTACCACTAACCCTTAGCCTAACCCTCACCCTCACCTTCATTCTACCATAACACTAACCCTAATCCTAACCCTAAACCTGACCCTCACCTTCACCATAACTCTAACTCTACCCAACCCTAACCCTCACCCTATTCCTATCCCTAACCCTAAACTTTACCCTAACCCTCATTCTCACCCTAACCCTAACCCTAAACCTCACCCTCATCCTAACCCTCACCCCAACCCTTACCCTCACTGTAACCCTAACCTTAACCCTAACCCGAACCCTCACCTTCACCATAACTCTAACTCTACCCAAACCGAACCCTCACCCTATTCCTATCCCTAATCCTAAACTTTACCCTAACCCTCATTCTCACCCTAACCCTAAGCCTCACCCTCATCCTAACCCTCACCCCAACCATTACCCTCACTGTAAACCTAACCTTAACCCTAACCCGAACCCTGACACTAATCCTAACACTCAGCCTAACCCTAACCCTAAACCTCACCCTAACCCTCAACCTAAACCTAACACAAATCCTTACCCTCACCATAACCCTAATACTAACTGTCAATCTCAGCCTCATCCTCACCCTAACCCTAATCCTACCCTTCACCAGAACCCTCATCCGAACACTAACCCTAACCCTAACACTCACCCTAACACTAACCCTAACCCTAAACCTCACCCTAAAACTCACCCTCAGCCTAACCCTAACCCTAACCCTAATCCTAACTCTAAACCTCACCCTTACCCTAATTCTAACCCTAACCCTAAACCTAAACCTCACCCTAACCCTAACACTCACCCTAAACTTCACCCTCACCCTAATTCTGACCCTAACCCTAACCCTAATCCTAACCCTAACCCTCACCCTCACCTTCACCCTAACTCTAACCCTAACCCAACGCTAACCCTCACCCTAATCCTATCCCTAACCCTAAATTTACATTAAATCTAATTCTCACCCGAATCCTAACCCTAATCCTAACCCTCACACGAACACTAACGCTAACCCTAAACCTCACCCTCACCCTAAACCTCCCCCGAACCTTGACCCTAACCCTAACACTAACCTACACACTAATACTAACCCTAATCCTAAACCTAACCCTAAATTTCACCCTAACCCTAAACCTAACCCAAACCCTCATGCTAACTCTAAAGCTAACCCTAATCCTCATGCTCACACTAAACCTCACCGTCACCCTAACCCTCACCTTAAACCTAACCCTCAACCACAACCTGAAACTCACTCTCAACCGAACACTCACCCTCACCCGAAACATGACCCTAAACCGAACCCTCTCCCTAACCCAAACCCTAACCCTCACAGTAAATCTAACCCTCACCTCATCCTCACCCTCACCCTAATGCTAACTCTAACCCTACCCCTCAGCCTAACCCTCACCCTAACCCTAACCCTCACCTTCAACCTGACCCTAATACTTACCATAACGAAGATCCTAAACCTGACCATCACCCTAAACATCACCCTAACCCTTACCTTTACCCTAACCCCAAAACTAACCCTAACCCTAACCTTCATACTAACCATAAGGCTCACCATAAGCCTAACCCTAACACTAAACCTAAACCTCACACTACTCTCACCCTAACCATAACCCTAATCCTACCGCTAATCCTAACCCTCACCCTACAACTCAGCCTAACCCTAAACCTAAACCTAACCCCCGCCAAAACCCTAAACGTTACCCTAAAGCTTATCCTCAACCTACCGTAAGCCTATTCCTAAACCTAACCCTAACACTCATCCAAAACCTAAGCCTAATGCTAACCCTAACCCATACCCTAACCCTCACCCAAACCCCATGGCTAACACTAACCGTAACCCTCACCCTAACCCTCACCCTAACCCTAAACATAAACATAAACCTCGCCCTAACCCTCATCCTAACTCTAACACTAAACCTAACCCTCACCCTCACCCTAACACTCACCCTAACCCTTAACCTCACGCTAACCCTCACCCTCACCCTTACCCTAACCCTAACCCTCACCATAACCCTAACCCGAACCATAACCCTCACCCTCACACTAACCCTCTCCCTAACTCTAACCCTAACCCTCACCCTCACCCTAACCCTAACTCTCACCCTCACCTTAATCCTAACTATACCACTCACCCTAACCCTCATCCTAACCCTAACCCTAAGACTAAAACTAACCGGAACACTAACCATAACATTTACCCTCACGCTCAACTTCACCCCTCAGCCTAACCCAAAATCTCACCGGAACCCTTACTCTCACCCTAACCTAACCCTAACCCTAACCCTCACACTAACCCTAACCCTCACCCTAACCCGAACCATTACACTAACCCTAAACCTAACCTTAACCCTCACCCTAACCCTAACCCTAACCCTACATCTCACCCTACCCTATCCCTAACCATAACTCTAAACCTCACCCTCACCATAACACTGACCCTAACCCTTAGCTTAACCCTAACCCTCAAACTCACTCTAACCCAACCCATAACCCTCACCCTAAACCTCACACTCACCCTAACCATCACCCTCACCATAACCCTTACCCTCAGCGTAACCCTAACCTTAACCCTAACCCGAACCCTCACACTATTCCTAACACTCACCCTAACAATAACACTCACCCTAGCACTAACCCTAACCCTAACCCTAACCCTAAACCTCAACCTCACTCTAATTCTAACCCTAACACTAAAACCTAAACCACATCCTAACCCTAACACTCACCCTAAACTTCACCCTCACCCTAATCCTCACCCTAACCCTACCACTACCCCTTACCCTAACCCTCACCCTCACCCTCATTCTAACCCTAACCCTAATACTAACCCTAAACCTCACCCTCACCTTCACCCTAACTCTAACCCTAACCCAACCCTACCCCTCACCCTAATCCTATCCCTAACTCTAAACTTTACCCTAAGCCTCATTCTCACCCGAAACCTAACCCTAACACTAACCTTCACCCTAACCCTCACCAGAACACTAATGCTAACCCTAAACCTCACCCTCACCCTAAACCTCACCCTAACCCTTATCCTCACACTAACCCTAACTCTAACCTTCACACTAATCCAAACCCTAACCCTAACCCTAAACCTAAATTTCACCCTAACCCTCACCCTAACCCTAAACCTAAACTAAACCCTCACACTAACTCTAACCTTAACCCTAACACTCATGCTCACACTAACACTCACCGTCACACTAACCCTCTCCATAACCCTAACCCTCAACCACCTGAAACTCACCCTCAGCTGAACCCGAACCCGAATCTGAAACATCACCCTAAACCGAACCCTCTCCCTAACCCTTACCCTAACCCTCACCGTAAATCTAACCCTCACCTCACCCTTACCTTCACCCTAACCCTAACACTCACCATAAACCTAACCCTAACCCTAAACCTAACCTTAACCCTAAACCTAACCCTCACCCTAAGCCTAACCCTAAGTCTAACCCTAAACCTCACCCTCACCCTAAGCCTAACCCTAACCCTCACCCTCATCCTCACCCTCACGCTAACCCTAACTCTAACCCTACCCCTCAGCCGAACCCTCACTCTAACCCTAACCCTCACCTTCAACCTGACCCTAATCCTTACCCTAACCCTGATCCTAACCCTCACCATCACTGTAACCCTTACCCTCACCCTAACCCAAAACCTAACCCTAACCCTAACCCTCACCCTACCACTCACCCTAACCCTAACACTGAACCTAACACTAACTGTAACACTAACTCTAAACCTTACCCTCACCCTCACCCTCACCCTTCAGCCTACACCTAACTCTCACCCTATCCCTTAACCTCTCACTACGCTAACCCTAAACCTAACCTTCATACTAACCCTAACACTCAACCTAACCCTACCCCATACACTAACCCTAACCCTAACTTTAACCCTCACCCTAACCCTAACCCTAACCCTAAACCTACACCTCACCCTACCCTCACCCTAACCCTAACCATAACTCTAAACTTCACCCTCACCTTAACACTCACCCTAACCCTTAGCCTAATCCTAAACCTCAACCTCACCCTAACCCTAACCCTAACCCTCACAATAAACCTCACCCTAAAACTCACACTCACCCTAAACTTCACCCTCACCGTAACCCTAACCTTAACCCTAACCCTAACCCTAATGCTCACACTAACCCTAACCCAAACCCTAATCCTAACCCTAACCCTCACCCTAACCCTCAACCTAAATCTAATCCTAACACTAAACTTCACCATAACACTAACCCTAATCCTAAACCTCACCCTCAACCTCAACCTCAGCCGAACCCTAACCCTAAACCTACCCCTCACCCTAACCCTCATCCTAACCCTAACCCTAACCCTAACACTCATCCTAACACTAACCCTAACCCTAAACCTCACACTCAACCTCAACCTCAACCTCAGCAGAACCCTAACCCTAACCATAATCCTAGCCCTAAACCTCACCCTCACCCTAATTCTAACCCTAACCCTAAAACCTAAACCTCATCCTAAACCTAAAACTCACCCTAAATTTCACCCTCACCCTAATCCTCACCCTAACCCTACCATTAACCCTTACCCTCACCTACACCCTAACAGTAACCCTACCCAACCCTAACCCTCACCCTAATCCTATCCCTAACGCTAAATTTACCCTAACCCTCATTCTCACCCTAACACTATCCCTAAACATCACCCTCATCATAACCCTCACCCTAACCTTACCCTCACCGTAACCCTAACCTTAAACAAAACCTTAACCCTCCCACTAATCCTAACCCTCACCCTAACCCTAATCCTAAACCTCACCCTAACACTAAACCTAAACCTAATCTATACCCTAACCTTCACCGTAACCCTACCAATAACTGTCAATCTCACCCTCATCCTAACCCTAACCCTAAGCCTGCCCCTCACCCTAACCCTCATCCTATCCCTAACCCTAACCCTAACACTAACCCTAACCGTAAAACTCACCCTCAACCTCACCCTCAGCCTAACCCTAAGCCTAACCCTAAAACTAACACTAAACCTCACCCTCACCCTAATTCTAACCCTAACCCTAAACCTAAACCTCAACCTAACCCTAACACTCACCCTAAACTTCACCGTCACCCTAACTCTCAACCTAACCCTAATATTTACAGTTACCCTAACCCTCACCCTCACACTCATTCTAACCCTAACCATAAACCTAACCCTAAGCCTAAACCTAACAATCACCCTAACCTTCACCGTAACTCTAAGCCTAACCCAACCCTAACCCTCACCCTAATCCTTTCCCTAACCCTAAACTTTACACTAAACCTCATTCTCACTGGAAACCTAACCCTAACCCTAACCCTCACCCTAACCCTCACCAGAACACTAACGCTCACCATAACACACACCCTCACCCTAAACCTCACCCTAATCCTGACCCTAACCCTAACCCTAATCTTCACACTAATCCTAACCCTAACCCTAACCCTAACCCGAAATTTCACCCTAACCCTCACCCTAACCCTAACACTAACCCAAACCCTCACCCTCACTCTAACACTAACCCTAACCCACACGCTCACAATAACCGTCATCGTCACCCTAAACCTCACCCTTACCCTAACCCTCAACCACACCCTAAAACTCACCCTCTCCCGAATCCTCACCCTCACCCGAAATATCACCCTAAACCGAATCCTCTCCCTAACCCTAACACCAACCCTCACAGTAAATATAACCCTCACCTCACACACACCCTCACCCTAAGCCTAACACTCACATTAGACCTAACCCTAAACCTAACCCTCACCCTAACCCTAACTGTAACCCTAACACTCAACCTCAACCTAATCCTCAGCCTAACCCTAACCCTCACTCTCACCCTCACCCTAAACCTAACCTTAAACTTAACAGTAACCCTAAACCTAACTCTCAACTTCAACCTCACCCTAACGCTAACCTTAACCCTAACCCTCATAATCACGATTACCATAAACCTAATCCTAACACTAATTCTCACCCTAACCCTCACCCTCACCCTAAACCTATCCCTCACCCTCACCCTCACCCTACTCCTAACCGTTACCATAACGCTAACCCTCACCCTCACCCTAAGCCTAACCCTAACACTCTCCCTAACCCTCACGCTCAGCCTAACACTAAACCTAAACCTAACCCTCACACTCACCCTCACACTCACCCTAACCCTAATGCTCACCCTAAACTTAACCCTGACCCTCAACTTCACCGTAACACTCACCATCACCCTAAACCTCACCGTAAACCTATCCCTCACCCTCACACGAACACTGACCCTTACACTAACCAACACCCTCACCCTAAACATCACCCTAACTCTAACCCTCACCCTCACCCTAACCCTAACCCTCACCCTAACCTTAATCCTCTCTCACCCTCACCTTCTCCCTAAGCCTAACCCTAAATCTATCACTAACTCTAAATCTAATTCTCACCCTCAAGCTGACCCTAACGTTAACCCTAACCCTAACACTCACCCTCACTCTCACCCTAAACCTAACCATAACCCTAAACCTAAACCTAAACCTCACCCTAAGCTTAACCCTAAACCTCACCCTATCCCTCACCCTCACACTGACCCTAACCCAAACCCTAACCCAAACCTAAACCTAACCCTCAACCTAAACCTCACCCTAACAGTAAGCCTAACCCTAACCCTGACCCTACACCTCACCCTTACCCTAACCCTAACGCTTAACCTAACCCTATCTCTCACCTAAACCTTATCCTCACCCTAACCCTGACCCTAACTCTAACCCTAACCCTCACACTAATCCTAAACCCTAACCCTAAATTACAACCTAAACCTCATCCTCACCCTAACCCAAACCCTAACCCTAACCCCAACCCTTACCCTCACCCTTAACCTAACCCTCACTGTCACCCTAAACCTCACCCTAACCCTTATCCTCAACCACAACCTAAACCTCACCCTCACACCAACCCCAACACTCACCCTAACCCTAAACATCAACCTAAACCTAACCCTCACCCTACCCCTATCCCTAACACTCACCCTAAGCCTCACGCTCACTGTAAACCTATCCCTCAACCTCACCCTCACCCTAACCCTAACCCTAATTCTAATATTAACCCTCACCCTAAGCCTCACCCTAACCCTAACCCTAACCCTCACCCTCACCCTAACCCTCACGCTAACCCTAACTCTAACTTTCACCTTAATCCTCACCCTTACCCTAACCCTATCCCTCACCCTCACCCTAACACTAACCCTAAGACTAACACTAACCCTAACCCTCAACCTAAGTTTAACACTAACCCTAATCCTAATTTTCACCCTCACCATATTCCTAACCCTCATCCTCACACTCAGCCTAACACTAACCGTAACTCTAACCCTCACCCTCAACCTCACCCTCACCCTCACCCTAACCCTAATCCTAACCCCAACCCTCACCCTAACTCTAACCCTAACCCAAACCTAACCCTCCACTAAGCCTAACCGTAACCCTAAAACTTACCCTAAACCTCACCCTCACCAGAAACCAAACCCTAACCCTAACCCTGACCCTCACCCTCACCCTAAACCTCACCCTAACCCTAACACTAACACTAACCCTCATGCTCACCCTAAACCTCACCCTAACCCTTATACTCACTCTAACCCTGACCCTAACCCTTACCTTAACCCTCACACTAATCCTAAACCTAACCATAACCCTAACCCTAAATTTCACCCTCACACTCACCCTAACCCTATCGCTAACCCAAACCCTCACCCTAACTTTAACCCTAATGCTAACCCTAAATCTCACCCTAACTCTAGCCATCATCCTATCCCTAACACTCAACCACACCCTAAACCTCACCCTCACTCGAACCCTCACCCGAACCCTAAACATCACCCTAAAGAGAACGCTCAACCTAACCCTAACACTAACCCTCACGCTAAATCTAACCCTCACCCTCACTGTCATCCTAAGCCTAACCCTCACCCTAACCCTAACCGTAACCCTCACCCTCACCCTAACCCTAAACCTCACACTCAACCTAACCCTTACCCTCACCCTCACCCTAACCAAAAGTCTCAACCTCACCCTAAGCCTCACTGTCACAATAACCCTCACCCTAGCCCTAACCCTCACCCTCACCCTCACACTCACCCTAACCCTAACCCTCACCCTCACACTCACACTCACCCTAAGCCTAACCCTAAACCTAATACTAACCCTAAACCTAAATCTCACCCTCAACCTCACCGTTACACTAACCCTAACCCTAACCCTAACCCTCACCCTCACAATCACCCTAAACCTAACACTAACCCTAACCCTCACCATAACCTATAACCTCACCCTAACCCTATCCCTCACCCTCACCCTCACCCTAAACTAATCCTAACCCTCACACTCACCCTAACACTAACCCTCACCCACGCCCTCACACTTAACCTAAACATAAACATACGAACCCTAAAGCTAACTCTCACCCTCACCCTCACCCAAAGGTTAACCCTAATCCTAAACCTAATCCTCACCCACTTCATCACCCTAACCCTAACTCTAACCCTCAGCCTATCCATCACCCTCACCCTAACCCTAACCCTAAACTTAAACCTAACCCTCAACCTATGACTAACCCTAACCCTAACCCTAACCCTCACCCTCACCCTAATCCTGAACCTAACCCTCTCTCTCACCCTCATGCTCAGCCTAACACTTACCCTAACACTAAACCTCACCTGCAACCTCACCCTCATCCTAACATTACACCTCACCCTAACCCTCACCCTAACCCTAAACCTAACCTTAAAACTCACCCTAACACCAATCCTAACACGAATCCTCACCCTAACTCTAACCCTAATCCTCACCCTAAGCCTAACCCTAACACTAACCCTAACCCTAACCCTCACACTAACACTCATCCTAATCCTAAACCTAACCATAACCATCACCCTCACACTAATTCTATCCCTAACACAAACCTTCACCTGCACCCTCACCCTCACCCTCAATCTAACCCTAAACATAACCCTAATCCTAAACCTAGCCCTCACCCTCACCATCACCTTAACTCTAACCCTTACCCAACCTTAACACTCACCCAAACTCTAACCCTAACCAAATCCTAACACTCACCCTAAAACTCACCCTAACCCTAACTCTAACCCTAAGCCTCACGCTAACCCTAACTTTCACCCGAAACCTAACCCTCACTATCACCCTAACCCTAAAACTAACCCTAACCCTCACTATAACCCTAATACTAACCCTAAACCTCACCCTCAATCTAAAACTCACCCTAATCCTTTCCTTCACCCTAACACTAACCCTAACCCTCACACTAATCCTAAACATAACCATAAGCCTAACACTAAAGCTCAACCTAACCCTCACCCTAACCATAACCCTCACCCACACCCTAACCCTCACCCTCACCTGAACACTCATCCTCACCTTAAAGCTCACCCTCACCTTAAACATCACACTAACCCTAACCCTCACCCTAAACCTAACCCTCAATCTGACACTAACCCTCACCCTCACCCTCACCCTCACCCTAACCCTAAGCTTAACCCTAAACCTAACACTAATCCCAAACCTAAATCTCAACCTCACCCTGTCTCTAACGCTAACCCTAACCCTAACACTAACCCTGACCCTCAGCCTAGCCCTAACACTAACCCTGACTCAAACACTAAACCTAAACCTAATCCTTATCCTCACCCTAACCCTAACCCTCACCCTAACCCTAAACCTAAACCTAAACCTAAACACTAAACCTAAACCTAATCCTTATCCTCACCCTAACCCTAACCCTCACCCTAACCCTAACACTCAACCTAACCCTTACCATAAACCTTACCCTAACCCTAAATCTGACAATAACCCTCACCCTCACCCTCACCCTCACCCAAAGGCTAAGCCTAACCATAAACCAAACACTAATCCGAAACTTAAATCTGACCCTCACACTCTCCCTAACGCTATCCCTATCCATAAAACTAACCCTGGCCCTCACCCGAGCCCTCACACTAAACCTAACCCTAACCCTAAACCTCAACCTAACCCTTATCCTCACCCTAACCCTACCCCTCACCCTAACCCTAACCCTAACCCTCACCCTCACACTAACCCTAAACCTCACCCTAACTCTACCCCTAAAACTCATCCTAAACCTAATCCTAACCCCACCCTAACGCTAATCCTCAAACTAACCCTAAACCTCACTACAACCCTAACCCTAACCCTAACCCTCACCCTCACCCTCACCCTCAGTCTCAACCTAACCCTAACCCTAAACCTAATCCTAACCATAACCCCCACACTCACCCTCACCGTAAACCTAACCCTTACCCTAAAACTCACCCTCACCCTCACTGACAGCCTCACCCTCAGCCTAAACCTAACCCTAACAATAACCCCAACCCTGACCCTAACCCTAACTCTCACCCTAACCTAACCATAAACCTCACCCTCACCCTAACCCTAACATAACCCTAACCTTAGCCTAAACCTAACCCTAACACTAACCTTCACCATAACCCTCACCCAAAATGTAATGCTAGCCCTAACCTTCATTCTCACTCTAACCCTAACCTTAAAAATAACCCTAACCCTTACACTAACCCTACTCCTCAGCCTAACACTCACCCTAACCCTCTCCCTAAACCGAAGTCTTACCCTAACCCTAACCCTAACCCTAAACTTTACCCTAACCCTAACCCTTATTCTAACCCTAACACTCACCCTAATCCTCACACTAACCCTAAACCTCTCCCTAACCCTAAACCTAACCCTCACCCTCACCCTCACCCTCACCCTTCGCCTAACCCTAACCCTAATCCTAAACCTAACCCTAACTCCCACACTCACCCTCACCCGTAACCTAAGCCGAACCCTAAAACTCTCCCTCACCCTCACTGTCAGCCTCACCCTCAGCCTAACCCGAACCCTAACAATAAACCTAAGCCTGACCCTAACCCTAACCCTAACTCTCATCTTAACCCTAACCCTAACCATCACCCTCAAACTACCCCTAACAAAAATAACCTTAAACCTAAACCTAACCCTCACCCTAACTTTCTGGCTAACCCTAACACTCACTCTCACCCTAATCCTAACCCGCATAGTAACCCGCACCCAAAAGGTAATGCTAACCCTAACCCTTACTGTCACCGTAAACCTAACATTAACAATAAACCTAACCCTCACTCTAAACCTAACCCTAACCCTAAGTCTCACCCTATCCCTAACCCTAACCCTCACTCTCAACCTAGCCCTCACCCTAAATCTAATCCTAACCCTAAACCTCACCCGAACTCTCACCCGAACCCTAACCATCACCCTCACCCTAACATCACCCTACCCATAACCCTCACACTAACCCTAACCCTAACACTTACCCTAACCCTAACCCTCACACTAACTCTAACCCTAAACCTATCCCGAACCCGAACCAGAACCCTAATCTTAAACCTCACACTAACCCTAAACCTCACCCTCACCTTAACCCTAACCCTAACACTAAACCTAACCCTCCCCTCACTTTCACCGTCACCCTAACCCTAACAATAACACTAACCCTAACCCTATCCCTAACCCTAACCCTAAACCTAACCCTATCCCTAAACCGCCCCCTCCCCCTCAGTCTAACCTTAACCCTAATCCTAATCCTAACCCTAATTCTCAATTTCACCCTCACCCTAAACCTACCCCTAACCCTAAACCTCACCCTCACCCTCACCTTCACCCTATCCCTAACAATAACCCTTAACCTAACACTAAACCTTACCCTAACCCTCACCTAAACACTAACTCTAACCCTAACCTCAACCCTAAACCTAAACCTAACCCTTACCCTAACCCTAACCCTCACCCTAACACTGACTCTCAGACTGACCCTGACACTCACCCTGACCCTATCCTTAAACCTAACACTCACCCTCACTCTAACCCTCAACCCTACCCTTACATTCACCCTAACCCTCACCCAAACCTTAACCCTAAACCTAACCCTCACCCTAACCCTCAACCTTACCCTAAACCTCACCCTCACAATAACCCTAACCCTAACCCGCACCCTCACATTAACCTCAACCTAAACCTTACCCTCACCCTAACCCTAAGCCAAAACCTAACCCTAACCCTCACACTAACACTAAACTTCACCCTAACTGTAACCCTACCCCTCAACCTAACACTCATTCTAAACCTAACCCTAACTCTAAGCCTCACCCTAACCCTAACCTTCACCCTAATCCAAAACCTCACCCTCACCCTCACCATCACCCTCCGTGTAACCCTAAATCTAACCCTAATCCTAACCCTAACACTAACACTAATCCTCATCCTAAACATCACCCTCAGCCTCACCCTAGCTCTAACCCTTACCCAACTCTAACCCTCACCCAACTCTAACCCTCACCCTAACTCTAAACCTCACCGAACCCTAACCCTCACACTCACAATCACACAAACCTTAACCCTAACCCTCACCCTCACCATGACCCTAACCATAAACCTAACCTTAACCCTCACCCTAACCCTCACCCTAAACCTAAGGCTAACTCTCTCTCCCTCACCCTAAACCTCTCACTAACCCTAACACTCATTCCACTCATTCTAACCCTAACCCTAACCCTAACCCTCACACTAATCGTAACCCTAATCCTAACCCTAAATTTCAACTTATCCCTCACCCTAACCATAACCCTAACCGTAACCCTCCCCCTCACCCTCCCCTCACCGTCATCCTAACCCTCACCCTAACACTAACCCTCACCCACACCCTAATCCTCACCCTCACGCAAACACTCACCCTAACCCTAAACCCCACCCTACCTTAAACATCACACTAACTCTCACCCCCAACCGAACCCTAACCCTAACTGTAAACCTAACCCTCTCCCTCAACTTCACTCTCACACTCACCCTAAGCCTAACATTAAACTTAACACTAGTCCTAAAACTTAATCTAACCCTCACCCTCACCCTAATGCTAACCCTAACGCTAACCCTAACCTTAACCCTCACCCTCACCCTAGCCCTCACCCTAAACCGAACCCTAACCCTCACCCTAACCCTCAAGCTACCCCTTACCCTCCCCTTAACCCTAACCCTCACCCTAACCCTAACACTTAACCTAACCTTTACAGTCACCCTAAACCGAACACCAACCCTAACCCTAACCCTCACACTAACCATAACACTAACCTTAACCCTAACCCTACCCCACACCCTAACCCTAAACCTAACACTAACACTAATCCTCACACTAACCCTAAACCACACCCTAATCCTAACCCTAACCCCAACCCTAGCCTAACCCTTACCTCACGCTAACACTAACGTTAACCCTAACACTAACACTCAGACTAAACCTACACCTCTCCATAACAATAAACCTACACCTCATCCAAACCCTCATGCTAACCCTCACCCTAACACTCAGGCTAAACCTAACCCTCATTCTCATCCTAACCCTCACTCTAATATTTACCCTCACCCTAACCCTACTCCTAACCCTCACCCTCACCCTTACCCTCACCCTAACCCTAACCATAACTTTAATCCTAACCATAACACTCACCCTCAGCCTCACCCAATCCCTAAACCTAACCCTAACACTCACCATCACCATAATTCTAACCTTAAGCATAACCCGCACCTGAACCGTCACCCTCATCCTAACTCTAACACTAAACCTCACTCTGACCCTAAACCTCAACCTAACACTAACCCTAAACCTAACACTCACCCTCAACCTAACCCTCACCCTCACCCTAACCCTAATCCTAACCCTAACCCTCACCATAACCCTCACACTAACGCTTACCCTAAACCTAACACTAAACCTAACCCTAACCCTAACCCTCACACTAAATCTAAACCTCACCCTTACCGTAACACTACCCCTCACCCTAACACTCATCCTAACCCTAACACTAAACCTAACCCTCACCCTCACGCTCACCCTAAACCTAACCCCAACCCTCACCCTACAACAACACCTCACCCTCACCCTCACCCTCAGTCTAAGCCTAACCCTAATCGTAATCGTAACCCTAACCCTAACCCTAATCCTATACCTAACCCTCACCCTCACCTTCACCTTAACTATATCCCTTACCAAAACTTAACCCTAAACCTCACCCTAACGCTAATCCTCATCGAACCCCAACCCTCACGCTAAAACTCACATTAACCCTAAACCTAACCCTAACCCTCACCCTCATCCTAAACCTAAACTTAACCCTAACCCTCAGCCCAAACCTCACCCTAACCCTAAGGCTAACTCTAACCCTCCCCCTCACACTAAACCTCTCCATAACCCTCAAACTAGACCTCACCCTAACCCTAACCCTCACCCTCATCCTCACCCTCACCCTAACCCTAACATTAACCCTAAACTCACCTTAACACTCACATAACCCTAACTCTAAACCTCAACCTAATCCTAAGTCTAAACCTAATCCTAACCCTAACCCTCACACTAACCCTGAACCTCACCCTAACCCTAAATCTCAACCTAACCCTAACCGTCACCCTCACACTCACACTCACCCTCAGCCTAAACCTAACCCTATCAATAACACTAACCTTAATCCTAACCCTCACCCTCACCCTAATCTTAACCCTAAACCTAAACATAAACCTAACCCTCACCCTGAGCCTAACCAATAACTTCACAATTACTCTAACCCTACCTTAACCCAAAAACTAATCCTAACCCTCACCGTAACACTCATGCTAATCCTTAACCTCACTCTCACCCTAACCCTCAACCTAACCCTTACCCTAAGCCTAACCCTAACCCTAACGTGACTCTAACCCTCACTGTAAACCTAACCCTCATTCTAACCCTCACCTTAACCCTATCCCTCACCCTAACATTAACCCTAACTTCACCATAACCCTAACCCTAAACCTAACCCTCACCCTAAAACTAAACCTAACCCTCACCCTCACCCTCACCCTAAGCTTAACCCTACCCCAACACTAATCCTAAAACTAACACTCAGCCTAACCCTAACCCTAACCCTAATCCTAAACATAAACCACACCCTCACCCTAAACCTCATCCTCACCCTCACCCTCACCCTAACCCTAACCCTAATGTTTAGCCTCACCCTTACCCTAACCCTCACCCTAACCTTAACTATAATCTTCACCCACACCCTCACCCTCACTCAAACCCAAACCCTAACCCTAACCCTCACCCTTACCCTCATCCTAACCTTAATTCTAACCCTCACCCTCACCATAACCCTAACCCTAACCCTAACCCGAACCCTTACCCTAACCCTTAACCTCACCCTCACCAGAACACACACCCTCACCATCACCCTAAACATCACCCTAACCCTAACCATAAAACTAACCCTAACCCTCACACTCAACAATACCATAATACTAACACTGACCATAACCCTCACGCTAATCCAAACCCTCACCCTCACCCTAACTCTCACACTCACCATAATCCTAACACTAACCCTAACCCTAAAACCCATCCTCACCCTAACACTCACCCTAACCCTTACCCTCACATTAAGTCTAAACCTAACACCAACCCTAACCCTCAAACTAACCCTAAACCTCACCCTAAACCTAAACCCAAACCTAACCCTAACACTCAACCACATCCTCAGAGTCACCCTTAGCCTAACCCTAACTCTAGCCATAACCCTAACCCTAACTGTACCCTAACCTAACCCTAACCCTAAAACTAACCCTCACCCTAACCTTAACCCTCACCTTCACCCTAACCCTAATGCTAAACCTAAGCCAAACCCAAACCCTATCCCTCACTATAACTCGCACCCTAACACTCACTCAATTCCTAAAAATCACTCTCAGCCTAACCTTCAACCTCACCCTTACCCTCACCCTACCCCTAACCCTAACTCTCACCCAAACCCTAACCCTATCTTTCACCCTCACCGTAATCCTCACACTAACACTCATGCTAACCCTAACCCTCACTCTCACCCTAACCCTCACCCTAACCCTTACTCTCACCCTAAACCTAACCCACAACCTACCTCTAACCCTAAACCTAACCCTCACAAGAATACTAACACTCACCCTAACACTAACACTAATCCTAACCCTAACACTCACCCTCATGCTCACCCTAATGCTAACACTAATCCTAACACTAACCCACACCCTCACCCTCACCCTAAGCCTAACACTAATCCTAACACTAATTCTAAACCTAAACCTCACCCTCACTTTAACCCTAACCCTAACCCTAAACCCCTCTCTCACCCTAACCCTAATACCTACCCTTAACCTCACCCTAACCCTAACCCTCAACCTAACCTAACCCTAACCTTCACATTCACCCTAAACCTAACCCTAAGCCTAAGCCTAACCCTAACCCTAACCCTCACCCAAACCTCATTCTAACCCTAATGCTAACCCTCACCCTCATCATAAACATAACCCTCACCTTAACCCTTGCCCTCACCCTAATATTAACCCTATACCTAACCCTAAACCTCACACTAAACCGATCCCTCTCCCAAACACTAAACCTACACTTCAGCTTAACCCTCAACCTCACCCTAACCCTAACCCTAATCCTCAGCCTATACTAATCCTAACCCTCACCCTCACCATCACCCTAGGCCTTATCCTAACCGTAAACCTAACACTAACTGAAAACCTAAACCTACTCCTAACCCTAACCCTCAGCCTAAACCTAACCCTCACACTAACCCTAACCATCACCCTCACCCTCACCATAATTTCTCACCCTAACCCTAACCCTAACCCTCACCCTCACACTAACCCTAACCTTCACCATCACCCTCACCATAATTTCTCACCCTAACTCTAACCCTAACCCTCACCCTAACTCTCACCCTAACCCTTACCCTCATCCTAAGTCTAACCCTAACCTTAACCCTCACACTAACCCTAAACCTCACCATAACCCTCACCCTCACCCTCAATCTAAACCTCACCCTCATCCTAATCCTCGCCCTAAACCTAACACTAACCCTAACCTTCACACTCACCCTTACCCTAATCCTAAACCTAACCCTAAAACTCACCCTAATCCTAACCCTCATCCTAACCCTCACCCTAAACCTCACCATCACCATAATCCTAACCATATCCCTAACCCTCATCCTCACCCTAAAGCTCACCCTACTCCATAACCTCACCCTCAGTCAAAACCTAACCCTAACCCTAACCCTCACATTAACCCTAAAACTCACCCTAACCCTCAACCTAAACCTAACCCTAACCCTCCCCTCACACTAACCCTCAGCCTAACCCTAACCCTAACAATAACCCTAACCCTCACCCTCACCCTCACACTCACCCTCAGCCTAAAACATACCCTAACAATAACACTAACCCTAATCCAACCCCTCACCCTCAACCTAACCCTAACCCTAACACTAACCCTCACCTAACCCTAACACTAACCATCACAATCCTCACCCTAACCCTAACACTAACACTAACCCTCACCCTCACTCTAAACCTAACCCTAACCATCACCCTAACCCTCATCCTAACCCTAAACCTAACACTCACCCTAACCTTAACCCTAATCCTCACCCTCACCCTAACCCTAACACTAACCCTAACCCTCATTCTCACTCTAACCCTTACCCTCACCCTAGGTCTAATCCTAACCCTAAGCCTAACCCTCACACTAACCCTAAACCTCACCTTAAACCTAAACCTAACAATAACCCTAACCCTCACCCTCATCCTCACACTCACCCTCAGCCTAACCCTAAACCTAACAATAACCTTAACCC
Organism: Dipodomys merriami; assembly: GCF_024711535.1. Lineage (NCBI taxonomy): Eukaryota > Metazoa > Chordata > Mammalia > Rodentia > Heteromyidae > Dipodomys > Dipodomys merriami. The sequence continues at coordinate 1,016,560 of NW_027204148.1, read as the reverse complement.
TAATCCTAACCCTCACCCTCACCCTCACCCAAACCCTAACCCTAACGCTAAACCTAACCCTCACCCTAACACTAACCCTCACCCTCAGCCTAACCCTAATCCTAACCAAACCCAAACCTTAACCATCTCCCTAACTGAAAACTCACCCTAACACTCACCCTAAGCCTCAATCTAACCCTCACACTAAACTTAACCCTCACCCTAGCCTTCAACCTCATCCTAATCCTCACCCTAAACCTACTCCTAACCTTTACCCTAATCCTAAGCTCAACCTCAAACTCACCTTCACCCTCACACTAACTCTCACCTTTACCCTAGCCCTCACACTAAACCTAACCCTAACAATAACCCTAACCCTCACCCTCAACCACACCCTCAGCCTACAATAATCCTAACCCTAAAACTAAACCTAACCCTCACCCTCACCCTCATCCTTAGTCTAACCCTAACCCTAACTCTCACCCTAAACCTAACCCTAACCCTAACACTATCCCTCACACTTATCCTAACCCTCACTCTAACCCTAACCCTCACCCTCAAGCTTACCCTCACCCTAAGCCTAACCCTAACCCTAACAATAATTCTAAACCTAACCCTCAGCCTAACCCTAACCCTAACCCTAATCCTATCCTGAACCCTCAACCTCAAGCTAACCCTAAACATAACCCTAACCCTAAACCTAACCAAAGCCTAAACCTTACAATCACTCTAAACGAAAACTCACCCTAACTCTCAACCTAACCCTCAACCTAACCCTCACCCTAACACTAACCCTCACCCTAACCTTCACCCTCATCCTAATCCTCGCCCTAAACCTAACCCTAACCATTACCTTAACCCTAAGCTCAACCTCAACATCACCTTCACCCTCACACTAACTCTCACCCTCACCCTAACCCTCACCCTAAACATAACCCTAACCCTAACCCTAACCATCAACCTCAGCCTACAATAACCCTAACCCTAATCCTAACTCTAACCCTCAACTTCATCTTAACCCTACCCCTAACCCTAGCACTTACCCTTACCCTCAAATTAACCATAACCCTAAACCTAACTGTAACCCTAACCCTCACACTAACCCTCACCCCAACAGTTACCCTCAACCTAACTCTACTCCTAAACCTAAATCTAACCCTCACAATAACACGAACACTCTCCTAATCTTAACCATACCCCTCATTCTAAACCTCCCGCTAACACTAACCCTAACCCTAACCCTCACCCTAACCTTAATCCTAACCCTCAGCCTCACCATAACCCTCACCGTCACCCTAACCCTCACACTAACCCTAACCCTCACCCACAGACTAACCCTCACCTTCACCCTCACCCTAACACTAATCCTAATCTTAACCTAACACTAACCCTCAGCCTCACCCGAACCCTAACCTCACCCTATCCCTCATCCTCACCCTAAACATCACCCTAACCCTAACCCTCACCCTAACCCTAACCCTAACCCTCACGCTAACCCAAACCCTCAACCTAATCCTCACCCTCATCCAAATTCTCACCCTAACCCTAATCCATACCTAACCCAAACCCTCACCCTTAACCTAAATCTCACCCTAACATTCATCCTCACCCTAGGCCTCACCCCAACCCTAACCATAACTCTAACCCTGACCTTACCTACAACCTAACCCTAACCTTAACCCTCATCGAAAGCCTAACCCTCACCCTCACCCTAAAGCTAACACTAACCCTAACCCTCACACTCACCCTCACCCTAACTCTAACCTTCACCCTCATCCTCATCATAATCTTAACCCTAACCCTAACCCTCATGCTCACCCTAATCCTTACACTCTCCCTAAGTCAAACCCTAACCCTAACCCTAACCCTCGCACTATCTCTAAACCTCACACTAACCCTAAACCTAAACCTAAACCTAACCCTCACCCTCACACTCACCCTCAGCCTAATCCTAACCCTAACAATAACCCAAACCCTTACAGTAACCCTAACCTTAACCCTCACCCTAACCCTAACCCTCATTATAACAAAAACCCTCACCCTAAATCTGAAATTCATCCTAACTCTCAACTTAACCCAAACCGTCACCCTCAACCTAAACCTTACCCTAGATCTCACCCTCACCCTAGCCCTCACCCTAATCCTCACCCTAAAACTTACCCTCACCCTTACCTTCACCCTCACCATAATCCTCACCCTAACCCTAACAGTCATTCTCACCGTAACTCTCACCCTAAGTCTGAACCTATCCCTAACCCTCACACTTACAATAAACTTAAACCGTACCTTAATCCTCACCCTCAAACTCAACCTCAGCCTAACCCTAACACTAACAATAAGCCTAACCCTAATTCTAACCCTCACCCTAAACCTAACAATAAGGCTCACCCTAACCCTAACCTTCACATTGTACCTAACCCTAACCCTAATCCTAAATGTCACTGAATCCTAACCCTAACCATCACAACCCTAACCCTAACCCTAAAACTAACACTAGCACTTACCCTAACCCTAACCCTAACCCTCACCCTAACCCTCATCCTAACCCTAATCCTAACCCTCACCCTAAACCTAACCCTGACCCTCACCCTCACCCTCACACTAAACTAACCATAACCCTAACACTCACTCTAACCCTAACCCTAAACTTAACCCTAAACCCTCTCCTAAACCTAACCCTCACCTAACCGTAACCCTAACCATCACAACCCTAGTCCGAAACCCTCTCCTAACACTAACCCTCACCCTAACCCTAACCCTCACTGTGACCCTAACCCTCACTGTCACTCTAACCCTCACCCACACCCTAATCCTCACCCTCAACCAAACCCTCATCCTCAAACTAACCCTCACCCTCACCCAAAATATCACCCTAACAGTAACCCTCACCGTAACCTTAACCCTAAACTTCACCCTAAACCAAAAGCACACCCTCACTCTCACCCTAAGCCTAACCCTAACACTAACACTAATCCTAAACCTAACTCTCAACCTCACCCTAACTCTAACCCTAACCGTAACCCTAACCCTCACCCTAACCCTAACCCTAACCCTCACCCTCACCCTAACCCTAACACTCACACTAACCCTAACCCTCACACTAACCCTAACCCTCACCCTAAACCTCACCCTAACCCTAACACTAACACTAATCCTAAAACTAACACTCAGCCTAACCCTCACCCTAAACCTAAGCCTCACCCTCACCCTAACCCTAACCCTAACCAAATCCTAACCCTAACCCTCTCCCTAACCGAAAACTCACCCTAACCCTCACCCTTAGCCTCAACCTAACCCTCACCCTAACCTTAACCCTCACCCTAGCCTTCACCCTCATCCTAATACTCACCCTAAACCGAAACCTAACCCTTACCCTAACACTAAGCTCAACCTCAACCTCACCTTCAACCTCATACTAACTCTCACCCTCACCCTAGGCCTCACCCTAAACCTAACCCTAACACTAACCCTAACCCTCACCCTCAACCTCACCCTCAGCCTACAATAACCCTAACCCTAATCCTAACCCTAACCCTCACCCTCATCCTAACCTTACCCCTAACCCTAACCCTCAACCTAACGCTCACCCTAAGCCTAACCCTCACCCTCACCCTAACCCTAAACCTAACATTAACCCTAACCTCACCCTAACACTCACCATAACCCTAACCCTAACCCTAACCCTCATCCTAACCCTCAACCAACTAACCCTAAATCTAACCCTCACCCTAAATCTAACCCTAACCCTCACCCTCACCCTGACCCTAAGCCTAACCCTAACCCTAACTCTCACCCTAACCCTAACCCTAACACTATCCCTCACCCTTATCCTAACCCTCACACTAACCCTAACCCTCACCCTCAAGCTCACCCTCACCCTAAGCCTAACCCTAACCCTAACACTAATTCTAAACCAACCCTCAGCCTAAACCTAAACCTAATCATAACCTCAACCGTCACCCTCATGCTAACCCTAACCCTAACCCTAACCCTAACCCTAACCCTAACCCTAACCCACAGCCTACAATAACCCTAACCCTAATCCTAAACCTAACCCTCAACCTCATCTTAACCCTACCCCTAACCCTAAACCTTACCCTTACCCTGAACCTAACCCTACTCCTAAACCTAAACCTAAACCTCACAATAACACTAACACTCACCTAATCTTAACCCTACCCCTCACCCTAAACCTCACCATAACCCTAACCCTAAACTTCATCCTAACCCTCAGCCTCACCATAACTCTCACACTCACCCTAACCCTCACACTAACCCTAACCCTCACCTACAGCCTAAACCTCACCGTCACCTTCACCCTAACACTAATCCTAATCCTAAACCTAACGCTAACCCTCAGCCTCACCCGAAAACTCACCCTCACCCTATCCCTCACCCTTACCCTAAACATCACCCTAACCCTAACCCTCAGCCTAACCCTAACCCTAACCCTCACGTTAACCCAAACCCTCAACCTAATCCTCAACCTCATCCAAATTCTCACCCTAACCCTAACCCTTACCTAACCCAAACCTTCACCCTCAACCTAAACCTCTCCATTACACTCATCCTCACCCTAGCCCTCACCCCAACCCTAACCATAACTCTAACCCTCACTCTTAACTACAAACTAACCCTAACCTTAACACTAATCGAAAGCCTAACCCTCACCCTCACCCTAATCCTAAACTATCCATAACCCTCACACTCAACCTCACCCTAACTCTAACCTTCACCCTCATCCTCACCATAATCCTAACCCTAACCCTAACCCTCATCCTCACCCTAACTCTCACCCTAATCCTTACACTCTCCCTAAGTCAAACCTAAACATAACCCTAAACCTCACACTAAACCTAATCCTCACACTAACCCTAAACCTAAACCTAAACCTAACACTCACCCTCACACTCAACCTCAGGCTAATCTTAACCCTAACAATAACTCAAACCATTACAATAACCCAAACCCTAACCCTCACCCTAACCCTAACCCTCATTATAACAAAAACACTCACCCTAATCCTCAACCTCATCCTAACTCTCAACCTAACCCTAACCCTTACCTAACCCAAACCCTCACCCTCAACCTAAACCTCACCCTAAAACTCACCCTCACCCTAGCCCTCACCCTAATTCTAACCCTAAAACTATCCCTCACCCTTACCTTCACCCTCACCATAATACTCATCCTAACCCTAACACTCATCCTCACCCTCACCATAATCCTCACCCTAACCCTAATACTCATCCTCACCCTAATCCTTAAACTCAACCTAAGTCTAACCCTAACCCTAACCCTCACACTAACCCTAAACTTAAACCATATCCTAATCCTCATCCTCACACTCACCCTCAGCCTAACCCTAACACTAACAATAACCCTAACCCTAATCCTAACCCTCAGCCTATACCTAACACTAAGTCTCACACTAACCCTAAACTTCATATTGTACCTAACGCTAACCATAACCCCCACCTAATCCTAACCATAACCATCACAACCCTAACCCTAACCCTAACACTAACACTAACACTCACCCTAATACTAACTCTAAACCTCACCATAACCCTCATCCTAACCCTAACCCTAACCCTCACCCTAAACCTAATCCTGACCCTCACCGTCACCCTCACCCTAAACTAGCCATAACTCTAAACCTCACTCTCACCCTTACCCTAACCTTAACCCTAACCCTCTCCTAAAACTAACCCTCACCTAACGCTAACCCTAACAATCTCAACCCTAATCCTAACCCTAACACTAACCCTCACCTTAACCCTAACACTCACTGTCACCCTAACCCTCATGGTCACCCTTAACCCTCACACACACCCTAGTCCTCACCCTCAACCAAAATCTCACCCTCAAACCAACCCTCACCCTCACCCTAAACATCACCCTAACACTAACCATCACCGTAACCCTAACCCCAAACTTCAACCTAAACCTAAACCACACCCTCACTCTCACCATAAGCCTAACCCTAAAACTAACACTAATCCTAAACCCAGCTTTCAACCTCAACCTAACTCTAACCCTAACACTAACCCTTACGCTAACCCTAAACCTCACCCTACCCCTAACCCTAACCCTATCCCTCACCCTAACCCTAAACCTCACACTAACCCTAACCCTCACCCTAAACTTCACTCTAAGCCTAACCCTAACCCTAACCCTAACTGTACCCTAACCCTCACCCTAAACCTAAACCTCACCTTCACCCTAACCCAAACCCTAACCCTAACCCAAACCCAAAACCTGACCCTATCCCTCACCCTAACCCGTACCCTAACACTCACACTAATTCTAACAGTCACTCTCACCCTAACCCTCAACCTCACCCTTACCCTCACCCTACGCCTAACCTTAACTCTCACCCTAATCCTAACCCTAACTTTCACCCTCTCCGTAATCCTCACACTAACACTCATGCTAACCCTAACCCTCACTCTCACCCTAACCCTCACCCTAGCCCTTACTCTCACCCTAAACCTAACCCACAACCTACTTCTAACCCTAACCCTAACGCTCACAATAACACTAACACTCACTCTAACACTAACACTAATCCTAACCCTAACACTCACCCTCATGCTCACCCTAAACCTAACACTAATCCTAACCCTAACCCTCACCCTCACCCTCACCGTAAGCCTAACCCTAATCCTAACACTAATTCTAAACCTAACCCTCAGCCTCACCCTAACCCTAACCTTAACCCTAACCCTGTCTCTCACACTAAACCTAATCCCTACCCTTAACCTCACCCTAACCTTAACACTCACCCTACCCTAACCCTAACCCTCACACTCACCCTAAACCTAACCCTAAGCCTAACCTTAACCCTAACCCTAACCATAATTCTCACCCCAAACCTCATCCTAACCCTAATGCTAACCCTCACCCTCATTATAAACCTAACCCTCACCTTAACCCTTGCCCTCACCCTAATATTAACCTTAAACCTAACACTAAAACTCACACTAATCCGATACCTCACCTTAACCCTAAACCTACCCTTCAGCTTAACCCTCTACCTCACCCTAATCCTAACCCTAATCCTCAGCCTATACTAATCCTAACCCTCACCCTCACCCTCACCCTAGCCCTTATCCTAACCCTAAACCTAACACTAACCGAAACCCTAAACCTACTCCTAACCCTAACCCTCAGCCTAAACCTAACCCTCACACTAACCCTAACCTTCACCATCACCCTCACCATAATTTCTCACCCTAACCCTAACCCTAACCCTCACCCTCACCCTAACTCTCACCCTAACCCTTACCCTCATCCTAAGTCTAACCCTAACCCTAACCATAACCCTCACACTAACCCTAAACCTCACCATAACCCTCACCCTCACCCTCAACCTAAACCTCACCCTCATCCTAATCCTCGCCCTACACCTAAAACTAACCCTAACCTACACACTCACCCTCACCCTAATCCTAAACCTAACCCTAAACCTCACCATAATCCTAAACCTCACCCTAACCCTAACCCTCACCCTCACCCTCACCATAATCCTAACCATATCCCTAACCCTCATGCTCAAACTAAATCTCATCCTAATCCTTAACCTCATCCTAAGTCAAAACCTAACCCTAACTCTAACCCTCACATTAACTCTAAACCTCACCCTAACCCTCAGCCTAAACCTAACCCTAACCCTCCTCCTCACACTAACCCTCAGCCTAACACTAACCCTAACAATAACCCTAACCCTCAACCTCACCCTCACACTCACCCTTAGCCTAAACCTAACCCTAACAATAACACTAACCTTAATCCTAACCCTCACCCTCAACCTAACCCTAACCCTAACACTAACCCTCACCTAACACTAACCCTAACCATCACAACCCTCACCCTAACCCTAACACTAACACTAACCCTCACCCTCACTCTAACCCTAACCCTAAGCATCACACTAACCCTCATCCTAACCCTAAACCTAACACTCACCATAACCCTAAACCTAATCCTCACCCTCACCCTAACCCTAACACGAACCCTAACCCTCCCTCTCATCCTAAACGTTACCCTCACCCTAGGTCTAACCCTAACCCTAAGCCTAACAATCACACTAACCCTATACCTCACCTTAACCCTAAACCTGAACATAACCCTAACCCTCACCTTCATCCTCACACTCACCGTCAGCCTAACCCTAAACCTAACAATAACCTTAACCCTAATCCTATCCCTCACCCTCAACCTAACCCTAACCTGAACATTCAACCTAACCTTCACCCTAACCCTCACCCTAACACTATCCCTCACACTTATGCTAACCCTCACACTAACCCTAAACCTCACCCTCAAGCTCACCCTCACCCTAAGCCTAACCCTAACCCTAACACTAATTCTAAACCTAACCCTCAGCCTAACCCTAACCTTAACCCTAATCCTAACCTGAACCCTCACCCTCATGCTAACCCTAAACCTAAACCTAACCCTAAACAAAGCCTAACACTAACAATCACTCTAACCGAAAACTCACCCTAAACCTCAACCTAACCCTCAACCTAACCCTCACCGTAACCCTAAGCCTCACCCGAACCTTCACGCTCATCCTAATCCTCGCCATAACCCTAACCCTAACCCTCACCCTAACCCAAACTCCCACCCTAATCCTCAACCTCGTCTTAATTCTCACCCAAACCCTAAACATTACCTAACACAAACCCTCACCCTCAACCTAAACCTCACCCTCAACCTCACCCTAAACCTAACACTAACCCTAACCCTCACACTCACTCTAACCCTTACCCTCACCCTAAGTCTAACCCTAACCCTAATCCTAACACTTACACTAACCCTAAACCTCACCTTGACCCTAAACCTATCCATAACCCTAACCCTCACCCTCATCCTCACACTCGCCCTCAGCTTAAAGCTAACCCTAACAATATCCTTAATCCTAATCCTTACCCCACCCTCACCCTAACCCTAACCATACCGCTAAACCTAACCTTCACCCTAACCCTAACCCTCACCCTCACCGTAATCCTAACCCTAACCAAACCCTAAACCTAACCCTCACCCTAACCGAAAACTCACCCTAACCCTAACCCTAACGCTCACCCTAACCCTCACCATAACCCTAACCCTCACCCTAACCTTCACCTTTCTTCTAATCCTAGACTTAACCTAACCCTAACCCTTACCCTAACCCTAAGCTCAACCTCAACCTCACCTTCAACCTTACACTAACTCTAACCCTCAAAGTAGCCCTCACCCTAAACCTAACCCTAACCCTAACCCTAACCCTCACCCTCAACCTCAACCTCAGCCTACAATAACGCTAACCCTAATCCTACCTGTAATCCTCAACCTCATCCTAAACCTATCCCTAACCATAACCCTCACCCTAAACCTCAACCTAACCCTAACCCTAAGCCTAACACTAAACGTAACCCTCACCCTAAGCCTCACCCCAACCCTTACCCTCAAACTAACCCTACCCCAAACCCTAAACCTAACCCTCACAATAACCCTAACACTCACCCTAATCTTAACACTACCCCTCACCCTAAACCTCACCATAAACCTAACCCTAATCCTAACCGTAACCCTAACCCTCAGCCTCACCCGAAATCTCACCCTCACCCTAACCCTCACCCTCAGCCTAAATATCATTCTAAACCTAACCCTCACACTAACCCTAACCCTAACCCTCAACCTAATCCAAACTCTCACCGTAATCCTCACCCTCATCCTAATTCTCACCCTCACCCTAACCCTAACCGTAAACCTACCACTCTCTCTCACCCTAACCCTAACCTTAACCCTAACCCTCAACCTAACCCAAACCCTCACCTAACCCTAACCCTAACCATCACAACGGTAACACTATACCTAACCCTAACACTTACCCTCACCATAACCCTAAACTTCACCCTCACCCTAACACTCACAGTCACCTTAAACCACACTCTAACCATAACCCTCACTCACACACTAAAGCTCACCCAAACCCGAACCCTCACACTCACCCTAACCCTCACCCTCACCCTAAACATCAACTTAACACTAACCCTCACCCTCACCTTAACCACGAACTTAATCCTAAACCTAACTCACAAGCTCATCCTCACCCTAAGCCTAACCCTAACCCTAACACTAATCCTAAACCTAACTCTCAACCTCACCCTAACTCTAACACTAACCCTAAAAATAAACATAGCCATCACCCTAACCCTAACCCTAAACCTAACCCTATCCCACACCCTAACCCTACCCTCATACTAACCCTAACCCTCACCCTAAACCTCACCCTAAGCCTAGCCTAACCCTAACACTAATCGTAAACCTCACACTCAGCCTAACCCAACCCTAACCCTAATCCTAAAACTAACCCTCACCCTCACACTCACCCTAACACTCAACCTATACTTCATCCTAAACCTTACACTAAACCTCACCTTAACCTTCATCCTAATCCTAATGCTAACCCTCACGTTCACCATAACCCTAACCCTAACCCTCACCCTAAACCTAATCCTAACCCTCACCCTAACACTTACCCGCACCCTCACCAGAACCCAGACCCTCACCCTAACATTCACCCTCACCTTTAACATCACCCTAACCATAACCCTCACCCTAACCTTAACCTAACCCTCACCATAACCCTAACCCTCAAACTATTCCTCACCATCATACTAATTCTCCCGCTAACCCCAACCCTTACCTAACTCAAACCCTCACCCTCAACCTAACACTCACCCTCACCCTAGCCCTCACCCTAACCCTAAACCTAAACCTAACACTCACCCTTAACTTCACCCTCATCCTCAGCCTAACCCTAACCCAAACCCTAACCCTAACCCTAACCCTAAACCTCACCCTCATCTTCACCCTCACCCTCACCCTCACCCTAACCATAAGCCTAACCCTAAACCTAACACTAATCCTAAACCGAAATCTCACCCTCACCCTCTCCCTAATGCTAACCCTAATCCTAACACTAACCCTGACCCTCACCCTAGCCCTCACACTAACCCTAACTCTAAACCTAACCCTCAACCTAACCCTTACCCTCACCCTAACCCTAACACTCACCCTAACCCTAACACTCACCCTAACCCTTACCCTCACCCTAACCCTAACCCTAACCCTCACCCTCACACTAACCCTAACCCTCACCCTAACCCTAACACTAAAATTCACCCTAACCCTAAACCTAACCCTATCTTAACCCTAATATTCACATTAACCCTAAACGTCAACCTAACCCTAAACTTAACCCTACCACTCACCCTCACCCTAACTCTCAACCTAACCCTGACCCTAATCCAAATCCTAACCCTAACACCCACACTCACCCTCACCATAAACCTAACCAAACCTAAAAGTGACCCTCACCCTCACTGACAGCCTCACCCTCAGCCTAAACCTAACCCTAAAAATAACCCTAACCCTGATCCTAACCCTAAACCTAACTCTCACCCTAACCTAACCATAAACCTCACCCTCACCCTAACCGTAACATAACCCTAAACTTAACCCTAAACCTAACCCTAACACTAACCTTCACCCTAAAACTCAGGCTAACTCTAAACCTCACTCTCACCATAACCCTAACCCTAACCCTAACCCTAACCCTAACCCTAACCCTCACCCTAAACCTAACCCTAAACCTAACCCTATCCCTAAACCAACCCCTTTCCCTACCCGTCCCCCTCAGGCTAACCCTAACCCTAATACTAATCCTAACTCTAATTCTCACTCTCGCCCTCACCCTAAACCTAACCCTAACCCTAAACCTCACCCTCACCCTAACCCTTACAATAACCATTAACCTAACCCTAAATCTTACCCTAACCCTCACCCTAACACTAACTCTAACCCTAACCTCAACCCTAAACCTAATCCTAACACTCACCCTAAACCTAACCCTCACCCTAACCCTAAACCTCACCCTGACCTGACCCTTACCCTAACAGTAACACTAAACCTAACACTCACCGTCACTCTAAACCTCACCCTTACCCGTAACTTCACAATAACCCTCACACTAACCCTTACCCTCACCCTAACCCTAACCCAAAACCTAACCCTAACCCTCACACTAAACCTAACCAAAAACCTAACGCTATTCCTACCCCTCACTTTAACCTCACCCTCAACCTCACCCTCACACTCACCCTAAGCCTAGTCCTCAGCCTAAAAATCACCCTAACCCTAAACCTAACCCTAATTCTCACCCTATCGCTAACCCTAACCCTAACCCTCACCCGAACCCTAGCCCTCACCCTAACTCTAACATTAACCAAAACCCTCAACCTCACCCTCACCCTCACCCGAACCCTCACTCTCACCCTAAACATCACCCTCACCCTAACTCTAACCCTAACACTAACCCTAATCCTCACCCTCACCCTAAACCTAAGGCTAAACATAACCTTCATATTCACCCTAAACCTCACCCTTTCCCTAACACTCACCCTAAACCTAAGGCTAAACCTAAAGTTCATACTCACCCTAAACCTCATCCTAACCCTCACACTAACCCTAACCCTAACCCTAACCCTAACCCTCACACTAATCCTAACTATAACCCTAACCCTAAACCTTAACTTCACCCAAACCCTCACATTAACCCTAACCCTAACCCTCACACTAATCCTAACTATAACCCTAACCCTAAACCTTAACTTCACCCAAACCCTCACATTAACCCTAAACCTAACCCTGACTCTAACCCTAACCCTAACCCTAACCCAAATCTTAACCCTCACCCTCACCCTAGCCGTCACACTAATCCTAAATATAACCCTCGCCCTAATCCTTGACCTAACCCTTATTATCACCCTAAACCTAACACTCACCCTATCCCTCACCCTAACCTTTACCCTCACCCTAACCCTAACCCCAACCCTAACCCTAACACTCACACTAACCCTAATCCTCACCCTAACCCTACTCCTCACCCTAACCCTAAACCTAAACCTAGCCCTAATCCTAATCCTCACACTAACCCTAAAACTCACCCTAACCCTATACCTAAACCTAAACTTCACCCTAACTCTTAAACTCACGCTAACCCTAACCTTATCATAACCCTAACCCTCAGACTAAACCTAACCCTCACACTAACCCTAACCCTAACCCTCAGCCTAACCCTCACCATAACACACAGGCTACCACAAAACCTCTCTCTCACCCTAACCCTCAACCTAACACTTACTCTCAGCCTAACCCAAACCTTAACCCTCACCCTCAACCTAAACCTCACCCTAACCCTAACCCTAATCCAAACCCTAACGGTCAGCTTCACCCTCACCTGAAACCTAATCCTATCTCTATCCCTAACCCTCACCTTCAAACTCAATCTCACACTAACCCTCAGCCTCACCCTCACCCTCACCCTAAACCTTACCCTGACCCTAAACCTAACCCTAACAATAACCCTCACACTAACCCTAACCCTAAACCTAACCGTAACCCTCACCCTCACCCTAACACTCATCCTAACTCTAACCCTAACACTAACCCTCACGCTAACATTAACCCTAACCCTAAGCCTCACCCTCACACAAACCTTCACACTCACCGTCACTCTAACCCTAAACCTAACCATAATCCTAACCCTAACCTTAACCATAATCCTAAACCTGACCCTCAACCTCAGCCTCACCCTGACCCTAACTCTAACTCTTACACAACCATAACCCTCACTGAACCCTAACCCTCACCCTCACACTCACCCTAACCCTAAACCTAACACTAACTCTCACCCTCAACCTAACCTTAAACCTTACCCTAAACCTCACCCTAACCTTTACCTAACCCTAAGTCTAAACCTAACACTCACCTTCACCTTAAACCTCACCCTAAACCTTACACTCACGCTAACCCTAACCGTAGCACTCACACTAATCCGAAGCCTAAACCTAACCCTAAACATCACTCTAACCCACACCCTCACCCTAAATCTCACCCTAACCATAACCCTACCCCTCACCCTAACACTCATCCTAACCCTAACCCTAACACTCACGCTAACCCTAAACTTAACCCTAACCCTAACCCTCACACTAACCCAATCACTCATCCACACCTTCACCCTAACCCTGAAGTCTAAGCCTAACCCTTACACTAATCCTGACCCTAACCCTAACCATAATCCTAAACCTAACCCTCCACCTCACCCTCACCCGAACTCTAACCCTTAACCAACCCTAACCCTCACCCTAACTCTCACCCTCACTGAACCCTAAACCTCACCCTCACACTTACCCTAACCCTAACCCTAACCCTCTCCCTCACCCCAACCTTAAACCTAACCATAACCCTCACCATAACCCTCATCATAACCCTAAGGCTTTACACTAAACCTCATCTTCACCCTAAACCCCACCCTAACCCTTATGATCACCCTAATTCTAACCCTAACACTAACCCTAACCCTAACACTCACACTAATCTTAAACCTAACCCTAACCCTAACCCTAAACTTCACCCTAACCCTAACCCTATTTCTCACCCTACACCAAAACCTAATCCTAACCCTCATCCTAACCCTTACCCTCACCCTAACCCTAACCTTAACACTAACCCTAACACCCAAGCTAATCCTAACACTGACTCTAACCCTAAACTTCTGCCTAACACTTACTCTCACCCTAACCCTAACGCTAACCCTCACCCTCACCCTCACCCTCACCCTCAGCCTAACCCTAATGCTCACATTCACCCTTGTACTAACACTAAACCTAACCCTAACGCTGAACCTCACCCTCAGCCTCACTCTCACCCTAACCCATAGCCTCACCCTTACCCGCACCCTAACCCTAACCCTAACCCTCACCCTCACCCTCAGCCTAACCCTAATCCTAACCCTAATGCTCACATTCACCCTTGTACTAACACTAAACCTAACCCTAACGCTGAACCTCACCCTCATCCTCAATCTCACCCTAACCCATAGCCGCACCCTAAACCTAACCCTAACCCTAACCCTCAACCTAACCCTAAGCCTCACACTAACCCTAAACCTAACCCTTACTGTCACACTTACCCTAACCCTAACCTTAACCCTAACCGTCACCCTAACCGTCACCCTAACCGAAATTCTAACCCTAACCCTCACCCTCATACCAACCCTCACCCTAACACTTACCCTCACCTTAACCATAACCTTAACGCTAACCCTAACACTCAGAGTAAACCTAACACTCACTCTAAGCCTAAACCTACCCCTCAGCCTAACAATCACCCTAACCTGAACCTAACCCTAATTCTCACCCTATCGCTAAACCTAACCCTAACCCCAACCCGGACTCTAGCCCTCCCCCTAACTCTAACACTAACCATAACCCTCACCCGAACACCCACCCTCACCCTAACCCTCACCCTCACCCTAAACATCATCCTAAACCTAACCCTCACCCGAACCCTAACACTAACCCTTACAATAACCCTAACCCTCACCGTAAACATAACGCTACCCCTCACCATAACATTCATCTTAGCTGTAACCCTAACCCTAAACCTTACCCTCACCCTAACCTTAACCCTAACTCTAGCCTCACCCTAACCCAAACCCTCACCCTCACCCTCACCCTCACCCTCACCCTCAGTCTAACCCTAACCCTAACCCTAATCCTAACCCTAACCATAACCCTACTCCTAAACCTAACCTACACCATCACCCTCACCCTAACTCTAACACTTACGCAAACCTAAACTTAATTCTAACCCTCACTGAAACCTATCGCTCAACCTCACACTCACCCTAAAACTAACCCTAACCCTCACTCTCACCCTTACACTAAAACTTACCCTAACACTCACCCTAACCCTAAGGCTAACCCTAACCCTCACTCTCACCCTAAACCTCACCCTAACCCTTAGACTCACCCTAAACCTAACCCTAACCCTTATCTTCACCCAAACCCTAACCCCAACCCTAACCCTAAACCTCACACTCACCCTAACCCTAACCTAACCCAAAACTTAACCCTAACCCTCAATCCAGCCCACACCCTAACCCTAACTCTAACCCTCACCTTACCCCTCAACCTAACCCTTATCCTCACGCTAACCCTTACCCTCACCCTATCACTAACCCCAACAATAACCCTAACCCTCACACTAACCCTAACCCTAATCCTAACCCTAAACCTGACCCTCACCCTAACCCTAACCCTCACCTTCACCCTAAACCTCTTCCTAATCCTAACTGTCACCCACACCCTAACCCTCGCCCTCACCTGAACACTCACCCTAACCCTAAACCTCACCCTCACCCTAAAGATCACCCTAACCCTAACCCTTACCCGAAACCTTACCCTAAACCTCACCCTCACCCTCACCCTCACCCTCACCCTCACCAAAAGCCTAACCTTAAAGCTAACACTAATTCTAAACCTAAATCTCACCCTCACCCTAACTCTAACCCTAATCCAAACCTTAAACCTCACCTGCACCCTAGACCTCACCCTAACCCTAACCCTAATTCTCACCCTAACCCTCAACCTAACCCTTATCCTCACCCTAAACCTAACCCTCACTCTAACCCTAATCCTCACCCTAACCCTTACCCTCACCCTAACCCTATCCCCAACCAAACCCTAAACCTCACACTAACCCTAACCCTCAACCTAACCTTAAACCAAAACCTGACCCTTACCCTAATACTCACACTAACTCTAAACCTCACCCTAATCATAACCCTAAGCCTAACCATCACCCTAACCCTAACCCTCATCCTAACCCTAACCTTAACCTTAACCTAAACCTCAGACTAAACCTAACCCTCACACTGACCCTAACCCTATCCCTCAGCCTAACCCTCACCCTAACCCTCAAGCTAACCCTAACCCTCACCCTCACCCTAACACTCACTCTAACACTTACTCTCACCCTAAACCTAAACCTAACCCTTACCCTATCCCTAACCCTCTCCCAACCCTAACCTTAACCCTCACCCTCACCCTCACCCTCACCCTCACCCTCACCCTCACCCTCACCCTCACCCTCACACTAACCCTCACACTAACCCTCACCCTAACGCTCACCCTCACCCTCAACCTAACCCTAACCCTATCCTAAACCTAACCCTAACCCTCACCCTCAACCTCACCCTGAACTTCAACAGAATCTTACTGCTGGCAGGCCTCCGGGTGTTCAGGGTGAACATTCTCCTTGTAAATCCTCCGTGGTTTCTTCTACACCCGTGAAGTTTGGCAAGGGTACGCAGTTTGCATTGCTGCACAACTGTGCCTGCAGAGGTCTGCTGCTCTTGCAAATATTCAGACGTGGCAGTCAGATATGCTTGTCCCCATAGGACCCTGCCAGCTGACTGGGAATATCTGCTTCCCGTTCTTCTCACCTGAGTGCTACTGATTACGGCTTTGACAGCTACACTCTACTGAACCTGAGGAGTAAGTTTTACCTCTACTTATGGCACTCTGTAAAAATTTGGAGAACTTGACCTCAGTTGTTTGTGACATGACCACTGTCCATCCAGGTCTATGGATAGTACTGGGTATATCAGGCTCTAGTTAGTCCACCGTTGTGTTCAGCTGAATGACTTCTGCCGGAAACACTCAGAATGAGGTTCTGAGTTATTGCAAGATAGGTGCGTTTCACTCCTTTTCAAGGCTTCTTAGGAAGAATTTCAGAATCTGGCTCCCCGAAGGCCTCCGATTGTTCCGGGTGGACATCTCCTTGTAAATCCTAACCCTAACCCTAACTCTAATCCTAACTCTAAACCTCACCCTCACCCTCACCCTCATCCTCAACCTCACCCTCACCCTAACACTCATCATCACCCTCACCCTCTCCATCACTGTAACCCAAAACTAACCCTAACCCTAATGCTAACCCTAAGCCCTAACCGTAACCCTAACCCTAATCATAAACATAACCCGAATCTTGCTGCTGTCAGGCCTCCGGGTGTTCCGGGTTAACATCTCCTTGTAAATCCTCCGTGGTTTATTTTTCACCCATGATGTTTGGCAAGGGCACACAGTTTGCATTGCTGCACAATTGCGCCTGCAGATCTCTGCCGAAGTTGCAAACATTCAAACGTGGCAGCCTGATCTGCTTGGCCCCGTAGAACACTGCCAGCTGACTGAGAATATCGGCCTCCCATTCTTATCACCTGAGTGCTACTTATTACAGCTTTGACTGCTACACTTTACTCAACCTGAGGAGCAAGTTTTACCTCTACTTATGGCACTCTATAAAAGTTTGGAGAACTAGACCTCAGTTTTTGGGACTCGACCACAGTCCATCGAGGACTATGGACCGCACTGGCTATATCAGGCTCTAATTAGTCCACCGTTGTGTTCAGCTGAATGACTTCTGCCAGAAACACTCAGAATGAGGTTCTGAGTTATTGCAAGATAGGTGCGTTTCACTCCTTTTCAAGGCTTTCTAGGAAGAATTTCAGAATCTGGCTGCTGGCAGGCCTCCGGGTGTTCCTGGTGAACAACTCCTTGAAAATCCTAACCCTAACCCTCACCCTGACCCTCGTCCTAACCATAAACCTAACCCTAACCCTAACCCTAAACCCTAACCCTAAACCTAACCCTAAACCCTAACCATGACCCTAATGCTAACCCTAAACCCTAACCCTGAACCTAAACCTCACCGTATCACTATCCCTAACCCTAACCCTCTACGGATTACAGCTTTGACAGCTACACTCTACTCAACCTGAGGAGTAATTTGCACCTGTTCTTATGGCACTCTGTGAAAGTTTGGAGAACTAGACCTCAGTTGTTTGGGACATGACCACTGTCCTTCCTGGACTATGGTTGGCACTAGCTATGTCAGGCTCTAATTAGTCCACGGTTGTGTGCATCAGAATGACATGTGCCAGTAACACTCAGAATGAAGTTCTGAGTTATTGCAACATGGGAAAGTTTTAATACTTTCAAGGCTTCTTAGGAAGAATTCCAGAATCTTGCTGCCAGCGGGTCTCTGGGTGTTCTGGTTTGACATCTCCTTGTAAATCCTAACCCTAAGCCTAACTCTAACCCTCAACCTCAACCTCACTCTCACCCTCACCGTCATCGTCACCCTCACCCTCACCCTAACACTCACCATCACCCTCACCCTCATCTTCACTGTAACCCTTACCCTAACCCTAAACCTAATGCTAACCCTAAGTCCTAACATTAACCCTAACCCTAAACCTAACCCGAATCTTGCTGCCGGCAGGCCTCCGTGTTTTCCGGGTGAACATTTCCTTGTAAATCCTCCGTGGTTTCTTCTACACCCGTGAAGTTTGGCAAGGGTATGCAGATTGAATTGCTGCACAATTGCGCCTGCAGAGCTATGCCGCCCTTGCAAACATTCAGACGTGGCAGTCAGATATGCTTGCCTCCGTAGAACACTGTCAGCTGACTGGGAATATCTGCTTCCCTTTCTTCTCACCTGAGTGCCACTGATTACAGCTTTGACGGCTACACTCTACTCAACCTGAGGAGTAAGTTGAACCTGTACTCATGGCACTCTCTGAACGTTGGGAGAACTGGACCTCAGATGTTTGGGACGCGACCACTGTCCATCCAGGAGTATGGACGGCACTGTTTATATCAGGCTCAAATAGGCCACGGTTGTGTTCATCAGAATGACCTCGGCCGCAAACATTCAGAATGAGGTTCTGAATTATTGCTACATAGCAGCGTTTCACTCCATTTAACGCTTCTTAGGATGAATTCCAGAATGTTGCTGCCAGCAGGCCTCCGGATGTTCCAGGTGAACATCTCCTTGTTAATCCTCCATGGTTTACACTCGTGAAGTTTGGCAAGGGTACACAGTTTGCATTGCTGCACAATTGCGCCTGCAGAGCTTTGCCACACTTGCAAACATTCAGAAGTGGCAGCCAGATATGCTGGTCACCATAGGACACTGTTAGCTGACTGGGAATATCTGCTTCCCTTTCTTCTCACCTGAGTGCTACCGATTACAGCTTTGACGGCTACACACTACACAACCTGAGGTGTAAGTTGAACCTCTACTTATGGCATTCTGTGAAAGTTAGGAGAACTAGACCTCAGTTGTTTGGGACGCGACCACTGTCCATCCAGGACTATGGACGGCACTGGCTATATCGCGCTCTAATTAGTCCACGGTTGTGTTCATCAGAATGATCTCAGCTGCAAACACTCAGAATGAGGTTCTGAAATATTGCAACATAGGAACATTTCACTCCATTCAAGGCTTCTTAGGATGAATTCCAGAATCTTGCTGCCGGCATGCCTCTGGGTGTTCCGCGTGAACATTTCCTTTTAAATCCTAAACTTAACCCTAACCCTATCGCTAACCCTAACCCTAACTTCACCCTCACACTCACCCTAACCCTAACCGTAACTCTCACCCTCACCCTAACCCTAACCCTAACCATAAACCTCAACCTAACCCTCACCCTAAACATTACCCTCACCCAAACCATAACCCTAACCCTAACCCTCACACTAAACTTAAACCTCATCATAACCCTAACCCTACCCCTCACTCTAAACATCACCCTAACCTAATCCTAAACCTAACACTCACACTCAGCCTAACCCTCACCATCACCCTAATGCTCATCCTAACCCTAACCCTCTCCCACACACTAACACTCACCATCACCCAAACCATCACCCTCACCCTAACCCTCACCCTAAACATCACCCGAACATTAATGCTCACCCTAACCCTAACCCTAACCCTCATCCTAACCCTCACCCTCAACCTAACCCTCACCCTCATTCTAATCCTCTCCCTAACCCTTATCCTTACCCTAACCATAAGCTAAACCTCAACCTCACCTTCACAATCACACTAACCCTCACGCTCACACTAGCCCTCACCCTAAACCTAACCCTAACCCTCACCTTCAACCTCACCCTCAGCCTAACCCTAACCCTAACCGTAACCCTAAACCGAAAACTAACCCTAACACTCACCCTAACCCTCACCCCAACCCTTAAGCTCAACCTAACTGGAACCCTAACCCTAACCCTCACAATAACCCTGACACTCACCCTAAACCTAAATCTACCCCTCACCCTAACCCTCACCGTAACCTTAACCCTAACCCTAACCCTCACACTAACCCTACCCCTCACCCACACCCTAACCGTCACTGTCACCCTCACCCTAACCCTAAGCCTAACCCTACCCTTCACCCTAAACTTAACCCTCACCCTAACACTAACCCTCACTGGCACCTGAACCTTCACACTCACCCTAACCCTCAGCCTCAACCTAAACATCACCCTAACCATAAACCTCACATTACCCCTAACCCTCACCCTAACCGTAACCCTAACGCTAAACCTTACCCTCATTTTAATTCTGGCACTAACCCTAACCCTTACCTAACCCAAAGCCTCACCCTCAACCTAAACCTCACACTAACACTAACCTTCACCCTAGACCTCACCCTAACCCTAATCCTATCCCTAACCCTCACCCTTACATTCACCCTCAACTGCAGCTGAACCCTAACCCTAACCCTCATCCTAAGCCTAAACCTCACCCTCAACCTAACGCTAACACTAATCTTAACCATCACACTCACCCTCATCCCAATCCTAACCCTAACCCTAACCCTCACCCTCAACCTAAACCTTAAGCACACCCTAACCCTCACCCTCACCCTCACTATAATCCTAACCCTAACCCTAACCCTAACCCTCACCCTCACCCTATCGGTAACCCTCACCCACACCCTAACCCTCACCCTCACCCTCACCATAATCCAAACCCTAAACCTAAACCTAACCCTCACCCTCACCGTAAATCTCACCCTAACCCTTACCCTCACCCTAACACTTACCCTCAACCTAACCCTAACCCTAACCCTAAAACTAACCCTCACCCTCAACATAACCTTTACCCTAACCCTAAACCTAAACCTCACCCTCACCCTAACCCTCACTGTCAACCAAACCCTCAGCCTAAACCTAACCTTCACACACACCCTAACCCTCACCCTCACCCTCAAACTAAACCTCAACCTGTCCCTCACCCTCACCCTCACCCAAACCGTAACCCTATTGCTCATCCTAAGCCTAACCCTCATGCTCACACTAACCCTCACCATCACCCTAACCCTCACTCTAACCCTAACCCTCACCCACACACTAACCCTCACCCTCACCCAAAACCTCACACTCACCTTAACCCTCACCCTCAGCATAAACATCTCCCTAACTCTAACTCTCAACCTATCCCTAACCCTAACCCTCACACTAACATTAAACTCTCCCTACCCCTTATCCTTACCCTCACCCTAACCCTTACTGTCACCCTAAACCTCACCCTAACCCTAACACTCACCCACACCCTAACACGAATCCTCACCCGAATCCTCACTCTCACCCTAAACCTCACCCTCATTTTAAACATCACCCTAACCCTAATCCGAACCATAACCCTCACCCTAACCCTAACCCTCACCCTAACCCTCACCCTCAGCATAATTCTCACCCTAACTCTAACCCTAAACCTTCCCCTAAACCTAACCCTCACCCTCACCCTCACCCTCATCCTAGCCCTCACCCTCACCCTCACCGAAGCCCTCACCCTAGCCCTAAACCTAACCCTAACCCTAATCCTAACCCTCACCCTCACCCTCACCCTCACACTAACAGGAATCTTGCTGCCGGCAGGCCTCTGGGTTTTCCTGGTGAACATCTCCTTGTAAATCCTCGGTGGTTTCTTTTACACCCGTGAAGTTTGGCAAGGTATGCAGTTTGCATTGCTGCACAATTTCGCTTGCAATCCTCTGCCGTGCTTGCAAACATTCAGACTTGCTTGTCCCCGTTGGACACTGCCAGCTGACTGGGAATATCTGCTTCCCGTTCTTCTCACCTGAGTGCTAATGATTACAGCTTTGACGGCTACACTCTACTCCACCTGAGGAGTAAGTTGAACCTCTACTTATGGCTCTCTGTGAAAGTTTGGAGAACTAGACCTCAGTTGTTTGGGAAGCGACCACTGTCCATCCAGGACTATGGACGGCACTGGCTATATCAGGATCTGATTAGTCCACGGTTGTATTCGGCCAAATGACCTCTGCTGGGAACACTCAGAATGAGGTTCTGAGTTACTGCAACATAGGAGCGTTTCATTCCTTTTCAAGGCTTCTTAGGAAGAATTCCAGAATTTTTGTGTCTGCGGCCCTCCAGGTGTTCCAGGTGAATATCTCCATGTAAATCCATTCCTTTTCAAGGCTTCTTAGGAAGAATTCCAGAATTTTTGTGTCTGCGGCCCTCCAGGTGTTCCAGGTGAATATCTCCATGTAAATCCTAACCCTCACACAACCCTAACCCTAACCCTAAACCTACCCTCACCCTCACCCTCACCCTTACCCTCACCCACACCCTGACACTAACCCTAACCCAATCCTGAAACCTAAACCTAACCCTAACCCTCACCCTTACCCTCACTCTAAACTTAACCCAAATCTTACTGCTGGCAGGCCTCCGGGTGTTCAGGGTGAACATTCTCCTTGTAAATATTCCATGGTTTCTTCTACATCCGTGAAGTTTGGCAAGGCTACGCAGTTTGCATTGCTGCACAATTGCGCCTGCAGAGCTCTGCCAAGCTTGCAAACATTCAGACGTTGCAGCCATATATGCTTGTCCTCATAGGACCCTGCTAGCTGACTGGGAATATCTGCTTCCTGTTCTTCTCACCTGAGTGCTACTGATTACAGCTTTGACAGCTACACTCTACTCAAACTGAGGAGTAAGTTTTACCTCTACTTATGGCACTCTGAAAAAGTTTGGAGAACTAGACCTCAGTTGTTTGTGATGCGACCACTGTCCATGCAGGACTATGGACAGCACTGGCTATATCAGGCTCTAGTTAGTCCACCGTTGTGTTCAGCTGAATGACTTCTGCCGGAAACACTCAGAATGAGATTCTGAGTTATTGCAAGCTAGGTGGGTTTCACTCCGTTTCAAGGCTTCTTAGGAAGAATTTAAGAATCTTGCTGCGGGCAGGCCTCCGGGTGTTCCCGGTGGACATCTCCTTGTAAAACCTAATGCTAACCCTAACTCTAACCCTCACCCTCACCCTCACCCTCATCCTCATCCTCACTCTCAACCTAACACTAACCATCACCCTCACCCTCACCGTCACTCTAACCCTATACTAACCCTAACCCTCACACTAATCCTCACCCTAATACTCATGCTAACACTAACTCTCACTCTCACACTAAACCTCACCCTAACGCTCAACCTCACCCTAAACCTAACCCTAACCATCACACTAAACCTAACCCTCACCCTAACCCTAAACCTACAACTCATCTAAACCTAACCCTAACCCTAGTTCTCACCCTAACTCTAATCCTAAACCTAACCCTCACACTAAACCTTACCCTAACGCTAACCCTAACATTAACCCTAACCCTCAGCCTAACCCTTACCCTAACCTTAACCCTAAACCTCAACCTAACCCTCACCCTAACACAAACCCTAACCCTAATCCTACCTCTACCCCAAAGCATCAACCTATCCTTTACCCTCACACTCTCTCTAACCCTCACACTAACCCTAACCCTCACCATAACCCTCACCCTAATCATTACCCTAACCCTAACCCTAACATTAACCCTAACCCTAATACTAACCTTAACCCTAATCCTCAACCTAACCCTCCCACTAAACCTAAACCTAACCCTAACCCTCACCCTCACCCTAACCCTCAACCTAACCCTTACTCTCACCCTCAATGTAGCCCTCACACTAACTCTAACCCTCATCCTAACCCTCACCCTAACCCTCACCCTCTCACTCACGCTCACCCTCAGCATAACCCTAACCCTAACCCTAACCCTAATCCTAACCCTAATGCTCACCCTCACCCTCAAACTCAACCTAAACCTAACCCTAACCCCAAACTTCACCCTCACCCTCAAACTAAACTTCAGCCTCACCCTCACCCTCACACTAACCCTAAACCTAACCGTATCCCTCACCCTAAACCTAACCTTCAAGCTAACCCTAACCCTAACCATCACCCAAATACTCACCCTAACCCTAACGCTAACCCTAACCCTCACCCTCACCCTAACCCTCACCCTAACCCTTATCCTCAACCTAAAGCTAACCCTCAGATTAAACCTAACCCTCACCCTAATCCTAACCCTACCCCTCAGCTTAACCCTCACTCTAACCCTAATGCTCACATTTAACCTAACCCTAATTCTCACCATAACCCTAAACCTACCCCTAACCCTCACCCTCACCCTAGCCCTCACTTATCTCTATCCCTAACCCTATCCCTCACCCTTACCCTCACCCTCTCCCTAAGCCTGAGACTCACCCTACATATCACCGTAACCCAACCCTCAACCTACCTTAACGCTAAACCTCACCCTAACCCTATCCCTCACCTTCACCCTAATCCTCACACTAACCCTAACCCTAACACTTATATAACCGAAAACCTCACCCACACCCTGACCCTCTCCCTAAACCCCAGCCGCACCCTAGCCCTCAACCTAAACTTCACCCTAAACCAAATGCTAACCCTAACCCTAACACTAATCCTAACCCTACCCCTCACCCTCACCCTCACCCTAACCCTAAAGCTAACCCTAACCCTCACCCTCACCCATACCCTCACATTAACTCTAACCCAAACCCTCACCCTAACCTTACACCTCACCTTAACACTAACCCTAACACTCACCTCACCCTCACCCTCAGCCTAACCCTAAACCTAATCCTAATCCTAACCCTAAACTTCGCCCTCACCCTTACCCTAAACATAACCTTAACCCTAAACCTCACCCTCACTGTCACCCTCACCCTCAGCCTAACCCTAACCCTAACAGTCACCGTCACCACAACCCTAACACTAAACCAAACCCTCCCACTAATCCTCACCCTAACACTCACCCTAACACTCACTCTGAATTTAACTCTAATTCTCACACTAACCCTCACCCTAATCCTTACCCTCACCCTAAACCTAAACCTAACCAAAACGCTAACACTCACACTAAACCTAATCCTCACTCTCACCCTAAATCTACCCCTCACACTAACCCTAACATTAACCCTAACCCTCACCCTAACCCTAACCCTCACCCACACACTAGCCCTCACACTAAACATAATCCTAAACCTAACCCTCACCCTAACCCTAAAATTTACCCTAACCCTAACCTTTACCTTCACCCTAACCCTTACCCTAACCCTAACTCTAAAGTTAACCATAACCCTCACCCTAAAAATAACCCTAACCTTAGCCCTAACCCTCAAACTAACCATCACCCTAACCCAAACACTAACCCTAACCTTCCACCTCACCCTAAACCTCAACCTAACCCTTACCCTCACACTCACTCTAACCTTCACACTAACACTAACCCTCACGCTAATTCTCACCCTAACATTAACCCTAACCCTCACCCTTACTGTAACCCTATATTTAACCCTCCCCCTCCCTCTAACCCTCCCCCTCACCCTAACACTCCCCCTAATCCTCAATCTAACACTTACTCTCACCCTCACCCTAACCCTCACACTAACTCTAACCCTCAACCTAACCCTAACCCTCACCCTCATCCTCATGCTCAACCTCAGCCTAACCAAAACCATAACAATAATCCTAATCCTAAACCTCACCCTCACCCTCACCGTCACCCTAACCCTAACCCTAACACACACCCTCACCCTCACCCTCACACTAACCCTAAACTTCAGCCTCACCCTCACGCTAACCCTAACCCTAACCGTTTCCCTCACTCTAAACCTAACACTCACCCTCAAACTAAACCTAACCCTCACCCTCACCCTTAACCTAAACCTAACCCTAATTCTAACCCTCACCCTCACCCTCACCGTAACACTAATGCTAACCCGAAACCTCACCCTAACCCTTAACCGCACCCTAAACCTAACCCTATACTTAACACTAACCCTCAGACTCAACCTAACCCTCACCCTAACCCTAACCCTCACCCTAACCCTAAACCTAACCCGAATTCTCACCCTATCCCTAACCCTACCCCTAGTTCTCACCCTCACCCTAGCCCTCAACTAACTCTAACCCTAACCCTAACCCTCACCCTTACCCTCATTCTCATCCTAACCCTCAACTTCACCATAAACATCACCCTAAACCAACCCTCACCCTACCCTAAACCTAAGACTTAACATAACCGTAACCCTCACCCTAAACCTCACCCTCACCCTAATCCTCACTCTAAACCTAACCATAAATTTTACCTAACCGAAAAACTCAACCTCACCCTCAAGCTCACCCTAACCCTCGCTCTTACTCTAGACCTCACCCTAACCTTAACACTAACTCTAAAGCTCAACCTCACCCTCACCTTCATCCTAACCCTAACCCGAACCCGAACCCTAATCCTAAACCTACCTGTCACACTCAACTTCAGCCTCCCTCTCATGCCCACCCTAACCCTAAACTTAACCCTAACCGTCAACCTCACCCAGACCCTCCCACTAACTCTAACCCTAAGCCTAACCCTCACCCTAAACCTAAACCTCACCATAACCCTATCCCTCGCCCTCACCCACACACTAATCCTAACCTTAACCCTAAGCCTAACATTCACCCTCACCCTAACCTTCACCCAAACCTTTTCCCTCACCCTAATCCTAAACTTAACCCTCACACAAACCCTACCGCTCACCCTCACCCAAACCCTAACCCTTTCCCTAACCATCCCCCTCCCCATCACTCTCAGCCTAACCTTAACCCCAATCCTAATCCTAACCCTAACCCTCACCCTAAGCATTACCCTAAAACTAACCCTAACGATAAAACTCCCCCTCCCCTCCCCTTCCACCTCACCCTAACCCTAACAATAAACCTAACACTAACACTAACCCTCACTGTCAGTCTCACCCTCACCATAAACCTAATCCTAACCTCACCCTCACCCTCACCCTCAACTTAAACCTCACCCTAACCCTAACCCTCACACTAAACCTATCCTTCACCCTAACCCTAACCCTACCCCTCAGCCTACCCCTCACCCTAAACCTAACCCTAAACTTAATCCTCACACTATCCCTAACCCTATCCCTAACCCACACCATCAGCCTAGCCCTCAACGTAACCCTAACCCTAAACCTAACCCTATCCCTTACCCTAACCCTCCCCCTTACCCTAACCTTCACCCTGACCCTTAACTTCACCCTAACCCTAACCCTAGCCGTAAACCTCACCTTAACGCTCACTCTCTCCCTAACCTTAACACTCACCCTACTCCTCTCCCTAACCCTAAACCTAACCCTAACTCTCACACTCACCCTAACACTCCTGCTAACCCTTACCCTCACCGCAACCCTCACACTAACCCTAACACTAAACCTCACCCTAACCCTCACAATAACCCTAAACCTAACCCTAACCCTCACCATAACCCTCAACCTAACCCTAAACCTAAACCTCACACTAAACGTAACCCTCACCCTAACCATAAACCTACCCCACACCCTAACCTTCATCCTAACCCTAACCCTAACACTAAACCTCAACATCACCATAAACCTAACCCTAACCCTAACCCTCACAATAACCCAAACCCTCACCCTCACCCTCATGCTCAGTCTAAACCTAAAACTAACCCTAATCCTAACGCTAAACCTCACCCTCACCATCAACCTCACCGTAACTCTAAACCTAACCCTCACCCTAAACCTCAAACTCACCCTAAACCTCACCCTAAACCTTATTCTCACACTAACTGTAACCCTAACCCTAACCCTCACACAAATCCTAACGCTAACCCTAACCTTAACCCTTTCCCTCACACTAAAACTCATCGTAACTATAACTAGTAACCTAACGTTAAGCCTGACCCTAATCTTCACCCTCACCCTAACCCTCACGGTCACCCTAAACCTCCCCCTCATCTTCAACCTCACGCATAGCCTAAATCTAACCCTAATCCTAATCGTAACCCTAACCCTCACACTCATCCTCAACCTAAACCTAAACCTAACACTAAACCTCCCCCTTACCCTCACCATCACTGTCATCCTAAACCTAACACTAACCCTCACCCTCACCCTCATCATAATCCTCACCCTAACCCTAACCCTAACCCTCAATCTCACCCTATCCCTAACCCTCACACACACCATAACCATCACCCTCACCCTCACCATAATCCTAACCCTAACCTAACCCTAAACCTCACCCTAACCCTAACCCTAAAACTAACCCTCACACTCAACATAACCCTTACCCTAACCCTAAACATAAACCTCACCCTCACCCTAACCCTAACCCTCACCCTCACCCTAAACCTCACTGTCAACCTAACACTCACCCTAACCCTAACCCTAACCCTAAACCTCAACCTCACCCTCACCCTAAGCCTAAACCTAACCCTATTCCTAATCCTAACCCTAACCCTCACCCTATCCCTCACCCTAAACCTAACCCTAACCGTAAACCTTCCCCTCCCTTATCCCTCCCCCTCACTCAAATCCCAAAAATAATCCTAACCCAAACCCTAACACTAACCCTCACCCTAATCCTAACCCCATCAGTAAACCTAACACTCCCCCTCCCCCTCACTCTCACCGTCAGCCTACCTAAAACTAATCCTAATCCTAACCCTAACACTCACTCTCACCCTCACCCTAAACCTAAACCTAACCCTCATCCTAACCCTAACCCTCACACTAAAACTAATCCTCAACCTAACCTTAAACCTATCCCTCAGCCTAACCCTCACCCTAACACTAACCCTAATTCTCACCCTATCCCTAACCCTACCCCTAACCCTCATACTCACCCTAGCCCTCAGCTAACTCTAACACTAACCCTAACCCACACCCTTACCCTCACCCTCATTCTAACCTTCACCATCACCGTAAAAATCACCCTAACCAAACCCTCACCCTCCCCTTACCCTAATCCTCACCTTATTCCTAACCCTCACCCTCACCCTAATCCTCACACTAATCCTAACCCTAACACTTACCTTACCGAAAAACTCACCCTCACCCTCACGCTCACCCTAACCCTCACTCTTACTCTAGCCCTCACCCTAGCCTTAATCCTAAACCTAACCATCAACCTCACCCTCACCTTCAGCCTAACCCTAACCCAAACCCTAACCCTAACTCTTACCCTAAAAATCACCCTCACCCTCACCCTCACTCTGACCCTAACTCTAAAACTAACCCTAACCCTCACCCTCACCCACACATTCACACTAACTCTAACCCTAACCCTAACCCTCACCCTAACCCTAAACCTCAAAATATCCCTAAACCTCACCCTCACCCACACACTAATCCTAACGCCAACCCTAAGCTTAACCTTCACCCTGACCCTAACACTCACCCAAATATTTTCCCTCACCCTAATCCTAACCCTAACGCTGAAACTAACCCTAACCCTCACACTCACCCTACCCCTAACACTAAAGCTAACCCTCCCCGTCCCCCTCACCTTCAGCTTAACCCTAACCCTAATCCTAATCCTAACACTACACCTCACCCTAAACCTAACCCTAACCCTAAACCTCACCCTCATTCTCAACTTTATCCTCACCCTAAACCTAACAATAACCCTAACCCTAATCATAACTCTAACCCTAAACCTCACACTAAACCTAAACCTCACCTAACCCTACCCCACAGCCTAACCCTCCCCCTAACCCTAACTCTAAACCTAACCCTCACCCTATCCCTAACTCTACCCATTAACGCTCATCCTCACCCTAGACTTTAACCTAACCCTGACCTTAACCCTTACCCTCACCTTAACCCTAAACCTCTCCGTAACACTAACGCTCCTCCTAACCCTTACCCTCATCCTAACGTAACCCCAATCCTAAGCCTAACCCTCACACTAACCCTAACCCTCACCCTAACCCTAATCCTAACCCTAAGGCTAACTCTAAACCTCACTCTCAACCTAAATGTATCCATAACCATTACACTAAACCTAGCCCTAACCTAACCTTGACCCTAAACCTCACACTAATCCTAACCCTAACCCTAACCCTCACCCTAACCCTAAACCTAACCCTAACCCTCACCCTCACAATAACCCTCACCATCAAATTAACCCTCAACCTAAACCTAACCCTCGCCCACACCCTTACCCTCACCCTCTCCCGGACACTCATCCTAACCCTAAACCTCACCCTCACCCTAAACTTCCCACTAACCCTAACCCTCACCCTAACCCGCACCCTCAACCTCACTCTCACCCTCACCATAAGCCTGACAATAAACCTAACACTAATCCTAAACCTAAATCTCACACTCACACTCACCCTAACCCTCACCCTAACCCTAACCTTAAACCTCACCCTAACCATTACCGTCACCCTAGCCCTAACCAAAACCCTAACCCTAACCCTAATCCTCACACTAACCCTAAAGCTCACCCTAACACACACCCTAACCCTAACACTCACCCTAATCCTCACCCTCACCCTCAGCCAAACCCTAACCCTCGCCCTAATACTAACATTAAACCTCACCCTCACCCTCACCCTAACCGTAACCATTATCCTAACCCTCACCCTCACCCTAACTCTAACCCTAAACATAACCCTCACCCTCACACTAACCCTCACCCTCAAACTAACCCTTACCCTAACACTAACCCTAACATTAACCATAACCCTCACCCTAACCCTAAACCTAACCTTAACCCTAACCCTCACCCTCACCCACACCCTCACACTAATTCTAAACCTAAACGTAACCCTCACCCTAAACCTAAACCTCACCATAACCCTAACTCTCATCCTCAGTCATACACTAATTCTAACCATAACCCTAAACCTAACCTTCACCCTCACCGTAACCCTCACCAAAATGTTTTCCCTCACCCTAATCCTAACCCTAACGCTCACACTAACCCTAACCCTCACACTCACCCTAATCCTCACCATCACCCTCAGCCTAACCTTAACCCTAATCCTAATCCTAACCCTAACACTCACCCTATCCCTCACCCTAAACCTAACCCTAACTGTAAACCTCCCGATCCCTTGTCCCTCCCCCTCACCCAAATCCTAACAATAATCCTAAGCCAAACCCTAACACTAACCCTCACCCTAACCCTAACCCAATCACTAAACCTAACACTCACCCTCACCCTCACTCTCTCCCTCAGTCTAACCTAAACCTAATCCTAATCCTAACCCTAACACTCACTCTCACCCTCACCCTAAACCTAACCCTAACCCTCATCCTAACCCTAACCCTCACACTAAAACTAATCCTCACCCTAACCCTAAACCTATCTTTCAGTGTAACCCTCACCCTAACACTAACCCTAACCCTTACTCTAACCCTAACCCTCACCCTCACCTTAGCCCTCACTTAACTCTAACTCTAATCCTAACCCTCACCCTTACCCTCATTTTCACCCTCACCGTTAAACATCACCCTAAACAAACCCTCACCCTCCCCTTACACTAACCCTCACCCTAACCCTAATTCTCACCCTAAACCTTACCCTCACCCTAATCCATACACTAATCCTAACCTTAACCCTTAAATTACCAAAACACTCACCCTCACCCTCACGCTCACCCTAACCCTCACTCTTACTCTAGTCCTCACCCTAACCTTAACCCTAACCCTAACCCTCAACCTCACCCTCAAATTCAGCCTAACCCTACCCCAAAACCTAACCATTACCCTTACCCTACCCATCACCCTCACTCTCACCCTAACCTATACCTAACCTTAACCCTCACCCTCACCCACACCCTCACACTAAATCTAACCCTAACTCTAACGCTCAACCTAACCCTAAACCTCACCATAACCCTAAACCTCACCTCACCGACACACTAATCATAACCCTAACCCTAAACCTAACATTAATCTCACCATAAACCTAACCCCATCAAAAACCGTAACCTTCCCCCTCCCCCTCACTCTCACCCTTACCCTAACCCTAACCCTAATCCTAATCCTAAGCCTAACCCTCACTCTCACGCTCACCCTAAAACTAAACCTAACCCTAAACCTCACCCTCACCCTCACCCTCACCCTCACCTTTAACCAAACCCTAACCCTAACCCTAACCCTCACCCTCACTCTAGCACTCACCCTAACCCTAACCCTAAACCTAACCCTTCCCCTAACCCTAACCCTAACACTCACGCTGACCCTTACCCTCGCCCTAACCCTAACCCTAATCCTAACCCTCACCTTAATGCTCACTCTCACCCTAACCCTAGCCTTTACCGTACTCCTCACCCTAACTCTAACGCTAACCCTAACCCTCACTCTCACCCTCACTCTAAACCTAACCCTAACCTACCCCTCAGCCTAACCATCACTCTATCCCTAATCATAACCCTCAGCCTCACCCAAGTTCTCACCCTAACTCTCACCCAAACCCTAACCCTCACACTAATCCTAACCCTAACCCTAACCTTCACTCTCACCCTCACCCTAAACCTAACCCTAACCCACAACCTCAACTTCACCCTCACCCTCACCCTCAACCTCAACCTCACCCTCACCCTAACCCTAACTATAACCTTACATTAACCCTAACCCTCATCCTAACCCTTACCCTAACCCTAACCTTCACCCTAAACCTAATTCTATCCCTTACCCAAAACTTCACCTGTACCCTCACCATCACCCTCAGTCTAACCCTAAACCTAACCCTAATTCTAACCCTAAACCTCACCATCAACCTCATCCTAACTCTAACCCTTAAACAACCCTAACCCTCACCCTATCTCTAACCCTCACCATACCCTAACCCTCACCCTAAAACTCACCCTAACCCTAACCCTAACCCTAAGCCTCACTCTAAACCGAACCTTCACCCTAAACATAAACCTCACCCTCACCCTCACCCCAAGCCAAACCTAATCCTAACCCTAACTCTAACCCTAAGCCTCACTCTCACTCTAAAACTCACCCTAACCCTTACCCTCACCCTAACCCTAACCCTAAACCTCACACTAATCCTAACCATAAGCCTAAACGTCAACCTAACCCAAAGCCTAACCCTAAGACTCACCCACACCTTAACCCTCACCCTCACCTGAACTCACCCTCACCCTAAAGCTCACCCTCAACCTAAACATCACCCTAAACCTAACCCTCACCCTGAACCTAACCCTAACCCTCAATCTAAACTTCACCCCACGCTCGCCTTCACTGTAACCCTAAGCCTAACCCTAAACCTAACACTAATCCTAAACCTAAATCTCACCCTCAGCTTCTCCCAAAGGCTAACACTAACCCTAACCCTAACCCTAACGCTCCTCCTCCCCATCACCTTCAGCCTAACCCTAACTTTAATCCAAATACTAACCCTAACCCACACTCTCACCATCACCTTAAACCTAACCCTAACCCTAACCCTCAACCTAACCCTAAACTTCACCCTAACCCTAAACCTAACCCTGACCCTCACCTTACACTAACCATAACCCTCACACTCGATCTAACCCTCACCCTACCCGAAATGCTAACACTAAACCTCACCCTCACCCTAACCCTCACCGTAACCTTTACACTAACCTTAAACGTAAACTTAACCCTAACCCTAACGCTCCGACTAAACCTAACCCTCACACTAAACCTAACACTACCCCTCAGCCTAAGCCTCGCCCTAACACTAAACCTGACCCTAATTCTCACCCTATCCCTAAACCTAACCCTAACCCTCACCCTCATCCTAGCCCTCACCCTAACACTAACCCTAACCCTAACACTCACCCGAACCTTCACCCTCATCCTAACCCTAACACTAAACCTCACCCTGACCCGAACCTTCACCCTACCCCTAACCCTAAACCTAACATTGACCCTCACGCTAGCCCTCACCCTCACCCTAACCCTAATCCTAACCCTAACCCTCATCCTAACCCACAAACTTACCCTAAACCTAACCTTAACCCTAACCCTCACCCTAACTATAAACCTAATCCTCAAACTCACCCTAACTCTCAAACTAACCCTTACACTCACCCTAACCCTAAACCGAACCCTAACCATAAGCCTCACACTAAATCTCACCCTCACCCTTACAGTAACCCTACCCCTCACCCTAACACTCATCCTAACCCTAAACCTAAACCTAACCCTCACCCTAACAATCACCCTAAACCTAAACCTAACCCTCACCCTACAACAACGCCTCACCCTCACACTCAGCCTCAGTCTAAACCTAACCCTGATCTTAATCGTAACCCTAACCCTAACCCTAATCCTAAGTCTAACCCTCACCCTCACCTTCACCCTAAATCTAACCCTTACCAAAACTTAACCTTTAACCTCACCCTAATTCTAACCCTCATCGAACCCCAACCCTCACCCTAAAACTCACATTAACCCTAATCCTAACACTAAGCATCACCATCATCCTAACCCTAAACCTAACCTTAAGTCTAAAACTAACCCTAACACTAACCCTCACACTAACCCTGAATCTCACCCTAACCCTAACTCACAACATAACCTAACCCTCACCCTCATCCTCACACTCACCCTCAACCTAAACCTAACACTAACAATAACACTAACCCTAATCCTAACCCTCACCCTCACCCTAACCCTAAACCTAAACTTAACCCTAACCCTCACCCTAAACCTAACCCTCAACTTCACCCTAACTGTAACACTACCTTAACCCAAAAACTAATCCTAACCCTCACCCTAACACTCACGCTAATCCTAAACCTCACTCTCACCCTAACCCTCAACCTAACCATTACCCTAAGCCTAACCCAAAGCCTAACCCTCACTCTAAACTTCACCCTCCCCCTAACCCTCCCCCTAACCCTAAACCTAACAATAACCCTAACCTCAACCTAACACTAACCCTAACCCTAACCCTAACCCTAACACTCATCCTAACCCTCACCCTAACCATAAACGTAACCCTCACCCTAAAACTAACCCTAACCCTCACCCTCACCCTAAGTCTAACCCTAACTCTCACCCTAACCCTAACCCTAACCCTAACACTATACCTCACCCTTATCCTAACCCTCACACTAAACCTAAGCCTCACCCTCAACCTCACCCTCACCCTAAGCCTAACCATAACCCTAACAATAATTCTAAACCTAACCTTCAGCCTAACCCTAAGCCTAACCCAAATCTTAACCTCAACCCTCACCCTCAAGCTAACCCTACACCTAACCCTAACCCTATCCCTAACCAAACCCTAAACCTAAATCACACTCTAACCGAAAACTCACACTAACCCTTACCCTAACCCTCAAGCGAAACCTAACCCTAACCCTAACTCTCACCCTAACATTCACCCTCATCCTAATCCTCACCCTAATCCTAACCCTAATGCTTACCCTAACCCTAAGCTTAAACTCAACATCACCTTCACCCTCACACTAATTCTCACCCTTTCCCTAGCCCCTACCACAAACCTAACACTATCCCTAACCCTAACCCTCACCCTCAGCCTACAATAACTGTAACCCTAATCCTAACCCTAACACTCAACCTCATCTTAACCCTACCCCTAACCCTAATCCTTACCCTAACCCTCAAACTAACCCTAACCCTAAACCAAACAGTAACCCTAACCTTCACACTAACCCTCACACCAACCCTTACACTCAAGCTAACCCTACTCCTAACCCTAAACCTAACCCTCACAATAACACTAATACTTACCCTAATCTTAACCCTACCCCTCACCCTATACCTCACCATAACCCTGACCCTAACCCTAACCCTCACCCTAACCCTAACCCTAACCCTCAGACTCACCATAACCCTCACCGTCACCCTAACCCTCACACTAACCATAACCCTCACCCACAGATTAACCCTCACCGTCACACTCACCCTCAGACTAATCCTAATCCTAAGCCTAACCCTAATCCTCAGCCTCACTCTCACCCTAAACATCACCCTATCCCTCACCCTCACCCTAAACATCACCCTAACCTTAACCATCACCCTAAACCTAACCCTAACCCTCACCCTAACCCAAACCCTCAACCTAATCCTCACCCTCATCCAAATTGCCACCCTAACCCTAACCCTTACCTAACCCAAAACCTCACCCTAAACCAATCATCACCCTAACACTCATCCTCACAATAGCCCTCACCCTAACCCTAACCCTTACCTTCAAACTAACCCTAAACTTAACCCTCATCGAAAGCCTAACCCTCACCCTCACCCTAAACCTAACACTAACCCTAACCCTCACCATCACCCTCACCCTAACTCTATCCCTCACCCTCATCATCACCATAATCCTAACCCTAACCCTAACCTTCATCCTCACCTAACTCTCACCCTAATCCTTACACTCACCCTAACTCAAACCCTACCCCTAACCCTAACCCTCACACTAACCCTAAACCTCACCCTAACCCTCAACCTAAACCTAACCCTAACCCTAACAATCACCCTATCCTTCACCCTCATCCTAATCCTCGCCCTAAACCTAACCCTAACCCTTACCCTAACCCTAAGCTCAACCTCAACCCCACCTTCAACCTCACACTAATTTTCACCCTCACCCTAGCCCTCAGCCTAAACCAAACCCAAACCCTAACCCTAACCATCACCCTCAACCTCACCCTCAGCCAACAATAACCCTAACCCTAATCCTAAACCTAACACTCAACCTCACCCTAACCCTACCCCTAATCCTAAACCTCACCCTAACCCTCAACCTAACCCTAACACTAAACCTAACAGTAACCCTAACCCTAACCCTCACCCTCACTCTCAACCTAACCCTAACCCTAATCCTAAACCTAACCCTAACCCCCACACTCACCCTCGCCCTAAACCTAACCCAAACACTAAAACTCACCGTCACCCTCACTGACAGCCTCACCCTCAGCCTAACCCTAACCCTAAAAATAACCCTAACCCTGACCCTAACCCTAACCCTAACTCTCATCCTAACCTAACCATAAACCTCACCCTCACCCTAACCCTAACAAAAACCTAACCTTAACCCTAAACCTAACCCTAACACTAACCTTCACCCTAACACTCAGGCTACCTCTAACCCTCACTCTCACCCTAAACCTAACTATATCCCTAACCCTCACCGTAACCCTCACCCAAACCATAATGCTAACACTAACCCTTATTCTTACCCTAACCCTAACCTGAACAGTAACCCTAACCCTCAAACTAACCCTAGCCCTCAGCCTAACC
This sequence comes from Dipodomys merriami, assembly GCF_024711535.1. Taxonomy (NCBI): domain Eukaryota; kingdom Metazoa; phylum Chordata; class Mammalia; order Rodentia; family Heteromyidae; genus Dipodomys; species Dipodomys merriami. The sequence continues at coordinate 978,455 of NW_027204148.1, read as the reverse complement.
CTCACCCTAACCCTATCCCTAACCCTAAGTCTCACCCTATCCCTAAACCTAACCCTCTACCTCAACCTAGCTCTCACACTAAATCTAAACCTAACCCTAACCCTCACCCGAAAACTCAACAGAACCCTAAACTTCACCCTCACACTAAACATCACCCTAACCCTAACCCTCAACGTAACCCTAACCCTAACCTTTACCCTAACCCTAACCCTAACCGTAACCCTAACCATAATCCAAATCCTAACCCTAACCCACACTCTCACCCTCACCTTAAACCTAACCCTAACCCTAAACCTAGCCCTTCCCCTCCTCCTCCCCTTATTCTCACCCTCACACTAAGCCTAAAAATAACACTAACCCTAACCCTAAAATTAACCCTCACTCTAAACCTAACCCTAAAACTAAACCTATCCCTAAACCACCCCCTCCCCTTCCCCGTCCCCCTCCGGCTAACCCTAACCCTAATCCTAATCCTAACCCTAATTCTCACTCTCACCCTCAACCTAAACCTCAACCTAACCCTAAACCTCACTCTCACCCTCACCCTCACCCTAACCCTTAAAATAACCATTAACCTAACCCTAAACCTTACCCTAACCCTCACACTAACACTAACTTTAACCCTAACCTCAACCCTAAACCTAAACCTAACACTAACCCTAACCCTAACCCTTACCCTGACCCTGACCCTTACCCTAAGAGTAACACTAAAACTAACACACACCCTCACTCTAAACCTCACCCTTCCCCTTACCTTCAACCTACCCCTCACACTAACCCTTTTCCTCACCCGAACCCTAACCCAAAACCTAACACTAAACCTTACACTAACTCTAACCACCACCCTAACCCTAACCCTACCCCTCACCCTAACCTCACCCTCAACCTCACCCTCACACTCACCCTAAGCCGAACCCTAAAACTAACACTAATCCTAAACGTAAATCTCATCCTCACCCTCTTCCTAACGGTAACCCTAACCCTGACCCTCACCCTCACCCTCAACCTAACACTTGCCCTCACCCTAACCCTAAACCTCATCATAACTCTAATCCTCACCCTAATTCTAACGCTCATTCTAATCCTCACACTAACCCTAAACCTCTCCCCAAGCCTAATCCTAACCCTCACCCTCACCCTCACCCTAACCCTAACCGTAATCCTAAACCTAACCCTAACCCCATATTCACCCTCACCCTAAACCTAAGCCGAACCCTAAAAATCTCCCTCATCCTCACTGTCAGCCTCAAACTCAGCCTAATCCTAACCCTAACAATAACCCTAAGCCTGACCCTAAACCTAACCCTAACTCTCACCCTAACCCTAACCCTAACCATCACCCTCACCCTACCCTTAACATAACCCTAACCTTAACCTTAACCTAACCCTCACCCTAACACTCAGGCTACCCCTAACCCTCACCCAAAACCTAATGCTAACCCTAACCCTTACTATCACCATAAACATAACCTTAACAATAAACGTCAACCTCACACTAACCCTACCCCTCAGCCTAACCCGCACCTAACCCTAACCCTAACCCTAAGTCTCACCCTATCCCTAACGCTAACCCTCACCCTCAACCTAGCCCTCACCCTAAATCTAACCCTAACCCAACCCTCACCCGAACTCTCACCCGAACCCTAAACATCACCCTTACCCTAAACATCACCCTAACCATAACCCTCAACCTAACCCTAATCCTAACACTTACCCTAACCTAAACCTCACCCTAACTCTAACCCTAACCCTAACGCTCACCTGAACCCTCTCCCTAATCTTAACCCTCACACTAACCCTAATCCTCACCCTCACCTTAACCCTAACCCTAACCCTAAACCTAACCCTCCCCTCACTCTCACTGTCACCCTAACCCTAACAATAACACTAACCCTAACCCTATCCCTAACCCTAACCCTAAACCTAACCCTATCCCTAATCCCCCCCTCCCCATCAGCCTAACCCTAACTGTAATCCTAACCCTAATTCTCACTTTCACCCTCACCCTAAACCTAACCTTAACCCTAACCCTAAACCTAACACTCACCCTCACTCTAACCCTCACCCGTACCCTTATCTTCACCATAACCCTCACCCTAACCATAACCCTAAACATAAGCTTCACCCTAACCCTCAACCTAACCTGAAACCTCTCCCTCATGCTAACCCTACCGTAACCCCCACCCTCAACCTAACCTTCACACTAAACCTTACCCTCACCCTAATCCTAACCCAAAACCAAACCCTAAACCTCACACTAACCCTAAACCTCTCTGTAAATGTAACCTTACCCCTCTCCCTAAAACTCATTCTAAAACTAACCCTAACCCTATCCCTCACCCTAACCCTAACCCTCACCCTCACCCTAACCCTTACCGTCATCCTAACCCTCAGCCTAACACTAACCCTCACTGACACCCTAATCCTCACCTTCACACCCTCACCCTAACACTAAACCTTACCCTCAGCATAAACATCAAAATAATTCTAACCCCTAACCTAACCCTAAAACTAACCCTCACCCTAACCCTCACCCTCACACTCACCCTAAGCCTAACCCTAAACCTAACAATAGTCCTAAACCTAAATCTCACCCTCACCCTCAGCTAATGCTAACCCTAACCCTAACACTAACCTTAACCCTCACCCTCACCCTAGCCTTCACCCTAAACCTAACCCTAACCCTCAAGCTAACCCTTACCCTCCCCTTAATCCTTATACTTATACTTACACTTATACTATCCCTAAACCTAAAACCAACCCTAAACCTAACCCTCACACTAACCATAACAATAACCTTAACCCTAACCCTACCCCACACCCTCAACCTCAATCTCACCCTAACTTTCAGCCTCACCCTCAGCCTCACCCTAAACCTTAATTTCACCCTAAACCTAACCCAAACCCTAACCCTCACACTAAACCTAAACCTCACCCTAACCATAAACCTACCCTTCACCCTAACACTCATAATAACTCTAACCATAACACTAACCCTCACGCTAACATTAAACCTAACCCTAACCCTCACCCTCACACAAACCCTCACCCTCACCCTCACCCTCACCCTCACCCTCAGTCTAACCATAAACCTAACCATAATCCTAACACTAACCCTAACCCTAATTCTAAACCTGACCCTCAACCTAAGCCTAACCCTGACCCTAACTCTAACCCTTACCCAACCATAACCCTCACCGAACCCTAACACTCACCATCACACAAACCCTAACCCTAACCCTAATTCTCACCCTCAACCTATTCTTAAACCTAACCCTAACCCTCACCCCAACCCTCACCCTAAACTTAAGTCTAACCCTAATCCTCACCCTCACCCTAAACCTCACACTAAACCTTACACTCACCCTAACCCTAACCCTAACCCTAACACTCACACTAATCCTAATCCTAAACCTAACCCTAAAAATCACCCTAACCCTCACCCTAAACCTGACCCTAACCGTAACAATATCCTTCACCCTAACACTCATCCTAATCCTAACACTAACCCTCAAGTTAATCCTAAACTTAACCAAACCCTAACCCTCACATTAAACCAAGCCCTCACCGACACCCTCACACTAACCCTCAGTCTAAGCCTAACCCTAACCCTAATCCTAAACATAACCCTCAACCTAACCCTCACCCTAACTCTAACCCTTAACCAACCCTAAACCTCACACTATCTCTAAGCCTCACCGAACCCTAAACCTCACCCTCATACTTAACTTAACCCTAACCCTAACCATCACCCTCACCCTAAACATAAACCTAGCCCTAAACCTCACCCTAACCCTCACCCTAACGCTAAGGATTACACTAAACCTCACCTTCACCCTAAACATCACCGTAACCCTTACGCTCACCCTAACCCTAACCCTAAACCTAACCCTAACACTCACACTAATCTTAACTCTAACCCTAATCCTAACCCTAAACTTGACCCTAACCCTAACCCTACCTCTCACCCTACACTGAAACCTAATCCTAACCCAAACCGTAAATCTCAAACTAACCCTAAACCTCACCCTAAACCGAACCCTAACCCTAACCCTCACCCTAACCCTTACCCTCACACTAACCCTAACCTTAGCACTAACCCTAACCCTCAGACTAAACCTAACCCTCACCCTAAACGTAACCCTACCCCTCAGCCTAACCCTCACTAAAACCCTCACCCTAACACTCAAGCTAATCCGAACCCTCACTCTCACCCTAACCCTCAGCTTAACACTTACTCTGACCCTAACCTAACCCTAACGCTAACCCTCACCCTCACCCTCAGCCTAACCCTAACCCTAACCTTAATCCTAACCCTAAGGCTCACAGTCACCCTTGCACTAACACTGACCCTAACCCTAACACTAACCCTCACCCTCATCCTCACCCTCACCCTAACCCTCATCCTCACCTTCACCCGCACCCTAACCCTAACCCTAACCCTCAACCTAACCCTAAGCGTCAATCTAACCCTAACCAACCCTAACCCTTACTGTCACACTAACCCTATCCCTAACCTTAAACCTAACCCTCACCCTAACCCTCATCCTAACTCTAATGCTAACCCTAACCCTCAACCTCAACCTAAACCTCACCCTAACACTAACCGTCACCTTAACCATAACCTTAACCCTAACCCTAACCCTCAGACTAAACCTAACCCTCACTCTAACCCTAACCCTACCTCTCAGCCTAACAATAACCCTAACCCTAAACCTAACCCTAATTCTCACCCTATCGCTAATCCTAACCCTAACCCTCACCTGAACCCTAGCCCTCACCTTAACTCTAACCATAACCATAACCCTCACCCGAACCCTCACCCTCACCCTAACCCTCACCCTCACCCTAAACATCACCCTGAACCTAACCCTCACCCGAAACCTAACACTAACCCTCACCCTAACCATAACCCTCACCCTAAACATAACCCTACACATCACCATAACATTCATCTTAGCACTAACCCTAACCCTAAACCCTACCCTCACCCTAACGATAACCCTAACTCTACCCTCACCCTAACCCAAACACTCAACCTCAACCTCACCCTAACCCTCATTCTAATCCTAACCCTAACCCTAACATTACTCCTAAACCTAACCTTCACCCTCACCCTCACCATAACTCTTAACCTTACCCAAACCTAAAGCTAAGTCTAACCATCACCGAATCCTAACCCTCAACCTCACACTCACCCAAACCCTAATCCTAACCCTCACTCTCACCCTAACACTAAAACTAACCCTAACCCTCACTCAAACCCTAAGGCTAACCCTAACCCTCACCCTCCCCCTAAACCTCACCCTAACCCTTAGACTCATCCGACCCCTAACCCTAACGCTTACTTTCACCCTAACCCTAACCCCAACCATGACCCTAAACGTCACACTCACCCTAACCCTAAACCTAACCCTAACCCAAAACTTAACCCTCACCCTCACCCTAGCCCTCACCCTAACCCTAACTGAAACCCTCACCCTAACTCTCAACCTATCCCTTATCCGCTCGCTAACCCTTACCCTCACCCTAAACCTAACCCCAAATATAACCCTAACCCTCACACTAACCCTAACTCTAATCCTAACCCTAACCCTCATTGTTACCCTAACATTCATCGTAACCCTAACCATCACCCACACCCTAACCCTCACCCTCACCTGAACACTCACCCTAACCCTAAACCTGACCCTCACTCTAAACATCACCCTAAACCTAACCCTCACCCTAACACTTACCCTAGCCCTCAGCCTAAACCTCACCCTCACCTTCACCCTCACCCTTACCCTAAGCCTAACCCTAAAACTAACACTAATCCTAAACCTAAATCTCACCCTAACCCTAACTCTAAACCTAACCCTAACCCAAACTTTAACCTTCAACTGCACCGTAGACCTCACCCTAAAACAAAACCTAATCCTAAACCTAACCTTCAACGTAACCCTTATCCACACCCTAACCCTAACCCTCACCCTAACCCTAACCCTCAACCTAACACTTACCCTCACCCTAAACCTATTCCCAAACCTAACCCTAACCCTCACACTAACCGTAACCCTAAACCTTAGACTCACCCTAACCCTAACCCTAACCCTTACCTTCACCCTAAACCTATCCACAACCGTAACCCTAAACCTCACACTCACCCTAACCCTAACCCTATCCCTAACTCTAACCCTAACCCTAACCCTCAACCTAAACCTTATCTTCACACTAACTCTTACCCTCACCCTACCCCTAACCCCAACTATAACCCTAATGCCTCACACTAACCCTAACCCTCACCATCACCCTAACCCTCATCCTAACCCTAACAATCACCCACACCCTAACCCTCACCCTCACCTGAACACTCACCCTAACCCTAAACCTCACCCTCACCCTAAACATCACCCTAACCCTAACCCACACCCTAACCCTTACCATATACCTCACCCTAAACCTCACCCTCACCCTCACCCTAAGTCTAACCCTAAAGCTAAAACTAAACCTAAAACTAAATCTCACCTTCACCCTAACTCTAACCCTAACCCTAACCCAAACTTTAACCCTCACCTGAACCCTAGACGTCACCCTAACCCTAACCCTAAACCTCACCCTAACCCACAACCTAACACTTATCCTCACCCTAACCCTAACCCTCACCCTAACCCTAACCCTCACCCTAACCCTTACCCTCAACCTAATGCTATCCCCAAACCTAACCTTAATCCTCACCCTAACCCTAACCCTCACCCTCACCCTAACCTTAACCTTAACATAAACCTCAGACAAAACGTAACACTCACACTAACCCTAAACCTAACCCTCAGCCTAACCCTCACCTTAACACTCAGGCTAACCCTAATCCTCACCCTCACCCAAACCCTCACCCTAACACTTACTCTCACCCTAACCCCAACCCTAACTCTTACCCTATCCCTCACCTTCTCCCAACCCTAACCCAAAGCCTAACCCAACCCTCACCCTCACCCTCAGCCTCACCCTCACCCTAACCCTCACAGTAACCCTCAAACTAACCCTCATCCTCACGCTCACCCTCACCCTCAACTTAACCCTAACCCTATCCTAAACCTAACCCTAACCCTCACCGTCAACCTCACCCTAAACCTATCCCGAATCTTGCTGCCGTCAGGCCTCCGGATGTTCCGGTTTAACATCACCTTGTAAATCCCCCGTGGTTTATTTTTCACCCGTGTTGTTTGGCAAGGGCACACAGTTTGCATTGCTGCACAATTGCGCCTGCAGATCTCTGCCGAAGTTGCAAACATTCAGACATGGTAGCCAGATCTGCCTGGCCCCGTAGAACACTGCCAGCTGACTGAGAATATCGGCTTCCCATTCTTATTACCTGAGTGTTACTGATTACAGCTTTGACTGCTACACTCTACTCAACCTGAGGAGCAAGTTTTACCTCTACTTATGGCACTCTAGCCTAATCCTAAACCTAACCCTAACCCTAAACCTCACCCTAAATATCACCCCCAGCATAACCCTAACCCTAACCCTAACCCTCACCCTCATCCTAACCCTAACCCTCACCCTAACCCTCACCCTAACCCTCACCCTAATCCTAACCCTAAATCTAAAACTAACCCTAACCCTCACACTAACCCTCACCCCAACCCTAAACCTCAACCTAACTGGAAACCTAACCCTAACCCTAACCCTCAAAATAACCCTAACACTCAACCTAACCCTAACTCTAACGCTTAACCTCAACCTAACTGGAACCCTAACCCTAACCCTAACCCTCACAATAACCCTAACACTCACCTAAACCCTCACCGCAACTTTAACCCTAACCCTAACCCTCATACTATCCCTAACCTTCACCCAAAACTTAACCATCACCGTCACCCTCACCATAACACTAAGCCTAACCCTAACCTTCACCCTAAACTTAACCCTCACCCTAACCCTAACACTCACTCGCACCTGAACCATCACACTCACCCTAACCCTCACCCAAACCCTAAACATCACCTAAACACAACCCTCACACTAACCCTAACCCTACCCTAACCATGACCATCATCCTCACCCTTACCATAACCCTAACCCTAACCTTCACACTAACCCTAACCCTCAGCCTAACCATAACCCTACCACTCACCCTAACCCTAACCCTAACCCTAACCCTCACACAAACCCTAACCCTCAACCTAACCTTAATCCTTCCCTTCCCTCTACACCTCACACTAACCCTCAGCTTCACCCTAACCCTCACCCTAACCCTATACCTCACCCTGACCCTAACACTCACCCTAACCGTAAAACTAAACCTAATACTCAGCCTCACACTAACCCTCACCCTTACACTTAACTTCACCCTAACCCTCAACCTAACCCTAACCCTAACTCTAACCCTTACAATAACACTCACCCTAAACCTATACCTAACCCAACCCCTAAACCTAACCCTCACCCTAAACCTAACCCTAACCCTCACCCTCACCCTAACCCTCACACTAAGACTTACACCCACCCTAACCCTAACCATAACCCTAAACCTCACACTAACCCTAACCCTCAACCTAACCGTAACCCTAACCCTCACCCTAACACTAATCCTAACCCTAACCCTAACTCTAACCCTAACCCTCACCCTAACCCTAACACTAACCTTAACCCTAACCATCAAAATAACCCTCACCCAAACCTTAACCTCACCCTAACCCTCACACTCACTCGAACCCTCATGTCTCGGTAACCCTCACCCTCACCCAAAACTTCAGCCTAACACTAACCCTCACCCTAACCTTAACCCTAACATTCTCCCTAATGCCAACCCTCCCTCTAACCCTCAAACTCACCCTGGTCCTCACCCTAAGCATAACCCTAACCCTTACATAACCCAAACTCTCACCTTCTCCCTCATTCTCACCCTAAACCTCACCCTCACCATAGCCCTCCGCCTAACCCTAACCCTAACCCTCACCCTCACACTCCCCTCACCCTCAGATTATCCCTAACCCTAAAACTAATCCTAACCCTTAACTTCACCCTGACACTGAGGCTAACCCTAACCCGAACCCTAAACCTCACCCTAACCCTAAAGCTCAACCTAACCCTAACACTAACCCCAATCCTAAACCTAACCCTCACCCAACCCCTCACCCTAACCCTAACCATAAACATCACCGTCACCCTAACCCTAACACTAACCCTAACACTAACAATAACCCTAACCATAACCCTCACCATAACCCTAACCGTAAACATCACCCTCACCCTAAAATTCAACCTAACCCTTACACTCACCCTAACACTCGTCATAAACTCAACCATAACACTAACCCTAAACCTCATCCTAAACCTAATCCTAAATTTAAACATCACTCTAACCCTAAACCTCACCTCATCCTATCCCTCAACCTAACCCTTACCCTCACCCTAACTCTAACACAAAACCTAACCCCCACCCTCACCCTAACTGTAAACCTCACCCTAAGCCTAACCCTAACCCTAAACCTCACCCTCACCCTAACCTTCACCCTAACCCTTACCCTCACCTTAACCCTCACACTAACCCTACCTCTAACCCTAACCCTAACACTCACACTAACCCTAAACCTAACCCTAACCCTAAACATCACCCTAACCCTCACCCTCACCCTCACCCTAACCCTAAACCTCACCCTCATCCTAACCCTCACCCTAACCCTTATCCTCAACCTAACCCTCACCCTAACCCTAACTCTCACCCTGACCCTAATCCTCATATCAAACCTAATCCTCACACTAAACCTAACCCTAACCCTAACCCTCACGCTAACCCTAACCCTCACCCACACCCTAACACTCAACCTCACCCTCACTCTCACCACAAACCTCTCCCTTATCCTAGGCCTCACCGAAACCCTAACCCTAAACCTTACCTAACCGAAACAGTCACCCTCACCCTCACCCTCACCCTAACCCTAAACCTCAACCTCAACCTAACAATTACCTTAAACCTAACCCACACGCTAACCCTAAGCCTCACCCTCACCCTCACCCTCAAGGTCACCCTCATCCTAAACCTAACCCTCAACTTCACCCTAACACTAACCTTCAAACTAACCCTCACACTCACCCGAAACCTCACCTCACAGTAACCCTCACCCTCACCCAAAACATCACACTAACCCTAACCGTCACCCTAACCATAACCCTAACTCTCACACTAAAACTAACCCTAAGCCTCACACTCACCCAAACCCTAACCCTAACCATAAACCTCACCCTAACCCTCACCCTAAAACTTAACCTCACCCTAATCCTAACAAAAACCCTAACCCTAACCCTCATCCTCACCATAACCCTCACTCTCACTCGAACCCTCACCTCACGGTGACCCGCACCCTCCCCCAAAACATCACCCTAACCCTAACCCTCCCTCTAACGCTCAAACTCACCCTAATCCTCACCCTAACCATAACCCTAACCCTTACCAAACTGAAAAAATCACCCTCACCCTCACCCTCAACCTAACCCTAACTCTCATCCTAACCCTAACCTTAACCCTAACTCTCAACCTAACCCTAAGCCTAAACCTCACCCTCACACAAACCCTAACCCTAACCCTCACCCTAACCCTCACCCTAACCCTAACACTAACCATAACCCTCACCCTCAACCTAACCCTCACCCTAAACTTTAACCTCACCCTAATTCTCACACAATCCCTAACCCTAACCCTCATCCTCACCCTAACCCTCACCCTCACTCAAACCCTCACCTCACGGTAACGCTCACCCTCACCCAAAACATCACCCTAACACTAACGCTCAACCTCTTAACCCTAACCCTCTCCCTAACGCTAACCCTCCCTCTAACCCTCAAACTCACCCTAATCCTCACCCTAAACATAACCCTAAACCTTACCTAACCCAAACTCTCACCCTCACCCTCACTCTCACCCTAACACTCACCCTCACTGTAGCCCTCAGCCTTATCCAAACCCTAACTCTAACCCTCACCCTCACACTAACCCTCACCCTCAGACTATCCTTAACCCTAAAACTATTCCTAACCCTTAACTTCACCCTGACACTCAGGCTAACCCTAATGGTAACCCTAACCCTCACCCTAACCCTAACCCTCAGCCTAACCCTAACACTAAACCTAACCCTAAATCTAACCCTCAACCTACACCTCACCCTAACCCTAACCCTAACCATCACCATCACCCTAAACTTCACCCTAACCCTTACCCTCACCCTAACCCTCATCCTAAATCTAACTTAAACACTAACCCTAACCTTCACCCTAACCCTAATCCTAAACTTAAACATCACTCTACCCCTAAACCTCACCTCATCCTAACCCTCAACCTAACCCTTACCCTCACCCTAAATCTAACACGAAAGCTAAACCACACCCTCACCCTCACCCTAACGCTAACTCTCACCCTAACCCTAACCCTAACCCTAAACCTCACCCTCACCCTAACGTTCACCCTAATGCTTACCCTCACCTTAACCCTCACACTAACCCTAACTCTAACCCTAAACCTAACCCTCACACTAACCCTAAACCTAACCCTAACCCTAAACATCACCCTAACCCTCACCCTCACCCTCATCCTAACCCTAAACCTCACCCTCATCCTAACCCTCACCCTAACCCTTACTCTCACCCTAACCCTAACCCTAACCCTAACCCTCACACTAACCCTAACCCTTACCCTAACCCTAGCCCTACACTTCACCCTAACCCTCACCCTCAACCTAACACTTACCCTCACCCTAACCCTCAGGCTATCCCTAACCCTCACCCTCACCCTCACCCTCACGGTCACCCTCACCCTAAAACTAACCCTCACCCTCACCCTAACCCTTACCCTCACCCTAACCCACACCCTCACCCGAACCCTAATTTCAGGGTAACCCTCACCCCCACCCAAAACATCACACTAACTCTAATCTTCACCTTAACCCTAACACTCCCTCTAACTCTCAAACTCACCCTAATCCTCACCCTAACCATATCCCTAACCCTTACCTAACCGAAAATCTCACCCTCACCCTCACCCTCAACCTAACCCTAACTCTCATCCTAACCCTAACCTTAACCCTAACTCTCATCCTAACCCTAACCCTAAACCTCACACTCACCCAAACCCTAAACCTAATCATAAACCTCACCCTAACCCTCAACCTAAACCTTAACCTCACCCTAATCCTAACAAAAACCCTAACCCTCATCCTCACTCTAACCCTCAGCCTCACTCGAACCCTCACCTCACGGTGACCCGCACCCTCCCCCAAAACATCACCTTTAACCTAGCCCTCAACATAACCCTAACACTAAACCTTATCTAACCGAAACCCTCACCCTCACCCTAACCCTCAATCTAACCCTAACCCTAACCCTCAACCTAAAACTTACCCTCACCCTAACCCTCAGGTTAACCCTAACCCTCACCCCCACCATAACCCTCGCGGTCACCCTCATCCTAAAACTAACCCTCACATTCACCCTAACCCTGACCCTCACGCTAAACCTCACCCTCACATGAACCGTCACCTCAGGGTAACCCTCACCCTCACCCAAAACATCACCCTAACCCTAACCGTCACCCTAAACCTAACCCTCCCTCTAACCCTCAAACTCACCCTAATTCTCACCCTTAACATAACCCTAAACCTTACCTAACCCAAACTCTCACCCTCACCCTAACCCTTACACTAACCCTTACCCTAAATCTAACCCTCACCCTAACACTAATCCTAACAATCACCATCACCCTAACCTTCAACCTAACCCTTACCCTCACCCTAACCCTCATCCTAATTCTAACCTTAACACTAACCCTAACCTTCACCCTAACACTAATACTAAACTTAAACATCACTCTAACCCTAAACCTCACCTCATCCTAACCCTCAACTTAACCCTTACCCTTACCCTAAATCTAACAAGAAACCTAACCCCCACCCTCACCCTCACCATAACTGTAACTCTCACCCTAACCCTAACCCTATCCCTAAACCTCACCCTTACCCTAACCTTCACCCTAACGCTTAACCTCACCTTAACCCTCACACTAACCCTAACTCTAAACATAAACCTAACCCTCACACTAACCCTAAACCTGACCCTAACCCTAAACATCACCCTGACCCTCACCCTCACCCTCATCCTAACCGTAAACCTCACCCTCATCCTAACCCTCACCCTAACCCTTACTCACCCTAACCCTAAACCTCACCCTAACCGTCACACTAACCCTAACCCTCACCCTAACCCTAGCCCTACCCTTCACCCTAACCCTCTCCCTCAACCTAACACTTACCCTCACCCTAATCCTCAGGCTAACCCTAACCCTCACCCTCACCCTCACCATCGCGTTGACCCTCACCCTAAAACTAACCCTCACCCTCACCCTAACCCTTACCCTCACCATAATCATCACCCTCACCCGAACCATCACTTCAGGGTAACCCTAACCCTACCCCAAAACATCACCCAAACCCTAATCGTCACCTTAACCCTAACCCGCCCTCTAACCCTCAAACTCACCCTAATCCTCACCCTAACCATAACCCTAACCCTTCCCTAACCAAAAATCTCACCCTCACCCTCACCCTCAACCTAATCCTAACTCTCATCCTAACCCTAACCTTAACCCTAACTCTCACCCTAACCCTAACCTAAACCTCAACCTCACCCAAACCCTAACCCTAACCCTCACCCTAACCCTCACCCAACCCTAACACTAACCTTAACCCTCACCCTGAACCTAACCCTCACCCTAAACCTTAACCTCACCCTAATCCTCACACAAACCGTAACCCTAACCCTCATCCTCACCCTAACCCTCACCTCACTTGAAACCTCACCTCACAATAACACTCACCCTCACCAAAACATCACCCTAACACTAACCCTCACACTAACCTTAACCCTAAACCTAACGCTAACTCTCCCTAACGCTAACTCTCCCTCTAACTCTCAAAATCACCCTAATCCTCACCCTAAACATAAACCTAACCCTTACCTAACCCAAAATCTCACCCCATCCTCACTCTTACACTAACACTCACCCTCACCCTCAGACTATCCCTAACCCTGAAACTAATCCTAACCCTAATATTCACCTTGAACCTCAGGCTAACCCTAATCCTAACCCTAAACCTCTCCCTAACCCTAACCCTCACGCTGACCCTAACCCTAACCCTAACACTAACCCTAACCCTAAACGTAACCCTCACCCTACACCTCACCCTAACCCTAACCCTAACCATCACCATCACCCTAACCTTCAACCTAACCCTAACCCTCATCCTAAATCTAAACTTAACACTAACCCTAACCTTCAACTTAACCCTAATCCTAGACTTAAACATCACTCTAACCCTAAACCTCACCTCATCCTAAAACTCAACCTAACTCTTACCCTCACCCTAAATCTAACACGAAACCTAACCCGCACCCTCACCCTCACTCTAACTCTAACTCTCACCCTAAACCTAACCCTAACCCTAAACCTCACCCTCTCCCTCACATTCACCCTAACACTTACCCTCACCTTAATGCTCACACTAACACTAACTTTAACCCTAAACCTAACCCTCACACTAACCCTAAACCTAACCCTAAACATCACCCTAACCCTCACCCTCACACTCATCCTAACCCTAAACCTCACCCTTATCCTAACCCTCACCCTAAACCTTAACCTCACCGTAACCCTAACCCTAAACCTAACTCTCACACTAACCCTAACCCTCACCCTAACCCTAACCCTACCTCTCACCCTAACCCTCACCCTGACCCTAATCCTCACACTAAACCTAACACTAACCCTAACCCTCACCCACACCCTAACCCTCAACGTCACCCTCACTCTCACCATAAACCTCACCCTTAACCTAGCCCTCACCGTAACCCTAACCCTAAACCTTACCTAACCGAAACCCTCACCCTCACCCTCACCTTAACGCTAACACTCAGCCTCACCCTAACACTTACTTTCACCCTAACTCACACGCTATACCTAACCCTCACCCTCACCCTCAAGGTCACCCTCACCCTAACCCTAACCCTCACCATCACCCTAACCCTAACCCTCAACCTAACTCTCATGCTCACCCGAACCCTCACCTCACAGTAACCCTCACCCTCACACAAAACATCACACTAACCCTAACCGTCACCCTAACCGTAACCCTAACTCTCACCCTAACCCTAACCCTCCCTCTAACCCTCAAACTCAACCTAATCCTCACCCTAACCATAACTCTAAACCCAACCTAAACGAAAACCTCACCCTCACCCTCAACCTAACCCTAACACTCATCCTAACCCTAAACTTAACCCTAACTCTCACCCTAACCCTAACCCTAAACCTCACACTCACCCAAACCCAAACCCTAACCCTAACCCTCAACCTAACCCTAAAACTAACCCTAACCCTAACCCTCACCCTAACCCTCACCCCAAATCTTAACCTCATCCTAATCCTAACAAAATCCCTAACCCTAACCCTCATCCTCACCCGAATCCTCACTCACACTCGAACCCTTGCCTCACGATAACCCTCCCCCTCCCCCAAAACATCACCCTAACCCTTACTCTCACCCTTACCATAACCCTAACCCTCTCCCTAAACCTAATCCTCCCTCTAATCCTCAAACTCACCCTAACATTCACCCTAACCCTTAGTCTCACCCTAACCCTCACCCTAAGCCTAACACTAACACTAACCCTAACCTTAAACATCACCCTAACACCCACCCTAACGGTAACCCTCACCCAGACCCTAACCCGAAAACTCACCTGAACACTCACCCTCACCCGAACACTCACCCTCACCCTAACCCTCACCCACACACTGAACATCACCCTAACCCTAACCCGCACCCTAAACCTAACCTTAACCCTCACACTAACCCTAACCCTCAACCTCACCCAAACCCTAAGCCTAACCTTAACCCTAACACTAATCCTAATCCTAACATTCACCCTCACCCTAAACCTAAACCTATGCCTAAACCTCACACTCATGCTAACCCTAACCCTAACCCTCAACCTCATCCTAACCCTAAACAAAACCCTAACCCAAACCCCCACCCTTCCAATCACCCTAACACTTAACCTAACCCTAACCGTCACTGTCACCCTAACTCTAAAACTAACCCTAACACACACCCTCATCCTAACCCTCACAATTACCCTTGCCCTCACTGTAACCCTAATCCTAAACCTAACCCTAACCCTCACACGAACACTAAGGCTGAGACTAACCCTAAGCCTACCCCTCACCCTAACCCTCAACCTAAACCTAACTCTAACCCTTACCCTAACCCTAACCCTAACCTTCACCATAACCCTGACCCTCACTCTCACCTTGACCCTCACTCTAAACCTAAACTAACCCTAATTCTCACGCTAACCCTAAACCTCACCCTCACCCTAAGCATAACCTTAACCCAAACCCTAATCCTAACCCTAAGCCTCACACTCAACCACACCCTAACCCTAACCCCAAGTCTAACCCTCACCCTCAACCTCACCCTAACCCTAAACCTAACCGTAAACCTCACCCTAACCTAACCATAACCCTCACCCTAAACCTAACCCTAAACCTAAACCTAAGCCTTACCCTAAACTTAACCATAATATTAACCCTAAACCTCACCCTATACCTAAACCTAAATTTAACCCTATACCTCACCCTAACACTCAACCTAACGATAACCCTAACCCTAACCTTCCTACGCCCCCTAACCCTCAACCTACACCTTACCCTCATCCTCAACCTAACCCTCACAATAAACCTAAACCTCACCTAACACTAACACTAACCCTCACCCTCACCCTCACCCTAACCCTAAACTGAACCCTAACCCTCACCCTCACACTCACCTTCATCCTCATTTAAACCTCATCCTCAGCCTCAACCTCACCCTAACCCTAACATTAAACCTCACCCTTACCGTAACCCTGACACTAACACTAACCCTAACCCACACCCTAAGCCTCAACCTCACCCTAACCCTCCCACTCACCCTAGCCCTCACCCTAATCCTAACCCTAACCCTAACTTTAACCCTCAGCCTAACCCTCACCCTCATCCTAACCCTCACCCTAATGATTACCCTCACCCTAACCCTAACCCTCACCCTAACCCTAACACGACCCCTCACCTTAACACTTATCCTAACCCTAATCCTAACCCTAACACTCACCCTAACCCTAACCTTAACCCTAACCCTCACCCTAATACTAAAACTCACCCTAACCCTCAACCTAACCCTAAATCTAACCCTAACCATAAACCTCACCCTAACACTAATACGAACCTTAACCATCACACTAACCCTAACCTTAACACTAGCCCTCACTCTAACCCTCCCTGTCAATCTAACCCTCACCTTTACCATAACCCTCACCCACAACCCAACCCTCACCCTCACCAAAACCCTCACCCTATCGCTAAACCTAATTCTAACCCTAACCGTCACCTTCAAACTCACCCTCAACCTAACCCTATCCCTAACCCTCACCTTAACCCTCACCATAACACTCATGCTAACCCCAAACCTCACTCTCACCCTACCCTCATCCTAATCTTTACCCTCAACCTAACCCTATCCCTAACCATAACACTTATAATAAACCTAACCCTCACCATAACCCTAACCCTACCCCTCACACTAACCATAAACCTAACCGTAACCCTACACCTCACCCTAACCCTAACCTAACCGTAAACCTCACCCTCACCCTAGCCCTCACCCTAACCTAATCCTAACCCTAACCCTCAACCTAACCCTAAACCTCACCCTAACCCTAACCCTCACCCTAACCCTAACCCTTACCCTAAACCTAATGCTAACATTAAACCTACCTCTCAACTTAAACCTAACCCTTAAATTAACCCTAACCCTCACCCTAACCCTAAACCTCACCCTAACCCTCCACCTCACCCTAACCCTAAACCTAAAACTTACTCTCATCCTCACCCTAACCCTCACAATAAACCTATCCCTCACCCTAACACTAACACTAAACATCACCCTCACCATCACATTCAGCCTAAAAATAAACTTAAACCTAACCTTAATCCTCACCCTGACCTTAATCCTAAACCTAACCCTAACCCTACCACTCAATGTAACCCTAACCCTAAATTTAACCCACCCCTAATACTCACCCTAAACCTCAACAAAACCCTCACCCTAACCCTAACCCTCACCCTAACCCTAAACCTCACCTTGACCCTAAACCTAATCATCACCATCACATTACTCTCACCCTAACCCTAATCCGCACTCTAAATCTAAGCCTCACCCTGACCCTAAACCTCACCCTAACCCTAGCACTACCACTCAGCCTAAGCCTAACCCTAAACCTAACCCTAATACTCACCCTAAAACTCACCCTAAAGCTCACCCTTACCCTTACCTTAACATTAAACCTCACCCTTACCCTAACCCTAATCCTAAACCTAACCCTAACCCTAACCCTCACCCTAATCACAAACCGAACCCTAACCCTGACCCTAACCATAACCATAACCCTCACCCTGACCCTAACCCTCAACCTAACCCTAACCCTAACACTAACCCTCATCTCAAACCTCACACTAACCCTAACCCTAACCCTAACCATAACCATAACCCTCACCCTAACCCTCACCCTTACCCTTACCTTCACCCTAACCCTTACGCTAAACCACACCCTAACCCTCACCCTCACCCTAACCAACACACTAAACCTTAACCTCAACCTAACCCTAACCCTAACACTAACCCTCATCTCAAACCTCACACTAACCCTAACCCTAACCATAACCATAACCATAACCCTCACCCTAACCCTCACCCTTACCCTTACCTTCACCCTAACCCTTACGCTAAACCACACCCTAACCCTCACCCTCACCCTAACCAACACACTAAACCTTAACCTCAACCTAACCCTAACCCTAACTCCAACCCTCACACTAACCCTAACCTTCACCCTAACCATAACCCTACCCCCACCCTAACACTCATCTTAACCCTAACCCTAACCCAAAACCTAACCCTCACCCGAAACCTGACCGTAACCCTAACTCTCACGCTAAACCTAACACTAAACTTCACCCTAAACCTCACCCTTGCCCTCAACCTAACCCTAAACCTAATCCTAATCCTAAACCTAACCCTACTCCTAAACCTAACACTCACCCTGACCCTCACCCCAAATCTAACCCTAACCCTAACCCTAAACCTCACCCTCACTCTAACCCTAACTCTAACATTAACCCTAACTCTCACATTAATCGTAACCCTAACCCTAACCCTAATCCTAAACTTCACCCTAACTCTCACACAAACCCTAAGCCTAACACTCACCCTATCCCTAACATTAACCCTCACCGTCACCCTAAGCCTCACCGTCACCCTAACCCTCACCCAAACCCTAACCATCACCCACAACCTAACCCTCACCAACAACCGAACACTCACCCTAAAACTAAAACTCACCCTCACCCTAAACATCACCCTAACCCTAACCCTCACCCTAACCCTAACCCTAGCCCTCACCCTAAACCTCACCCTCACCCTCACCCTCACCCTAAGCCTAACCCTAAACCTAACATTAATCCTAAACCTAAATCTCACCATTACCCTAACGTTAACCCTAACACTAACCCAAACTTTAACCCTCACCCTCAACCAACCCTCACCCTAAACCTAAGCCTAACAATCAACCTTACACTCAACCTAACCCTTATCCTCACCCTTACCCTAAACTTCACCCTAAACCTAACCCTCACCCTAACCCTTACACTCACCCTAACCCTAACCCCAACCCTAACCCTAACCCTCACACTAACCCTAATTCTCACCCTAACCCTAACCCTCACCCTCACCCTAACACTCACTGTCACCCTAATCCTCACCATAAACCTATCCGTCACCCACACTCTAACCCTCACCCTCACCTGAACACTCACCCTAACCCTAAAACTCACCCTCACCCTAAACATCACCCTAACCCTAACCCTCACCTCAACCCTAAGCCTAACCCTCAGCCTAAACCTTACCCTCACCCTATGCCTAACCCTAAACCTAACACTAACCCTCACCCTAACGTTCAACCTAACCCTTATCCTCACCCAAACCCTAACCCTCACCCTAACCCTAACCCTCAACTTAACCCTTACCCTCACCCTCACCCAAACGCAAATCCTAACGACAACCCTCACAATAATCCTAACTCTCACCCTAAAATTAAAACTAAACCTTATACTCACCCAAACCCTAACCCTCACACTAATCCTAACCCTCAGCCTAACCCTTACCCTCTCCCTAACCCCAACCCTAACCCTAACACTCACACTAACCTTAACTCTCACCCTACTTCTACCCTCACCCTAACCCTAAACCTAACCCTAACCCTAATTCTCAATCTAACCCTAAACCTCACACTAACACTAACCCTAAACCTAACCGTCACCCTAACACTGAACCTCACCCTAACCCTAACCTTAATGTAACCCTAACCCTCAGAATAACCCTAACCCTCACACTAACCCTAACTCTTACCCTCAATCTAATCCTCACCCTAACATTCAGGCTAACCCTAACCCTCACTCTCACCCTAACCATCAACCTAACACTTACTCTCACCCTAACCAAACCCTAACTCTCACCCTCACCCTAACCCTAAGCCTAACCCTTACACTAACCCTAATCCTAACCCTAAAGCTCACCTTCACCCTCACCCTAACAATAATCCTATCCCTATCCTTAACCCTCACCCTCAACCTCAATCTCACGCTAACCCTCAGCCTCCCCCTCCCCCTCACCATAACACTAACCTTAACCCTCACCCTCACACTTACCCTAACCCTAACCTTAACCCTAACCCTCACCCTAACCCGCACCCTAACCATAATGCTAACCCTAACCCTCACCCTCACCCTCACCCTAACCCTAACCCTCATCCTAACCCTAAACCTTACCCTGACTCTAACCCTCCCCCTAACCCTAACCATAAACCTAACACCCTCACAGAAATCCTCACCCTTACCCATCCCTTCACCCTAACCCTTAACCTAACCGTAACCCTTACCCAAAACCTCACCCTAACCCAAAACATAACCTTAACCTTCACCCTAACCCTCACTCTAACCCTAACCCTAACCCTCACCCTCACCCAAAAACTTAAACTAAACCTTACCTTCACCCTAAACCTAACCCTAACCCTCACACTATACCTGACCCTCACCCGAATTGTAACCATACCCCTCACCCTAACACTCATCCTAACTCTAACCCTAACCCTAACCCTCACGCTAACAATAACCATAACCATAACCCTCACCCTAACCAAAACTCTCATCCTCACCCTCAGTCTAACCCTAAACCTAACCCTAATCCTAACACTAACCGTAACCCTAATCCTAAACCGAAGCCTCACCCTCACCCTCACTCTGACCCTAACTCTAACCCTTACCCAACCCTAAACCTCACCCTAACTCTAACCCTCAACGAACCCCAACCCTCACCCTCATACTCACCCTAACCCTAACCCTCACCCTCAACCTAAACTTAAACCTAACACTACCCTCATCCTAAACATCACCATAACCCGAAGGCTAACCCTAACCCTAACCCTCACCCTAAACCTCACCCAAACACTTACACTCACCCTAACCCTAACCCTAACACTCAAACTAATCCTAAGCCTAAACCTTACCCTAATCCTAAACTTCACCCTAACCCTCACGCTCATCCTAACCCTCACCCTAATCGGAACCCTACCCCTCACCATAACACTCATCCTAAACTTAACCTAACCCTAAACCTCATGCTAACCCTAACCCTAACCCTAACCCTCACTTTAAACCAAACTCTCACCAACAGCCTCACTTTATCCCTCAGTCTATCCCTAACTCTAACCCTAATCCTAAACCTAATTCTAACCTTAATCCTAAACCTAACCCTCACCCTCACCCTAACTCTAACACTTACCCAACCTTAACCCTCACCCTAACTCTAAACCTCACTGAACCCTAAACCTCACCCTCACTCTGACCCTAACCCTAACCCCAACCCTAACCCTCACCCTCACCCTAACCATTAAGCTAAACCTAACCATCACCCTAACCCTACGGCTAACACTAAAAGTCACCTTCACCCTAAACCTCACCCTAACCCTTACACTCACCATAACCCTAAACCTAAACCTACCCCTTACACTCACACTAATCCTAACCGCAAACCTAACCCGAACACTAAACTTCACCATAACCCACACCCTAACCCTAACCCTACAACTCACCCTACACCTAAACCTAACCCTAAAGGTAACCCTAATCCTCACAATAACCCTAAAACTCACCCTCACCCTAACCCTAACCCTAACCCTCACCCTAACACTCACCCTAACCCTTACCCTCACCCGAACTCTAAACTTAATCTTAACCCTAACCCTCAGACTAAACCTAACGCTCACGCTAAACCTACCCCTAACCCTCTGCCTAACCCTCACCCTAATACCCAGGCTAACCTTAAACCTCACTCTTACCCTAACCCTCAGCCTAACACTTACTCTAACCCTAACCCCAAACCTAACCCTTACCCTCACCCTTACACTAAACCTAACCTTAAACCTAATCCTAACCCTAACCCTTACCCTCACCCTTACCCTAACCCTAACCTTAAACCTAACCCTCAACCTAACCCTCAAGCTATCCGAAATGCTAACACTAACACTCATCCTTACCCTAATCCTCACCCTAAGACTTACCCTCACCTTAACCATAACCTTAACCCTAACCATCACCCTCAGACTAAACCTAACCCTCACCGTATCGCTTAGCCTACCCCTCAGCCTAACACTCACCCTAACACTAAACCTAACCCTAAATCTCACCCTAACCCTAACCCTAAACCTAACCCTCACACTAATCCTAAACCTCACCCTAAACATAACCCTACCCCTCACGCTAACACTCATCTTAACCCTATCCTTAACCCTAACCCTAACCCTAACACTCACTCTAACCCTCACCCTAACTCTAACCCTCACCCTAACACAAACCCCCACCCTCACCCTCATCCTCACCATGTCTAAACCTAACCCTAACCTAATCCTAACCCTAACCATACTCCTAAACCTAACGTTCACCCTCACCCTCACCCTCACCCTAATTCTAACCCTTGCCCAACTCTAACCCTCACACTAACTCTAAACCTCACCGAACCCTAACCCTCACCCTCACCTTAACACTAAACCTAACCCTAACACTCACCCTAACCCTAAGGCTAACTCTAAACCTCACACTAACCCTAAATTTCACCCTAACACTTACACTCACCCTAGCCCTAACCCTTACCTTCACAATAAACCTAACCCCAACCCTAAACCTAACCTTCACAATCACCCTAATCCTAACCCTAAACCTAACACAAACCTTAACCCTCACCCTCACCCTAACCCTCACACTAACACTAACCCTAACCCTAACCCTCACCCTCATCCTAACCCACAACCTAACCCTCACCCTAACCCGAACACTCACCCTAAATCTAAACCTCACCCTCACCCTAAGCATCACCCTAAACCTAACCCTCACCTTACACCTAAACCTAACCCTTATCCTCACACTAAACCTAAACCTCACCCTAACCCTAACAATCACTCTCACCCTAACCCTTACCCTCACCCTCACCCTAACCTTAACCCTAACCCTAACTCTAAGACTAAACTTAACTCTCACGCTAAACCTAAACCTACCCCTCATCAAAACCCTCACCCTAACACTCAGGCAAACCCTAACCCTCACTCTAACACTAACCCTCAGCCTAACAATTACTTTTACCCTAACCCTCACCCTAAACCTCACCTTCACCCTCACCCTCACCCTCAGCCTAACCCTAAGGTAACCCTAATCATAAACCTAAAGCTCACACTCACCCTCACACTAACCCTAAACCTAACCCTAACAATAATCCTCAAACTCATCCTCACCCTCACCCTAACCCTCAGCCTCACCCTCACCCACATGCTAACCCTAACCCTAGCCGTCAATCTAAAGCTAAGCCTCACACTAACCCTAAACCTAACCCTTGTCCTCACCCTTACCCTAACCCTAAACTTAACCCTAACCCTCACCCTAACTGAAATGCTAACTCTAACCCTAACCCTCACCCTAACCCTCACCCTAACACTTACGCTAACCCTAAACCTAACACAAATCCTAACCCTAATCCTAATCCTAAACCTAAACTTCACCCTCACCCTCAACCTAACTCTAACTCTTGCCCAACCCTAACCCTCACCTTAACTCTAAACCTCACCGAACCCTAACCCTCACCCTCACACTCACCCTAATCCTAACCCTAACCCTCACCCTCACCCTAACCCTCACCCTCACCCTAAACCTCATCCTAACCCTAAGGCTAACTCTAACCCTCACCCTCACCCTAAACCTCAACCTAACCCTTACACTCACCCTAACCCTAAACCTAACCCTAAACCTTACCTTCACCTTAACCCTAACCCCAACCCTAACCCAAACCCTCACACTCACACTAACCCTAACCCTAACCCTCACACTAACCCTCAACCTAACCCTTATCCTCAACCTAACCCTAACCCTCACCCAAACACTTACCCTCACCCTAAAATTACCCTCACCCTAACCCTATCCCAACTCTAACCCGAACTCTTACACTAATCCTAAACCTCAACCTAACCATACCCCTCACCCTAAACCTAAACCAAAACCTAACCATAACCCTAATCCTCACACTAACTCTAAACCTCACCCTAACCCTAACCCTAAACCTAACCCACAACCTAATCCTTACCCTCATCCTAACCCTAACCTTAACCTAACACTAACCCTCAGACTAAATCTAACCCTCAGACTAACCCTAAACCTAACCCTCAGCCTAACCCTCACCCTAACAATCAGGCTAACCCTAACCCTCACCCTCCCCCTAACCCTCACCCTAACACTTACTCTCACCCTAGCCCCAACCCTAACCCTAACCGTCAGCCTCACCCTCACCCTAAGCCTAACCTTAACCCTAACCTCATCCTAACACTAAAGCTGAACTGCACCCTCACCCCAACCTTACTCCTATCCCTATCCCTAACCCTCACCCTCACCCTTACTCTCAACCTAACCCTCACCTTCACCCTCAATCTCACCCTAACCCTCAGCCTCACGCTCACCCTCACCCTAACCCTAACCCTCACCCTAATCTTAAGCCTCACCCTAAACTTAACCCTAACACTCACAATAAATTTAACCGTCACCCTAAACATAAACCTACCACTCACCCTAACACTCAACCTAACCATAAACGGAACTCCAACCCTCACCCTAACTCTCACCCTAAACCTAACCCTCACCCTCACCCTAATCCTCACCCTGACCCTAAACGACACCCTAAGCCTAACCCTTAAACTAACACTCACCCACACCCTAACCCTCACCCTTTCCCTTACCTTCACCCTAACCCTCACCCTCACCCTAACCCTAACCCTCACCATATACCTCACCCTAACCCTCACCCTAACCCTAAACCTAACCCTAACACTCATCCTAACCCTCACCCTGAAGCTAACCCTAACCATCACCCTAACAATAACCCTCACACTAGCCCTTACACTCACCCTAAACCTAACCCTAACCCAAACGCTCACCCTCACCCCAACCCTCACCCTATGTGTAACCCTACCCCTATCCTAACACTCATACTAAAACTAACCCTAACCCTAACCCTCACGCTAACCCTAAACCTAACCCTTTGCCTCACCTAACTAAAATCCTCACCCTCATCCTCACCCTCAGTCTAAACCTAACCCTAACCCTAATCCTAACCCTAACATTAATCCTAAACATAACCCTCACCCTCACCCTCACCCTGACCCTAACTCTAACCCTTACCCAACCCTAATCCTCACGCTTAGTCAAACCCTCACCAAGCCCTAAACTCACCCACCCCCCACCGTAATCCTAACCCTAACCCTAACCCTCACCCTCACCCTAACCTTAAAATTAACGCTAATCCTCACCCTAACCATCACCCTAACCATAAGGCTAATACTAAACCTCACCTTCACCCTAAACCTCACCCTAACCCTTACACTCACCGTAAACCTAAGCCTTACGCTAATGCTAACACTCACACTAATTCTAAATCTAACCCTAACCCTAACCCTAAACTTCACCCAAACCCTCACCCAAACCCTAACCCTACCACTCACCATACAACTAAACCTAACCCTAAACCAAACCCTAATCCTCACACTAACTCTAAACCTCACCCTCATCCTATCTCTAGCCCTAACTCTCACCTTAACCCTTACCCTCACACTAAACCTAAACCTCAGACTAAACCTAATCCTCACCCTAAACCTAATACTACCCCTCAGCCTAACCCTCACCCTAACACTCAGCCTAACCCTAAACCTCAATCTCACCCTAACCTTCAGCCTAACACTTACTCTCACTCTAACACTCACCCTAAACCTCACCCTCACCCTCACCCTCACCCGCAGCCTGACCCTTATGTAACCCTAATCCTAACCATAAAGCTCACTCTCACCCTCACACTAACCCTAAAACTAACCCTAATGATAAACCTCAAAATCAACCTCACCCTCACCCTAAACCTCAGCCTCAATCTCACCCACACCCTAACACTAACCCTCAACCTAACCCTAAGCCTCACACTAACCCTAACCCTAACCCTTACCCTCACCCTTACCCAAACCCTAAACTTAACCCTAAACCTCGCCCTAACTGAAATGCTAACTCTAACCCTCAGCCTCACCATAAACCTCACCCTAACCCTTACACTCACCCTAACCGTAAACCTTACCTTCACCCTAACCCTAACCTCAACCCTAACCCTAACCCTCACACTCACCCTAACCCTAAACCAAACCCTAACCCAAACCTTAACCCTCACCCACACCTTAGTCCTCACCCCAACCCTAACTCTAAAGCTCACCCTAACCCTCAACCTAACCCCTATCCTCACCCTAACCCTTACACTCACCCTAAAACTAACCCCAAACCTAACCATAATCCTCACACTAACCCTAACCCTAACCCTAACCCTAACCCTCAAAGTCAAACTAACCCTCACCCTAAACCTAACTGTCACCCACACCCTAACCCTCACCCTCACCCGAACACTCACCCTAACCCTAAGACTCACCCTCACCCTAAACATCACCCTAACCCTAACCCTAAACCTCACCCTCACCCTAATCCTCAACGTCAACCTAACCCTCACCCTAAACCTAACCGGCACCCACACCCTAACCCCCCCCACCCGAACACTCACCCTAACCCTAAAACTCACCCTCACCCTAAACATCACACTAACCCTAACCCTCACCCTAACCCTCACCCTAAACCTCTCCCTCACTCTCACCCTCACCCTAAGCCTAACCCTAAAGCTAACACTAATCCTAAAACTTAATCGCACCCTCACCCTAATGATAAACCTAAACCTAACCCAAAACTTAACCCTCAAACTCACCCTAGACCTCACCCTAAACCTAATCCTCACCATAACCCTAAGCCTCACCCTAACCCTAACCCTCAGCCTGACCCTAAACCACACCCTAAGCCTAAACCTAAACCTAACACTCACCCTCAACCTAACCCTCACCCTTACCCTTATCTTCACCCTAAGCCTCACACTTACCTTCACCCTAACCCTAACCCTGACCCTAACCCTCACCATAACCCTCACCCTAACCCTAACCCTAACACTCACTCTCACCATAAGCCTCACACTAACACTTACACTCACCCCAACCCTAACCCTAACCCTAACCCTCACCCTCACCCTAACCATCACCCTAAGCGTATCCCAACCCCTCACCCTAATATTCATCCTAAAACTAACCCTAATCCTAACCCTCACGCTAACCCTAACCCTAAACCTAACCCTCACCTTTACCCAAGCCCTCACCCTCAACCTCATCCTCATCCTCAGTCTAACCATAATCCTAACCGTAATTCTAACACTAACCCTAACACTAATCCTAAACCTAAACCTCACCCTCACCCTGACCCTAACTTTAACCCTTACCCAACACTAACCCTCATGCTAAGTCTAAACCTCACCGAACCCTAAACCTCACCCTCACTCTCACCCTAACCCTAACCCTCACCCTAACTCTCACTCTAACCCGAAACCTCACCTTCACCCTAAACCTCACCCTAACCCTTACACACCCTAAACCTCACCCTAACCCTAAGGCTTACACTAACACTCACACTAATCCTAATCCTAACCCTAACCCTAATCCTAATCCTAAACTTCACCGTAACTCTCCAACTAACCCTAACCTTCAACCTAAGCGTAACCCTACCCCTCACCCTAACACTCATACTAACCCTAACCCTAACGCTAACCCTCACACTAACCCTCACCCTAAACCTAACCCACACCCTAACCCTCACCCTAACCCTAAGCCTCACACTAACCCTAACCCTAACCCTTACCCTCAACCTTACCCTAACCCTCACCTAAACCTAACACTCACCCTAACCGAAATGCTAATCCTAACCCTCAACCTCACACTAATCATCACCCTAACACTTACTCTCACCTTAACCATAACCTTAACCCTACCCCTAACCCTCAGACTAAACCTAAAATTCACCCTAAACCTAAACCTAGCCCTCAGACTAACCCTCACCCTAACCCTAAACCTAACCCTAATTCTCACCCTATCGCTAACCCTAACACTAACACTCACACTAAGTCTAACCCTCACCCTAAACATAACCCTACCCCTCACCCTAAAACTCATCTTAACCGTAACCCTAACCCTAACCCTCACCCTCACCCTAACCCAAAACCTTACCCAACCCTAACCCTCACCATAACTCTAACCCTCCCTGTACCCTAACCCTCACCCTCACACTCACCCTAAGCCTAACAACAATCTTCACCCTCACCCTAACCCTAAACCTAACCCTAACCCTCACCCTAACCAAAGGCTAACCCTAAAACACACCCTCACAATAAAAATCACCCTAACCCTTACACACACCCTAACCCTAACCCTCACCCTAAACCAAACCCTTACCCTCACCCTAACCCTAACCATAACCCTAACATTAACCCTCATACTCACCCTAACCCTAACCCTAACAGTAACCCAAACTGTAACCCTCACCCTCACCCTAGTCCTCACCTAACTCTAACTCTAACCCTCAACCTAACCCTCAACCTAAACCTTATCCTCAACTTAACCCTAACCCTCACCCCTAACCCTAAACCTCACCCTAACCCTTACCTCACCCTAACCACAACGCTAACCCTTACCCTCAAACTAACCCTAACCCTCACCCTAACCCAAACCCTACGCCTCACCCTTTACCGAAACCTAACCTAACCCTAACCCTAAATATCACACTATCGCTGAACCTCACCCTAACCGTAACCCTAACCCTAACCCTTACCCTCATCCTAACCCTAACCTTAACCCTAACCCTAAACCTCAGACTAAACCTAACCCTCACACTAACCCTAACCCTAACCTTCAGCCTAACACACACTCTTGCCCTAACCCTCAAACTCAGGCTAAACCTAACACTCACTCTCACCCTAACCCTCACCCTAACACTTTCTCTTACTCTAACACTAACCCTAACCCTCACCCTCATCCTAACCCTCAGCCTCACCCTAACCATAACCCTAAACCTAAGCCAAACGCTCACCTTCACCCTCATCCGAACCCTAAATCTATCCCTACCCCTAACCCTCACCCTCACCCTGACACTCACCCTAAACCTCAGCCTCACCCTCAACCTCACCCTAACACTAACCCTAACACTAACCCTCACCACAACCATAAGCCTCACCCTAACCCTAAAGCTAACCCTCAACCAAACCCTTACTCTAACCCTAACCTTAACCCTAGCCCTCACCATAACCGAAATGCTAACCATAACCCTCACCCTCACCTTAAGCCTCACCCTCACCCTAACCCTAACCCTAACCCTAACCCGCACACTAACCCTAACCATCACCCTAACCATAACCCTATCGCTCACCCTAAACCTAACCCTAACCCTAACTCTAACCATAACCCTCACCCTAACCGTAACACTACGCTTTACCCTAACCCTCACGCTAACCTTAAACCTCACCATAACCCTCACCCTAACCCTAACACTCACCCTAACCCTAACACTCACCCTGAATCTAACCCTCACCCTAACCCTAACTCTAAACCTAAGCCTCACCCTCATACTAATTCTAACCCTAACCCTCACGGTAATACTCACCCTATCCCTAACATTTACCTAACAGAAACCCTCACTCTCACCCCCACCCTAGCTCTCACCCTAACACTAACCCTAACCCTAACAATCAACCTCACCCTCACCCTCACCATCACCCTCAGTCTAAACCTAAGCCTCACCCTAATCCTAACCCCAACCCTCACAGTCACCCTCACCCTAAACGTAACCCTAATCCAAACACTAAACCTCATCCTCACCCTCAACCGCACCCTAACACTAACCCTAACCCTAACTCTCACCCTAACCCTAAACCTGACCCTAACCCTAACCCTCACCCTCACCCTAATCCTAAACCTAACACTAATCCTAACCCTCACTCTCACCTTACCATCATCCTAACCCTGACCCTCACACTAACGCTAACCCTAACCCTAAACTTCACACTCACACTTACTCTCGTCTTCTCCCTAACCATCATCCTAAGCCTAACCCTCACCCACATGCTAACCCTCACCCTAACCCTAACTTTAACCCTCACCCTAACCCTAACCGTAACTCCCACCCTAACCCTGACTCTAACCCTCACCCTCACCGTAAACCTAATCTGAAACCTAACCATCACCCTAACCCTCAACATAACTCTATCGCTATCCCTAAACCTCACCCATCCCCTAACACTCACCCTCATCCTCACCCTCACCCTAACACTCACCCTAACTCTAACCCTAAGCCTTATCCTAAACCTAACCCTCACGCTCACCCTCAACCTAACCCAAAACCTAAACCTAATCCTAACCCTCACCCTAACCCTCACCTCACCCTAAACATCACCCTAATCCTAAACCTCACCCTAACCCTAACCGTAACCCTCACCCTAACACTAACCATAACCCTCACCCTAAACCTAACCCTCACCCTAACCCTCACCCTAAACCTAACCGTAATCCTCACCCTAAACCTAACCCTAACGCTATCCCTAACCCTCACCCTCACCCTAAACCTCACCCTAACACTTATCCTCACACTAAACCTTACCCTAACCCTAACGATAACCCTACCCCTCAAACTAAGCCCACCCTAAACCTAACACCAACACTAACCCTCACTGTAACCCTAAACCTAACCTTAAACCTCACCCTCAACCTAACCCTCACCATCACCCTAAAACTCACCCGAACCCGAACCCTCACACACACCCTAACCCTCACATTCTCCCGAACCCTCAACCTCACCCGAAACCTCACCTTCACCCTCACCCTGACCATTAGGCTAAACATCACCCTAACCCGAACCCTTACCCTAACGCTAACCCTCACCCGAACCCTAACACTAAAACTAAGCCTCACCCTCAACCTAATCCTCATCAATACCCTAACCCTAACCCTTACCTAATTGAAACTGTCACTCTCAACCTCACCATCACACTCAGCCTTACTCTCACACTCACCCTATCCCTGACCCAAAACCTAACCCTCACCCTAACCCTAACCGTAACCCTCACCCTCAACCTCACCCTAACCCTCACCCTCACCCTAAAAGCCTCACAGTAACCCTTACCCTCACCCTAACCCTTACCTTAACGCTTACCTTCACACTAATGCTAACCCTAACCCTAATCCTCACCGTAATCCTAACCCTCAACATAACCCTCAACCTCACCCTCACCCTCACCCTAACCCTAATCCTAAATCTAACCCTCACCATCACCCTAACCCTAACCCTAAACTTCACCCTCACCCTCACCCTAACCCTAAACCTAACTCTCACCCTAACCCTCACCCTAAACCTAAGGCTAACCCTAACACTCACCATCACACTAACCTTCACCGTAAAAGTTATCATCACATTAACCCTACCCCTCTCCCTAACCCTAACCTTCACAATAAACCTAATGCTCACCCTATCCCTAACCCTACCCCTCAGACTAACCCTCACACTAACACTGACAAAAACCTTCACCCTCACCCTAAACATCACCCTAATCCTAACCCTCACCCTCACCCTAACCGTAACCCTCAACCTAACCCTATCCGTAACCCTCACCCTAACCCTAACCCTCACCCTAAACCTCACCATAACCCTAACTCTAATCCTAACCCTCAACCTCACCATAAACCTCACCCTAACACTTATCCTCACACTAACCCTAACCCTAACCCTAACCCTAACCCTCATCCTCACCCTAAACATCACCATAAACCTAACCCACAGCGTAACCCTAACCGTAACCCTCAACCTAACCCTAACACTCACCCTAACACTAACGCTAACCCTAAACCTCACCCTAACACATCCTTAAACTAACCCTAACCCTAACCCTAACCATCAAACTAAGACTCACCCTAAACCCAACACTATCCCTAACCCTCACTGTAACCCTTACCCTAACCTTAACACTAACACTCACCCTTACACTCACCGTCAACCTAAAACTCACCCGAACCCGAAACCTCACACACACCCAAACCCTCACCCTCTTCCGAACCCTCAGCCTTACCCGATACCTAAACTTCACTCTAACCCTGACCCTCACCCCAAACATCACCCTAACGCTAACCCTTTCCCTAACCCTAACCGAACCCGAACCCTAACACTCAAATTAAGCCTCACCCTCAACCTAATCCTCATGCTAATCCTAACCCTAACCCTTACCTAAATGAAACCCTTACCCTCAACCTCGCCATCACTCTCAGCCTAACTCTCACCCTCAACCTAGCCCAGACCCTAACCCTAACCCTCACACTAACCCTAACCCTAACCCTCACTCTCACCCTCACCCTAACCCTCACACTCACCCTAAGCCTAACCCTAACCCTTACCCTCACTCTAAAACTTAAACTAACCCTTACCCTCACACTAATGCTAACCCTCACCCTCAACCTCACCCTAACCCTAACCATAACCCTAATCCTAAATCTAACCCTCACCATCACCCTAAACCTAACCCTCACCCTCACCCTAACCCTAACCCTAACCCTCACCCTAACACTCACCCTAACCCTCACGCTAACCCTAGCCCTCACCATCACGCTAACCCTCACCCTAACACTTATCATCAAAATAACCCTACCCCTATCCCTAACCCTAACCCTCACACTAAACCTAATGCTCACCCTAACCCTAACCATACCCCTCAGCCTAACCCTCACCCTAACACTCAACCTAACCCTCATCCTCACCCTAAACATCACCCTAAACCTAACCCTCACCGTAAACCTAACAGTAACCCTCAACCTAATCCTAACCCTCACCCTAACACTAACGCTAACCCTAAACCTCACCCTCACCATAAACCTCACCCTAACACTTATCCTCAAACTAACCCTAACCCTAACCCTACACCTCAAACTAAGGCTCACTCTACACCTAACACTAAACCCAACCCTCACTGTAACCCTAAACCTAACACCTAAATTTCACCCTCTCACGAACCTTCACCAGAAACCTCACCTTCACCCTAAACCTGACCCTCACCCTAAACATCACCCTAACCCTAACCATTACATTAATACTAACCCTCACCTGAACCCTAACCCTCAAACTAAGCCTCACCCTCAACCTAATCCACATCCTAACCCTAATCCTTACCCTTACCTTACTGAAACCCTCAGCCTCAACATTGCCATCACCCTCAGCCTAACTCTCACCATCACCCTAGCCTTGATCCTAAACCTAAACTTCACCCTAACCCTAATCCTAACACTCACTCTCACCCTCAATCTAACCCTCAACCTCAACCTAAGCCTCACCCTAAACCTTTCCCTCACCCTAAACCTTACCCTAATCCTTACCCTCACAATAATGCTAACCCTAACCCTAACCCTCAACTTAATCCTAAACCTCACACTCACCCTCACCCTCACCCTAAGCCTAATACTAACCCTAATCCTAAATCTAACCCTCACCATCACCCTAACCCTAACCCTAACTCTAACCCTCACACTAAGCCTAACCCTAACCCTCAACCTAAACTTCACCCTAACCCTAACGCTAACCCTAACCCTCACCATCACACTCACCCTCACCCTAACACTTATCATCACACTAACCCTACCCCTAGCCCTAAACCTAACCCTCACACTAAACCTAATGCTCACCTGAACCCTAACCCTACCCCTCACCCGAACACTCACCCAAACACTCACCCTAACCCTCACCCTAAACCTAACCCTAAACCTCACCCTCACCCGAAACCTAAACCTCACCCTAAACCTCACCCTCACCATAAACATCATCCTAAGCCTAACATTCACCCTAACTCTAACCCGAAACCTCACCCTAACCCTAACCCTAACTGTAACCCTCACCCTCACTCTCACACTCACCCTAAACCTCACCCTTACCCTAACCCTCACCCTAACCCTAACGCTAACCCTAACCCTCACCCTCACCTTAAAACTCACCCTAACACTTATCCTCACACTAACCCTAACCCTAAACCTAAACCTAACCCTACCCCTCAAACTAATACTCATCCTAAACCTAACACTAACCCTAACCCTCACTATAACCCTAACCCTAACCTTAACCCTCACCCTCAAACTAAACCTCACCGTCACCCTAACACTCACCCAAACCCAAACCCGAACCCACACCCGAACCCTCACCCTCTCCTGAAACCTCACCCTCACATGAAACATCACCTTCACCCTAACCCTTATCCTCACCCTAAACATCACCTTAACCCTAACCCTTACCCTAATCCTAACACTCACCCGAACCCTAACCCTCAATCTAAGCCTCAGCCTGAACCTAATCCTCATCCTAACCCTAACCATAACCCTTACCTTGTTGAAACCCTCACCCTCAACCTCACCATCACCCTCAACCTAACTCTCACCCTCACCCTAGCCCTGACCCTAAACCTAACCCTCACCCTCACCCTAACCCTAACACTGACTCTCACCCTAACCCTAACCCTCACCCTAACACTTTCCCTCACCCTAAACCATACCCTAAACCTTACCCTCACACTAATGCTAACCCTAACCCTAACCCTAATCCTAAATCTAAACCTCACCATCACCCTAACCCTAAACCTAACCCTAACCCTAACCCTCACCCTCACCCTAACCATAACCCTAACCCTCACCCTAACCCTAAAGCTAACCCTAACCCTCACGATCACACTAACCCTCACCCTAACACTTATCATCACACTAACCCTACACCTGTCCCTTACCCTAACCTTCACACTAAACCTAAAGCTCAACCGAACCCTACCCCTACCCCTCAGTCTACCCCTCACCCGAACACTCACCCTAAACCTCACCCTAAACCTAACCCTGAACCTCACCATCACCCGAAACCTAAACCTCACCCTAAACCTCACCCTCACCATAAACATCACCCTCACCCTAACACTCACCCTAACTCTAACCCTAAACCTCACCTAAACCTAACCCTAACCGTAACCCTCAACCTAACTCTCACCCTCACCCTAAACATCACCCTAACCCTAACCGTCACTCTAACCCTACCCCTAACCCTAAGAATAACCGTAACCCTCGCCCTCACTCTCATCCTTACCCTAAACCTCACCCTCACCATCACCCTCAACCTTACAATCACCCACACCCTAAACATCACCCTAACCCTAACCCTCACTCTAACCCTAATCCTAACCCTCACACAAACTCTTATCCTCACACCTCACACTAACCCTAACACTCACACTAACCCTAACCCTCAACCTATCCCTAACCCTAACCCTATCCCTCACCCTAACTCTCACCCTCACCCTAACACTAATGCTAACCCTAACCCTAACCCTCACCCTAACCCTCACCCTAACCCTTACCCTCATCCTAGCCCTAAGCCTCACCCTCAACCTAAAACTCACCCTAACCCTTACCCTCAGCCTAACCCGCATCCTAACCCTCACCCTAACCCTAAACCTCACCCTTACCCTCACCCTAAACCTAACACTAACCCTAACCCTCACCCTAACCCTAACCTCACCCTCATCCTCAGTCTCAGCCTCAGCCTAAGCTTAACCCTAAACCTAATCCTAATCCTAACCCT
Organism: Dipodomys merriami; assembly: GCF_024711535.1. NCBI lineage: Eukaryota > Metazoa > Chordata > Mammalia > Rodentia > Heteromyidae > Dipodomys > Dipodomys merriami. The sequence continues at coordinate 942,205 of NW_027204148.1, read as the reverse complement.
AACGCTTACCCTCAGCCTCAACCTAACTCAAACCCTAAACCTTACCCTAAACCACACCTTCACCCTCACCCTAACCCGAACCCTACACCTAACCCTCACCTTAACCCTGACTCTAACCCTCAACCTCACCGTAAGCCTAACCTGAAACCTAACCCTCACCCTAACCCTCACCCTAACCCTCACCCTAACTCTAAAGCTATCCCTAACCATAACCCTCACCCTAAACCTCAGCCTAACCCTTACCCTCACCATAATCCAAACCCTAACACTAAACCTAATCCTCACCCTAACCCTAACCATCACCCATCACCTAACACTCACTCTCACCCTCACCCTAACACTCACCCTAACTCTAAACCCTAACCCTAATCCTAAACCTAACCCTCACAATCACCGTCACCCTAACCCTAACCCTAAATCGAACACTAACCCTCACCCTCACCCTAACCCTCAACCTCACCCTAAACATCATCCTAATCCTAACCCTCACCCTAACTCTAACCGTAACCCTCACCCTAACCCTATCCATAAGCCTCACCTTAACCCTCACCCTAAACTTAACACTCACCCTAACCCTAACCCTTAACCTCACACTCACGCTCACCCTAACGCTAACCCTCACCCTCACCCTAACCCTCACCGTAACCCTAAGGCTAACCCTGACCTTCAACAAAGCCCTAACATTCACCCTAACCCTTATCGTAACACTAACCCTAAACCTAACCCTAACCCTACCCTAACCCTCACCCTAACTCTGTCCGTACCCATTACCCTAAACCTCACCCCAAACCTAACCCTAACCCTCACCCTTACCCTAACAATCACCGTCACCCTAACCCTCACTCTAAATCAAACACTCACGCACAACCTAACCCTCACACTCACCCTCACCCTCACCGTTACTCTAACCCTCACCCTTACCCTAAACATCAACATATCCCTAACACTCACCCTCACCCTAACCATAACCCTCACCCTCACCCTAACCATAACCCTGAAACTCACCCTAACCCTCACCCTCACACTCACGCTAACCCTATCCCTCACTCTCAGCCTAACCCTCAGCCTAAAACTTACACTTACCCTAAACCTAACTCTAACCCTAACCCTAATCCTAAAGCAATGACTAACCCTCACCCTCAACCTCATCCTCATCCTAACCCTTACCCTCACCCTCAACCTCTCCCTAACCCTCACCCTAAACTTAACTCTTAACCTAACCCAAAGACTAAACCTCACCCTCACCTTCACCCTAATCCTAACCCTAAACCTAACCCTGACTCTAACCCTAATCCTCATACTAACCCTAAACCTAAACATAACCCTAAACCTCACCTTAACCCTCCCAATAATCCTATCCCTAACACTAACCCTCACCCTAATTCTAACCCTAACCCTAACCCTCACCCTCACTCTAACCCTCACCGTCACCCTAACCCTCACCCTAAAACTAACCTAACCCATACCCATACCCTAACCCTCACGTTCACCCTCACCCTAAACCTAACACTCACACTCATCCTCACCCTAATCCTAACCCTAACACTAATCCTCACCCTAACCATAACCCTCACCCTCACCCTCACACTAATCCTTAGCCTAACCCTAACCCTAACCGTAACCCTAAACCTAACCCTCTCTCTCAACCTAAACCTAAACCTAACCGTAACCCTCAGCCTCACCCTCACCCTCAACCTTACCCTAACCCTAACCCTAACCCTCACACTAACCCTAACCCTCACCCTAACACTAACCCTAATCCTAACCCTATTCCTCACCCTAAACTTCACCCTAACACTAATGCTAACCCTAACAGTCAAACTTACCCTAACTCTCTTCCTAACCCTTACACTCACATTAACCCTAAACCTAACCCTATAATCCTCACACTAACCCTAATCCTAACCCTAAAGCTCAAACTCACCCTAACCCTCACCGTCACCCTAACCCTCACTCTAAACCTAACCCTCACCCACACCCTAAACCGAACATGAAAACTCACCCTAAACGTCACCCTCAACCTAAACATCACCCTAACCCTAACCCTCACCCTAACACTAACCATAAACCTCACCCTCACCCTAACCTTAACCCTAACCCTAATCCTAAACCTAATCCTCACCCTCAACCTAATCTTACCCTCACCCTATCCCTAAGCCTAACCATAACCGTAAACCTCACCCTAACCTTAACCCTAACCCTAAACCTCACCCAAACCCTAACCCTTACCCTCACCCTCAACCTCATCATCACCCTCACCCTAACCATAACCCTAAATCTCACCCTAAACCTAACTCTGACCCTCACCCTCACCATCACCCCAAGCCTAACCCTATACCTAAGCCTAATCCTAAACCTAAACCTCACCCTCACACTCACTCTAAACCTAAACCTCACCCTAACCCTAACCATAACCCTAGCCCTCACCCTAACCCTTACCTTCACCGTCACCTTAACCCTAACCCTCAACCTAACCCTAACCCTAAACCTAACCCTCAGCCTCACCCTCAACCTAACCCTAAACCTAACCCTAACTCTCACATTAACCCTAAACCTAAACCTAATGCTATCTCTAACCCTCACTCTCACCCTAACCCTCATTCTAACCCTTAAGTTCATCCTAACCCTCACCCTAACCCTCACCCTAACCCTAACACTAAACCTCACCCTAATCCTGGACCTAAACTTAACCTAAAACTAGCCCTCACTGTAACGCTCACTCTAACCCTCGACCTAAACCTAACCGTCACCCTCAGCCTAACCCTTACCCTAAACCTTACCCTCACCCTAACAATAACAGTAAACCTAACTCTAACCCTCACCCTCACCCTAAGCCTAACGTGAACCCTAACCCTCACCCTTACCCTCACCCTAACTCTTACGCTATCCCTAAAACTCACCCTCACCCATCCTAACCCTTATCCTCATCCTAACCCTTACCCTCATCATAACCCTAACCCTAACCATAACACTAACCCTCACCCTCACCCTAACCCTTACCATCACATTAACCATCACTCTAAACAAAATCGCCACCCATACCCTAAAACTCACCCTCACCTGAACCCTCACCCTCACCCTAGCCCTACCCTAAACCTCACCCTAACGATAAACCTCACCCTAAACCTAACTCTATCCATCAACTTCATACTAACCCTAACCCTCACCTTAACCCTCACCTTAACCCTCACCCTAAATCTAAGGCTAACCCTAACCCTCAGTCTCACCCTAACCCTATCCTCACACTAACCATAACCGTAACCCTAACCCTCAAATAAACCCTAACCCTCACCCTAACGCTAAACCTACCCCTCACATTACCCCTCAACCTAACCCTAACCCTAACCCTCACTCTAACCCTAACCCTAAACCTCTCTTTCAAACTAACTCTCACTGTCACCCTAACCCTCACCCCAACCTTGAATCTCAAGTACACCCTCACACTCACCCTCAACCTAACCCTCACTCTAACCCTAACCTTAATCCTCAAATAACCCTAACCCTCAACTTCACCTCACTCTCACTCTCATCCACACCCTAACCCTATCCCTAAGCCTTTCCTAACCTAAACCCTCACCCTCACCCTAAACCTCACCTTAACCTTAACCCTCACCCTAGCCCTCATCCTAAAACTAACCCTAACCCTAATCCTCAACCTCAACCTCACCCCCAACTTCAGCGTAACCCTAACCCTAAACCTAATCCTAACCCTATCCATAACCCTCACCCTCACACTCACTTAACCATAACCCTAACCCTAACTCTAATGCTAAAACTAGCCCTCACCCACACCCAAACCCTAATCCTAACCCTAACCCTCACCCTAACTCTAATACTAACGCTAAACCTCAACCTCAACCTAACCCTCACCCTAACCCTTAACCTCACTCTCAACCACACCCTAACCATAACTCTAACCCTAACCCTAACCGTAACCCTCAGCATAACCCTCACCCTAAACCTAACCCTTACCCTAATCCTCACTCTATCCCTAACCCTAACCCTAACCCTTACCCTAACCCTTAGCCTCACCCTAACCCTAACCCTAACCCTAACCCTCACACTAAACCTAACCATCACCCTAACAAGAACGCTAACCCTGACCCTCACACTTACACTCACCATAACAATAAACCTCACCGTAATCCTAAACTTAACCCTAGCCCTCAGCCTCATTCTAGCCCTCACCCTAACTCTAAACCTAACACTAACCATAAAACTAACCCTAACCATAACTCTCACCCACACCCTCATGCTCACCATCAACCTCACCATAACCCTCACCCTCAACCTCAACCTAAACCTAACCATAACCCTAACCCTCACCCTAAAACTAACTCTGACACTCACCCTCACGTTAACCCTACGTCTAACCCTAAACCTAAGCCTAAACCTAAACCTAACCCTCAACCTCACCCTCACAGTAAAACTAAACCTCACCCTAACCCTAACCCTAGGCCTCACCCTAACCCTTACCCTCCCCGTCACTCTAACCCTCACCCTAAACCAAACCGTCAACGTAACCTTAAACCTAACCCTCACCCTTACCCTAAATCTAACGCTATCTCTAAACCTCACCCTCACCCTAAACCTCATCCTAACCCATACCATCACCATAACCATAACCCTAACCCTAATCCTATTCCTCACTGCAACCCTAACCCTTACCCTCACCCTAACCCTCACCATCACCTTAACCCTCACCCTAACCCTAACCGTCACCTACACCCTATAACTCACCTTCACCTAAAGCCTCCCAGGCACCCTAACATTACCCTAAACCTCACCCTAACACTAACCCTCACCCTAAACCTAACTCTAACCCTCACCCTCATACTAACCCTAACGCTCACCTAAACCCTCACAGTAACCCTCCCGCTAACACTAACACTAACACTAACACTAACGCTCACTCTCACCCTAACCCTCACCCTAAACCTTATCCTAAGTCTAACCCTAACACTATCCCTAACACTCACATGAACCCTAACCCTCACCCAAACCTTAAGCCTACACCTCACCCTACCCCTCACTCTAAACCTAACCCTAAATCTCACCCTAACCCTAACTCTAACCCTCACCTTCATCCTAACCCACACCTACACCCTCACCATCACCCTCAGCCGAACCCTAACCCTAACCCTAAACCTAACCCTCACCCTCACCCTAAACCTCACCCTCACCCTCACACTCACCCTCAGCCTAACCCTAACCCTAACCCTAATCCTAACCCTAACCCTCACACTCACCCTCACCCTAACTCTAACCCTAACCCTAACTCTGACCCTCACCCTAACCCCTAACCTGTTCCTAACGCTCAACCTAACATTAACCCTCACCCTAACCCTAACCCTCATCCTAACCGTAAACTTAACCCCAATGCTATCCCTAACCCTCTCCCTCACACTAACCCTCACTCTAAACCTTACCCTCACCCTAACCCTCACCCTAAACCTAAACCTAAAACTAACCCTCACCCTAACTCTCACCCTAACCCTCAACCTAACCCTAACCCTCACACTCACCCTAACCGTCACCCTAAACCTTACCCTTACCTTAACCTTTACCCTAATCCTAACTCCAACCCTCACCCTCACCCTAAGCCTAACATGAAACCTAACTCTCACGCTCACCCTCACCCTAAACCTCACCCTAACTCTAATGCTATCCCTAAACCTCACACTCACCCTCACCCTAACTCTAACCCTAACCCTAACTCTGACCCTCACCCTAACCCCTAACCTGTTCCTAACGCTCAACCTAACATTAACCCTCACCCTAACCCTAACCCTCATTCTAACCGTAAACCTAACCCCAATGCTATCCCTAACCCTCTCCCTCACACTAACCCTCACTCTAAACCTTACCCTCACCCTAACCCTCACCCTAAACCTAAACCTAAAACTAACCCTCACCCTAACTCTCAACCTAACCCTCAAACTAACCCTAACCCTTACACTCACCCTAACCGTCACCCTAAACCTTACCCTTACCTTAACCTTTATCCTAATCCTAACTCCAACCCTCACCCTCAACCTAAGCCTAACCTGAAACCTAACCCTCACGCTAACCCTCACCCTAAACCTCACCCTAACTCTAATGCTATCCCTAAACCTCACCCTCACCCTAAAGCTATTCCTAACCCTTACTCTCTATGTAAAACTAACCCTAAACCTAACCCTAATCCTCACCGCAACCCTAACCCTCACACTAACCCTAACCCTCACCGTCACCTTAACCGTCACCCATACCCTAACCAACACCCACACCCTAAAACTCACCCTCACCCGAACCCTCACACTCACCCTAACCTTACCCTAAACCTCATCCTAACCTTAACCCTCACCGCAATTCTGACTCTAAACCTCACACACATACTAACCCTAACCTCACCTTAACCCTAAACCTAACACTCAACCTAACCCTAACCCTAAACCTAACCCTCACCTAACCCAAAACCTCACCCTCTCACTCACCCTCACCCTCAGCCTAAACCTAACCCTAACTCTAATCCTAAACCTAAAGCTCACACTCACCCTCACCCTAACTCTATGCCTAACCCTAAAGCTGACATTCACACTAACCCCAACCCTATCCCTAACCCTCAACCTAACCTTGACCCTTACCCTAAGCCTAACCCTAACCCTCACCCTCACCCAAACCCTAACCCTAATGCTATCCCTAACCCTCATCCTCACCCTAACCCTCACTGTAACCCTTACCCTCACCCAAACCAGAACCCTAACACTAACACTAAACCTAACCCTAACAGTCACACTCACCCTAACCCTCAACCAAAAACTTACCCTAACCATAACGCTAATCCTAACCCTAACTCTAACCCTCAAACTCACCCTAAGCGAAACCTGAACCCTAAACCTCACCCCAACCCTCATTCTAACTCTAACGCTGTCCCTAAATCTCACCCACACCCTCAACCTCATTCTAACCCTTGCCCTCATCATAACCCTAACCCTAACCCTAACCCTAATCCTCACCACAACCCTAACACTCACCCTCACCCTAACCCTCACTTTCACCTTAAGCCTCAACCTAACCCTAACCATCACCCACACCCTAAAACTCACCCTCACCCTTAAGCTCACCCTCACCATAACCTTACTCTAAAACTCACCCTAAACCTAACTCTAACCCTCATCCTCATACTAACCCTAACCCTCACCTTAACCCTCACCCTAACCCTCACACTAAACCTTACCCTAATCCTCACCCTAACCCTAAACCTCACCTGAAACCTCACCTTCACCATAATCCTCACCCTAAGCCTTTCCTAAAGGAAACCCTCACCCTCACACCAACTGTCACACTAACCCTCACCCTCAGACTCACCCTAAGCCTAAACCTACCCCTAAGCCTAATCCTAACTATCCTAATCCAATCCTAATCCAATGATATCCCTAACCCTCTCCCTCACACTAACCCTAACCCTCACCCTAACCCTAAACCTAAAACTAACCCTCACTCTAAGACTCACCCTAACCCTCAACCTAACCCTAACCCTCAACTTCAACCTAACCCTAAACCTAATCCTCACCCTAACCCTCAACCTAACCCTAACCCTCACGCTAATCCTAACTCTCACCCTAAACTTTACCCTCAGACTAACCCTAACCCTAAACCTAACTGTAACTCTCGCAGACACCCTAAGCATAACCCGAATCCTAATACTCACACTAACCCTCACCCTAACTCTAACGCTATCCCTAAACCTCACCCTCACCCTAAACCTCATTCTAACCCATAACCTCACCATAACCCTAACCCTAACCCTAACCCTAATCCTTAGAGTAATCCTAACCCTCACCCTCAACTTAACCCTCACCGTCACCTTAACCCTCACCCTAACCATAACCATCACGCCCAACCTAAAACTCATCCTCACTCGAACCCTCACCCTCACCATAACCCTCACCCTAAACCTAACTCTAACCCTCACCATCATACTAAAACTAAAACTGACCTAAACCCTCACCATAACCCTCACCCTAAACCTAACGCTAACCCTAACCCTCGCTCTGAACCTAAACCTCACCTTAACCCTTATCCTCACACTAACCCGAACCCTAACACAAACACTCACATTAACCCTAACACTCACGCTAACCCTAAACCTACCCTCACCCTACCCCTCACCATAAGCCTAACCCTAACCCTCAGCCTAACCCTAACCCTAAACCTCACCTTGACCCTAACCCTCACCATCACCCTCACCCTCACCCTCACCCTCAACTTAACCATTACTCTAACCCTTACCCTCACCCTAAACCACACAGTAACCCTAACCCTAACACTAAACCTGACTCTATCCCTCACCCTAACCCTAAACATAAACCTAATCCTCACCGTAATGCTCAGCCTAACCCTCAACCTAACCCTAGTCCTCACCCTCTCCCTCACCCTAACCCTCACCCTAAACCTTACCCTCACCATAACTCTAACCCTTACTCCAACTCTCAGCCTAACCCTAACCCTAACCCTAATCTTAACTCTAACCCTCACCATCACCCTAACTCTAACACACACTAACCCTGACCCTCACCCTAAACTCAACCCTCACCCTAATCCCAACCCTCACCCTCACCCTAAACCTAACACTCACCTTAAACCTCACACTTACTCTAACGCTAACCATAACCCTCACTCTCACCCTAAACCTCACCCTAACCCTTACCCTCTACATAACCCTAAACCTAACCCTATTCCTCACACTAAGCCTCACCCTAACACTCACCCTAAAAATAACCCTAACCCTCAACTTCACCCTAACCCTCACCGTCACCCTATTCCTCACCCTAAACCTAAACCTTACCTACACCCTAACCCTCACACTAAACCTAACCCTCACCCTCACCCTCACCATTACCCTCACCCTAAACTTCAACCTCACCCTCACACTAACCCTAACCATAAGCCTAACCCTCACCCTAAATCTAACTCTGACCCTCACCCTCACCCTCACCCTAAGCCTAACACTACACCTAAGCCTAATCCTAAAGCTAACCATCACACTCACCCCAACCCTAAACCTAAACCTCTCACTAACCCTAAACCTAACCCTAGCCCTCACCCTAACACTTACCCACACCTCACCCTAACCCTAAACCTCACACTAACCCTTACACTCACCCTAACATTAAGGCTAAACCTAATCCTCACCCTCACCTTAACCCTCACCCTAACCCTTACTTCCCCTGAACCCTAACCCTAGCCGTCAGCCTAAACCACATCCTACACGTAACCCTAACCCTAATCCTAATCCTAACCTTAACCCTAACCCTAACCATATCCCTCATCCTCACCCTAACCCTCACCTTCAGCTTCAACCTAAACCTTAGCCTAACCCTAAAACTAACACTTACTCAAACCCTAACACTCACCCTCACACTAATTCTAATCCTAACCCTAATCAAAACTCTCACCCTAACCCTAAACCTAACCCTATGCCTAATCTTCACCCTAACCCTAAACCTAATCATAAACCTAACCCTCACCCTCACCCTAACCCTTACACTCACACTAACCCTAAGCCTAACCCTCAGCCTAAGCCTCATCTTAACCCTAACCTTAACCCTAACTCTCACCCTAACCTTAACCCTAACCCTAAACCTCACCCAAACCCTAACCCTCACCCTCACCCTCAACCTCACCATCACCTTCACCCTAAACCTTACCCTCACCCGCACCCTAACACTAATCATAAACCTAACCCTCACCCTCACGCTCACCCTCACAATATCCCTTACCCTCATGCTAACCGTAAGCCTAACCTGAACTCTAACCCTCACCCTAACTCTAACCATATCCGTAAACCTCACCCTCATCCTAAACCTCATCATAACCCTTACTGTCACCATAAACCTAAACCTAACCCTAAACCTAATCCTCACCAAAACCCTAACACTCACCCTCACCCTAACCCTCACCATCACCTTAACACTCTCTCTAAACCTAACAGCCACCCACACCCTAAAACTCACCATAACCCGAACCCACACCCTCAACCTAACCCTACCCTAAACCTCACCCTAACCCTAACCCTCACCCTAAAACTAACTCTAACCCTGACCCTCATACTATGCCTACCCTCACATTAACCCTCACACTATCCCTCACCCTAACCCTCACCCTAACCCTAAAGCTCACCCTAACCCTCAGTCTCACCCTATCCCTCACCCTACACCTAACCCTAATCCTCACACTAACCCTCACCCTCACCATCACTCTCACCCTCAGCCTCACCCTCAACCTAACACTCACCCTCACCCAAAACATAACCCTAAAACTAATGCTCACCCTAACCCTCAACTTAAACCTCAGCATCACGCTAATCCTCACCCTAAACCTGACCCTAAGCCTTTCCTAACCGAAACCCTCACCCTCAGTCTGACCCTCACCCTAACCCTCACTCTCACCCTAAAACTAACCATAACCCTAACCCTCATACTCAACCTCACCCCCAAATTCAGCCTAAAACTAACCCTAAACCTAATCCTAAACCTAACCCTAGACCTCAACCTCACCCTAGCACTCACCCTAACCCTAACTCTAAAACTAACCATAAGCCTAAACCTAAACCTACCTCTCACCCTCACCCTCACGCTCACCATCAACCTCACCCTAACCCTCACCCTCACCCTCACCCTCACCCTAACCATAAACCTAACCCTCACACTAAACATAACTCTGACCCTCACCCTCACCCTCACCCTAAGCTTAACCCTAAACCTAAGCCTAGTCCTAAACCTAACCCTCACCCTCACCATCAACCTAAACCTTACCCTCACCCTAACCCTCACCCTAAACCTAAACCTAAAACTAACCCTCACCCTAACTCTCAACCTAACCCTCAAACTAACCCTAACCCTTACACTCACCCTAACCGTCACCCTAAACCTTACCCTTACCTTAACCTTTATCCTAATCCTAACTCCAACCCTCACCCTCAACCTAAGCCTAACCTGAAACCTAACCCTCACGCTAACCCTCACCCTAAACCTCACCCTAACTCTAATGCTATCCCTAAACCTCACCCTCACCCTAAAGCTATTCCTAACCCTTACTCTCTATGTAAAACTAACCCTAAACCTAACCCTAATCCTCACCGCAACCCTAACCCTCACACTAACCCTAACCCTCACCGTCACCTTAACCGTCACCCATACCCTAACCAACACCCACACCCTAAAACTCACCCTCACCCGAACCCTCACACTCACCCTAACCTTACCCTAAACCTCATCCTAACCTTAACCCTCACCGCAATTCTGACTCTAAACCTCACACACATACTAACCCTAACCTCACCTTAACCCTAAACCTAACACTCAACCTAACCCTAACCCTAAACCTAACCCTCACCTAACCCAAAACCTCACCCTCTCACTCACCCTCACCCTCAGCCTAAACCTAACCCTAACTCTAATCCTAAACCTAAAGCTCACACTCACCCTCACCCTAACTCTATGCCTAACCCTAAAGCTGACATTCACACTAACCCCAACCCTATCCCTAACCCTCAACCTAACCTTGACCCTTACCCTAAGCCTAACCCTAACCCTCACCCTCACCCAAACCCTAACCCTAATGCTATCCCTAACCCTCATCCTCACCCTAACCCTCACTGTAACCCTTACCCTCACCCAAACCAGAACCCTAACACTAACACTAAACCTAACCCTAACAGTCACACTCACCCTAACCCTCAACCAAAAACTTACCCTAACCATAACGCTAATCCTAACCCTAACTCTAACCCTCAAACTCACCCTAAGCGAAACCTGAACCCTAAACCTCACCCCAACCCTCATTCTAACTCTAACGCTGTCCCTAAATCTCACCCACACCCTCAACCTCATTCTAACCCTTGCCCTCATCATAACCCTAACCCTAACCCTAACCCTAATCCTCACCACAACCCTAACACTCACCCTCACCCTAACCCTCACTTTCACCTTAAGCCTCAACCTAACCCTAACCATCACCCACACCCTAAAACTCACCCTCACCCTTAAGCTCACCCTCACCATAACCTTACTCTAAAACTCACCCTAAACCTAACTCTAACCCTCATCCTCATACTAACCCTAACCCTCACCTTAACCCTCACCCTAACCCTCACACTAAACCTTACCCTAATCCTCACCCTAACCCTAAACCTCACCTGAAACCTCACCTTCACCATAATCCTCACCCTAAGCCTTTCCTAAAGGAAACCCTCACCCTCACACCAACTGTCACACTAACCCTCACCCTCAGACTCACCCTAAGCCTAAACCTACCCCTAAGCCTAATCCTAACTATCCTAATCCAATCCTAATCCAATGATATCCCTAACCCTCTCCCTCACACTAACCCTAACCCTCACCCTAACCCTAAACCTAAAACTAACCCTCACTCTAAGACTCACCCTAACCCTCAACCTAACCCTAACCCTCAACTTCAACCTAACCCTAAACCTAATCCTCACCCTAACCCTCAACCTAACCCTAACCCTCACGCTAATCCTAACTCTCACCCTAAACTTTACCCTCAGACTAACCCTAACCCTAAACCTAACTGTAACTCTCGCAGACACCCTAAGCATAACCCGAATCCTAATACTCACACTAACCCTCACCCTAACTCTAACGCTATCCCTAAACCTCACCCTCACCCTAAACCTCATTCTAACCCATAACCTCACCATAACCCTAACCCTAACCCTAACCCTAATCCTTAGAGTAATCCTAACCCTCACCCTCAACTTAACCCTCACCGTCACCTTAACCCTCACCCTAACCATAACCATCACGCCCAACCTAAAACTCATCCTCACTCGAACCCTCACCCTCACCATAACCCTCACCCTAAACCTAACTCTAACCCTCACCATCATACTAAAACTAAAACTGACCTAAACCCTCACCATAACCCTCACCCTAAACCTAACGCTAACCCTAACCCTCGCTCTGAACCTAAACCTCACCTTAACCCTTATCCTCACACTAACCCGAACCCTAACACAAACACTCACATTAACCCTAACACTCACGCTAACCCTAAACCTACCCTCACCCTACCCCTCACCATAAGCCTAACCCTAACCCTCAGCCTAACCCTAACCCTAAACCTCACCTTGACCCTAACCCTCACCATCACCCTCACCCTCACCCTCACCCTCAACTTAACCATTACTCTAACCCTTACCCTCACCCTAAACCACACAGTAACCCTAACCCTAACACTAAACCTGACTCTATCCCTCACCCTAACCCTAAACATAAACCTAATCCTCACCGTAATGCTCAGCCTAACCCTCAACCTAACCCTAGTCCTCACCCTCTCCCTCACCCTAACCCTCACCCTAAACCTTACCCTCACCATAACTCTAACCCTTACTCCAACTCTCAGCCTAACCCTAACCCTAACCCTAATCTTAACTCTAACCCTCACCATCACCCTAACTCTAACACACACTAACCCTGACCCTCACCCTAAACTCAACCCTCACCCTAATCCCAACCCTCACCCTCACCCTAAACCTAACACTCACCTTAAACCTCACACTTACTCTAACGCTAACCATAACCCTCACTCTCACCCTAAACCTCACCCTAACCCTTACCCTCTACATAACCCTAAACCTAACCCTATTCCTCACACTAAGCCTCACCCTAACACTCACCCTAAAAATAACCCTAACCCTCAACTTCACCCTAACCCTCACCGTCACCCTATTCCTCACCCTAAACCTAAACCTTACCTACACCCTAACCCTCACACTAAACCTAACCCTCACCCTCACCCTCACCATTACCCTCACCCTAAACTTCAACCTCACCCTCACACTAACCCTAACCATAAGCCTAACCCTCACCCTAAATCTAACTCTGACCCTCACCCTCACCCTCACCCTAAGCCTAACACTACACCTAAGCCTAATCCTAAAGCTAACCATCACACTCACCCCAACCCTAAACCTAAACCTCTCACTAACCCTAAACCTAACCCTAGCCCTCACCCTAACACTTACCCACACCTCACCCTAACCCTAAACCTCACACTAACCCTTACACTCACCCTAACACTAAGGCTAAACCTAATCCTCACCCTCACCTTAACCCTCACCCTAACCCTTACTTCCCCTGAACCCTAACCCTAGCCGTCAGCCTAAACCACATCCTACACGTAACCCTAACCCTAATCCTAATCCTAACCTTAACCCTAACCCTAACCATATCCCTCATCCTCACCCTAACCCTCACCTTCAGCTTCAACCTAAACCTTAGCCTAACCCTAAAACTAACACTTACTCAAACCCTAACACTCACCCTCACACTAATTCTAATCCTAACCCTAATCAAAACTCTCACCCTAACCCTAAACCTAACCCTATGCCTAATCTTCACCCTAACCCTAAACCTAATCATAAACCTAACCCTCACCCTCACCCTAACCCTTACACTCACACTAACCCTAAGCCTAACCCTCAGCCTAAGCCTCATCTTAACCCTAACCTTAACCCTAACTCTCACCCTAACCTTAACCCTAACCCTAAACCTCACCCAAACCCTAACCCTCACCCTCACCCTCAACCTCACCATCACCTTCACCCTAAACCTTACCCTCACCCGCACCCTAACACTAATCATAAACCTAACCCTCACCCTCACGCTCACCCTCACAATATCCCTTACCCTCATGCTAACCGTAAGCCTAACCTGAACTCTAACCCTCACCCTAACTCTAACCATATCCGTAAACCTCACCCTCATCCTAAACCTCATCATAACCCTTACTGTCACCATAAACCTAAACCTAACCCTAAACCTAATCCTCACCAAAACCCTAACACTCACCCTCACCCTAACCCTCACCATCACCTTAACACTCTCTCTAAACCTAACAGCCACCCACACCCTAAAACTCACCATAACCCGAACCCACACCCTCAACCTAACCCTACCCTAAACCTCACCCTAACCCTAACCCTCACCCTAAAACTAACTCTAACCCTGACCCTCATACTATGCCTACCCTCACATTAACCCTCACACTATCCCTCACCCTAACCCTCACCCTAACCCTAAAGCTCACCCTAACCCTCAGTCTCACCCTATCCCTCACCCTACACCTAACCCTAATCCTCACACTAACCCTCACCCTCACCATCACTCTCACCCTCAGCCTCACCCTCAACCTAACACTCACCCTCACCCAAAACATAACCCTAAAACTAATGCTCACCCTAACCCTCAACTTAAACCTCAGCATCACGCTAATCCTCACCCTAAACCTGACCCTAAGCCTTTCCTAACCGAAACCCTCACCCTCAGTCTGACCCTCACCCTAACCCTCACTCTCACCCTAAAACTAACCATAACCCTAACCCTCATACTCAACCTCACCCCCAAATTCAGCCTAAAACTAACCCTAAACCTAATCCTAAACCTAACCCTAGACCTCAACCTCACCCTAGCACTCACCCTAACCCTAACTCTAAAACTAACCATAAGCCTAAACCTAAACCTACCTCTCACCCTCACCCTCACGCTCACCATCAACCTCACCCTAACCCTCACCCTCACCCTCACCCTCACCCTAACCATAAACCTAACCCTCACACTAAACATAACTCTGACCCTCACCCTCACCCTCACCCTAAGCTTAACCCTAAACCTAAGCCTAGTCCTAAACCTAACCCTCACCCTCACCATCAACCTAAACCTAAACCTCACCCTAACACTAACCCTAAACCTAGATCTCACCCTAACCCTTACCCTCACAGTCACTCTAACCCTCAACCTAACACCTATCCTCACCCTAACCCTAAGCCTAAGCCTCACAATCACCCTCAACCTAACCCTAAACCTCACCCTAACCCTAAACCTAACCATACCCCCACACATCAACATAACCCTCACCCTCACCCTAATCCTAATGGTAACCGTAACCCTCAACCTAACCCTAACCCTAACCCTAATGATATCCTTAACACTCAACCTCACCCTAAATCTCACTCTAACCCTTACCTCACCCTAACCCTAACCCTAACCCTAAAACTAAACCTCAACCTAAACCTCACCTTAAGTCTAAACCTAACCCAAACACTCACCCTAAAGCTCACCCTAACCCTAACACTCACCGTCACCCTAACCCTCAACCTAAAACTTTCCCTCACTCTAATCCTAACCCTTACCCTAAGACTAACCCTCACACTAACCCTATCCCTCACCATAAACCTAACCCTAACCCTCCATCAAACCCTCTTCCTAAACCTAAACTTAACATTCAACCTAACCCTAACCTTAAACCTAATTCTCCCAATAACCCTAAACCTCACACTCACCCTCACACTCACCCTCCCCATAACTCTAACCGTAACCCTAACCCTGACCCTCACCCTAACCCCAACCCTATCCCTATCCCTCAACCTAACTCTAACCCTCACCCTAAACGTTACCCTAACCCTAATGCTATCCCTAACCCTCACCCTCACCCTTACCCTCACTCTAACTCTTACCCTCACCCTAACCCTCAACCTAACCCTAAACCTAAACCTAACCCTCACCGGAAAGCTCACCATATCCCTCAAACTAACCCTAACGCTAACCCTAACCCTCACTCTCACCCTAATCCTCACACTAACCCTTATCCTCACAGTAACCCTAACCCTAACCCTAACGCGCACATTAAGGCTAACACTCACCCTAACCCTAACCCTACACTTCACCCTACCCTTCACCCTAACCCTAACCCTAACCTCACCGACACCCTAACCCTCACCTACACCCTCACCCTCACCTTCAGCTTAACCCAAACCCTAACCCGAAACCTGACCCTCACCCTAACCCTAAACCTCACCATCACCCACATCCTCACCCTCAGCCTAAACCTAACCCTAAACATAATCCTAACCCTAACCCTCACATTCCCCCTCACCCTAACTCTAACCCTAACCCTAATGCTGACTTTCACCTTAACACCAACCATATCCCTAACCCTCATACTAAACCTAACCCTCACCCTAACCCTAAACCTAAACCTCACCCTAACCCTAACACTAATGAGAACCCTAACCGTCACCCTAACCCTCACTCTATCCCTTACCCTCACCCTAACCCTCGCCCTAACCCTCACACTAACACTAACACTAAACCTCACCCTAACACTCACCCTAAATCTAAACCTAAACCTAACACTCTCCTTAACGCCCACCCTAACCCTCAACCTAACCCTACCCCTAACCCTCACCCTAAACCTCACCCTAAAACTTACCCTAACCCTAATCCTTACCCTAAACCTAACTCCAACCCTCACCCTCAACCTAACCATAACCTGAACCCTAACCCTCACTGTAACACTCACCCAAACCCTAACGCAGTCCTTAAACCTCACTCTCACCCTAAACTTCATTCTAACCCTTACCCTAACCATAACCATAACCCTAACCCTAACCCTAATCCTACTGCAACTCTAACAGTCACCCTCATACTAACCTTAACCCTCACCTTAACCCTCACCCTAACCCTCAACCTAACCCTAACGCTAACCCTAACCATCAATCTCACCCTAACCCTCACCTAACCCTTATCCTCACACTAACCCTAACCCCAACCCTAACCCTCACATTAAACCTAATGCTCACCCTAACCCTAACCCTACTCCTCACCCTAGCCCTAAGCCTAACCCTCACCTTCACCCTAACCCTCACCGTCACCCTACCCTCACCCTAACCCTAAACCTCACCCTCACCCTAACCCTCACCGTAACCCTCACCATCAAACTCACCCCCACCCTCAACCTAACCCTAACCCTAACCCTAAACCTTACCCTAAACCTAACCCCAATGCTAACAGTAAACCTCAACCTCATCCTAACCCTCACCCTAAAACCTTACCCTCAACCTCAACCTCAACCTATCCCTAAAACTAACCCTAACCCTAACCCTCCCCTGACATTCACCCTAGCCATAACCCTAACCCTACCCCTCAGCCTAACCCTCACCGCAACCCTAACACTTACCCTAATCGTTACCCTATACCTAAACTGAACACTACCCCTCACACTAAACCTAACCCTCACCATAAATCTAATGCTAACATTAACCCTCAACCTCACCCTAAATTTCGCCCTAACCCTTACTCTCAACTTAAACCAATACTTCAACCCCACCCTAACCCTCACCCTAGGCCTAAACCTCAACCTCAGTCTCAAGCTCAGCCTAACGCTAACCCTAACCCTAATTCAAACCCTAACCCTCAACCTCACCCTAACTCTAAACATAATCCTAACCAAAACCCTCACGCTAACCCTAACTCTATCCATAACCCTCACCCTAACCCTAAAACTAATCCTAAACCTAACCCTTACCCTCACTCTAAACATTACCCTCAACCAAACGCTAAGCCTAACCCTCAGCCTAACCCTCATACTAACCCTAACCCTAACCCTAACCCTCACCCTAACCTTAACCCTAACCCTAACCCTAACCCTCAAACAATCCCTAACCCTCACTCTAACCCTCAGCCTCACTTTCACCCTCACCCTAACCCTAACACTCACCCTCACACTCACCCTCACCCTAACCCCAACCATAACCCTAACACTCACCCTAATCCTAACCATCACCCTCACACTAACCATGACCCTCACCCTAACCCTCAACCTCAACCTCACCCTAACCCTAACCATAACCCTAACCCTCACACTAAAACTAACTCTGACCCTCACCCTCACCCTCACCCTAAGCCTAACCCTACACCTAAGCTTAATCATAAACCTAACCCTCACCCTCACCCTCACCCAAACTTAAAACTCAGCCTAACCCTAAGTCTAACCCTAGCACTCACCTCACCCTTACCCTCACTGTCACACTAAACGTAATCCTCAACCCAAACCTAACCCTCACCCTAAACCTAATCTTCACCCTCAATTTCACCCTAACCCTAACCCTAGCCCTCACCCTAATCCATATCCTCACCGTCACTCTAACACTCACCCTAACCCTAACCCTCACCCTAACCCTAAACCTCACCCTCACCATCACCTTAACCGTATTCCTAACCCTAAACCTAACCCTCAACATAACCCTCACCCTTACCCTCACCCTAACCCTAACCACAAACCTAACACTCACCCTAACCCTAACCCTAACCATAATGCTATTTCTAACCCTCACCCTCACCATAACCCTCACTCTAACTCTTACCCTCACCCTAACCCTAACCCTCACCCTCACCCTAAACCTAACCCTCACCCTTAACCTCACACTAACCTTAACCCTAACCCTATACCTCAGCCTAACCCTCATCCTAAACCTAACCCAAACCCTCACCCTATACCTAACCCTAATCCTTACCCTCACCCTAACCCTAACCCTAAACATAACTCTCACACTAAACCTACCCCTCACCCAAACACTCACCCTAATCTTAATCCTCACCATAACCCAAACCGCAGCCCTAACCCTCACCCTAACACTAACCCTAACCCTAACCCTAATGGTATTTCTAACCTTCACCATCACTCTAACCCTCACTCTAACCCTTACCATCACCCTAACCCTAACCCTTACCCTCACCCTAAACCTAACCCTCACATTAAACCTCACACTAACCCTAAACCTAACTCTATGCCTCATCCTCACCCTCACCCTAAACCTAACCCTAACCCTAATCCTCACCCTACAACTAACCCTAATACTTACCCTCACCCTAACCCTAACCCTCACACTAAACCTAACCCTGACCCTAACAATAACGCTAACCCTACCACTCAGCCTACCACTCACCCTAACCTTAATCCTCACCCTATTCCTAACCTTAACCCTAGACCTCAGCCTGACCCTAGCTCTCACACTAACCCTAAACCTAAAACTAAACATAACCCTAACCCTAAACCTAATTTTCACCCTCACCCTCATCCTCAACATCACCCTCACCCTAACCCTCACCCTCACCCTCAACCTAACCCTAACCATAAACCTAATCATCACCCTAAACCTGACTCTGACCCTCAACCCCCCTTCATCCTAAGCCTAACCCTAAACTTAAGCCTAATCCTAAACCAAACCCTCACCCTCAACCTCATCCTAAACCTAAACCTCACCCTAACACTAACCCTAACACTAGCCCTCACCCTAACAATTACCCTCAGCATCACTCTAACCCTCACTTTAACCGTTACACTCACCCTAACCCTAAACCTAAGCCTCACCCTCACCCTCAACCTAACCCTAACCCTAACCCTCACCTTAACCATAACCCTAACCCTAATCCTACACCTCAACATAACACTCACCCTCAACCTAATCCTAACGATAAACCTAACCCTCACCCCAAACCTAACCCTAACCCTCACCCTCACACTAACCCTAACCCTAACCCTACAACTAACACTCACCCTAACCCTAACCCTAACCGTAACTCTCAACATAACTCTCACCCTCACCCTCACCTTAAACCTAAATGTAACTCTAACCCTCACCCTAACCCTAACCCTAACCCTAATGCTATCCTTAACACTCACCCTCAACTTAAATCTCACCCGAACCCTTACCCTCACCCTCACCCTAACCCTAACCCTAAAACTAAACCTCACCCTAACCCTCATCTTAACCGTAAACCTAAACCTAACCCTTACCCTTACACACACCCTAACCTTCACCCTAACCCTAACACTCACCGTCACCGTAACCTTCACACTAAACATTTCTCTCACCCTAATCCTAACCCTAACCCTAAGCCTAACCCTCACACTAATCCTATCCCTCATTCTAACCCTAACCCTAATCCTCAGCCAAACCCTCTTCCTAACTATCAGCCTAACCTTAACCCAAACCCTAACCTTAACCCTGACCCTAACCCAAACATTCAGTCTCACCCTAACCTCACACTAACCCTTATCCTCACACTTACCCTATCCCTAACCCTAACCCTCACATTAACCCTAACCATCACCCTAACACTAACCCTACCCCTCACTCTAGCCCTCAGCCTATTCATAACCCTAACCCTCAACTTCACCCTAACACTCACCCTAACACTCATCCTCACCCTAACCCTCACCCTCACCCTAACCCTCACCCTCACCCTCACCCTAACCCTAACCCTTACCCTAACCCTAACCCTAACGCTAACCCTCACCTTAACCTTCACCATAACTGTAATTCTCAACATAACCCTCACCCTCACCCTCACCCTAACCGTAAGCCTAACCCTCACCCTAACCCTAACCCTAACCCTAATGCTATCCTTAACACTCACTCACCCTAAATCTCACTCTAACCCTTACCCTCACCCTAATCCTAAGCCTAATCTTATAACTAAACCTCACCCAAACCTTCACCCTAACCCTAAATCTAACCCTAACCCTCACCCTAATGCTCACCCTAACCCTCACCCTATTCCTAACACTCACCGTCACCCTAACCCTCACCCTAAACATTTCCCTCACACTAATCCTAACCCTAACACTAAGCCTAACCCTCACAATAACCCTATCCCTCACCCTTAACCTAACCCTAACACGCAGCCAAACCCTCTTCCTAACCCTAAACCTAAACCAAACTCTAACCCTCACCCTCACTCTAAGCCTAACCTGAACCCTAACCCTCACCCTCACCCTAACTCTAACTCTAACGCTATCCTTAAACCTCACCCTCACCCTAATCCTCATCCTAACCGTTACCCTCACCATAACCCTAACCCTAACCGTAACCCTAATCCTCACCGCAACCCTAAGTCTCACCCTCACCTTAACCCTCACCGTCACCTTAACCCTCACCTTTACCCAAACTGTCACCCACACCATAAAACTCATGCACACCAGAACCCTCACCTCACCCTAAACTTACCCTAAACCTCAGCCTAACCCTAACCCTCACCCTAAAACTAAGTCTAACGCTCAACCTCATACTAGCACTAACCCTCAACTTAACCCTCACCTTAATCCTCACCCTAACCTTAACGCTAACCCTAACCCACACACTCACCCTAACCTTCACACTAACCCTTACCCTCAACCTAACCCTAACCCTAACCCTAAAACTAACCCTCACACTAAAACTAACCCTCACCCTACCATTAATCCTAACCCTAACCTAACTCTCAATATAACCCTCACCCTCACTCATACCCTAACCCTAACAGTAAACCTAAACCTCCCCCTAACTCTAACCTAAACCCTAATGCTATCCCTAAATCTCACCCTCACACTAACCCTCACTCTAACCCTTACCCTCACCCTAACCCTAACCCTAACCCTAAAACTAATCCTCATCCTAACCTGCACTCTAACCCTAAACCAAAACCTAACAATGACCCTAACGCTCACCCTAACCCTCACCCTAACCCTAACCCTCACAGTGACCCTAACACTGACCCTAAACCTTTCCCTCACCCTAATCCTAACCCTAACCCTAATCCTGACCCTCACTCTAACCCTAACCCTCAACCTAACCCTAACAGTACGTCTGCCAAACCCTTTTCCTAACCCTAACCCCAACCCTCAACCTAATCCTAACCCTAACCCATAACCTAACCCTAATCCTAAACCTAACCCACACTCTAAACCTAAACCTCACCCTCACCAAAAACCTCACCCTCAGCCTAAATCTAACACTAAACCTAATCCTAACCCTAACCCTCACACTCACCCTTACCCTAACTGTAACCCTCACCCTAACCCTAACCCTAACCCTAATGCTATCCCTAACCCTCAACCTCACCGTAACCCTAACACTAACACTAAACCTCACCCTAACCCTCACCCTAAATCTAAACTTAAACCTAAGACTCACCCTAAAGCTCACCCTAAACCTCAACTTAACCCTAAACCTCACCCTAAACCTAACCCTCACCCTAAAACTTACCCACACCCTAACACTAACCCTAACACTAACTCTAACCCTCCTCCTCACCCTAAGCCTAACCTGAACTCTAACCCTCACTCTAACTCTAACACTATCCCTAAACCTCACCCTCACATTAAACCTCATCCTAACCCATATCCTCACCATAATCCTAACCCTCACCCTCACCCTAACCCTAAACCTCACCTTTACCCCAACCTTCACCGTCACAGAAACGCTCACCCCAACCCTAACCCTCACCTACACCCTCACCCTCACCCTAACACTCACCCTAACCCTAACCCGCACCCTAACCCTAACCTTAATCCTCACATAACCCTAACCCTCACCTTAAACCTCACCCTCACCCTAATCCTCACCCTAAACCTAACCCAAAGCCTTTCCTAAACGAAACCCTCAACCTTACCCTAACCCTCACCCTAATCCTCACCCTCAACCTTGCCCTCACTGTAAAACTAACCCTAACTCTAACCCTCACCCTCAACTTCACCCCCACCTTCAGCCTAACCCTAACCCTAAACCTTATCCAAAACCTAACCCTAAACCTCACCCTCAACCTCACCCTCACCCTAATACTAAACCTACCCCTAACCCTAATGCTAACACTAGCCCTCACCCCCACTCTAACCCTAATCCTAACCCTAATCCTCACCCTAAACCTAATGCTAACCCTAAAGCTAAACCTCACCCTAACGCTGACCCTCAACCTTACCCTCACTCTCAACCTCACCATAACACTAACCATAACCCTCACACTAAACCTAACCCTAACACTACACCTCAGCCTAAACTTCACCCTAAACCTAACCCTAACCCTAATCCTCACCCTATAGCTAACCCTAACCCTAACCTTCACCCTAACCCTCCCCCTCACCGTAACCCTAATGCTAACATTAACCTTCAACCTCAACCTAAACCTCGCCCTAACCCTTACCCTCACCTTAACCCTATCCCTCACCTTCCCCTTAAGCTTAACCCTAACCCTAACCCTAATCCTCACCCTAACCCTAACCCTCACCCTAAACCTAACCGTACATGTCACCCTAACGCTAACTTTAACCTTACCCTAACCCTAACACACAGCCTAACCCTAACACTAACCCTCACCCTAATCCTCACCCTGAACCTAAGCCTAACCTTAATCCTCACATTACCTTTACCCTTACCCTTACCCTCACCCGAACCCTAACCGTGACCCTCAGCCTCACCTTCATCCTAACCCTAACCCTAAAGCTAACCCGAACCCTAACCCTAACACTAACCCTAACCCTAATCCTCACACTAACCCTAACCCTCACACTAAACATAACCGTACATTTCACGCTAACCCTAACTTTAACCTAAGCTTAAACCTAAAAGTCACCCTAACCCTAACACTAACCCTAAACCTCAAACTCACCCTAACCCTCACCGTCAACCTAACCCTCACTCTAACCCTAACCTTCACCCACAGCCTAACCCTCACCCTAACCCAAACCCGAACACTCAACCTAACTTCACCCTCAACCTAAACATCACCTTAACCCAAACCCTCACCATAACATTAACCATAATCCTAACCCTCAACCTAACATTAACACTAACCCTAACCCTAAACCAAACCCTCACCATTACCCTCACCCTAACACTCAGGCTATCCCTAACCCTAACTCTCACCCTAACCCTCACACTAACTCTTAAACTCACCCTAACACAAACCGTAACCCTAACCCTCACACTAAACCTAAACCTCACCCTAATCCTAAACTTAACCCTAGACCTCAACCTAACCCTAGCCCTCACCCTAACCCTAAACCTAAATCTAACCATAACCCTAAACCTAAACCTAACTCTCAACCTGACAATCACGGTCACCATGACCCTCACCCTAACCCTCACCCTCACCCTCACCCTCACCCTAACCCTAACCATAACCCTAACCCTCACCCTAAACATAACTCTGACCCTCGCCCTCACCCTCACCCTAAGCCTAACCCTAAACCTAAGCCTAGTCCTAAACCTAACCCTCACCCTCACCCTCAACCTAAACCTAAACCTCACCCTAACACTAAGCCTAAACCTAGCCCTAAACCTAGACCTTACCCTCACCGTCACTCTAACCCTCACCCTAACCCTAACCCTCACCCTAACCCTAACTCTAAGCCTCACCCTCACCCTCACCCTAACCCTAACCCTCACTCTAACCCTAAACCTAACCCCAACCCGACACCTCAACATAAACCTCACCTTCACCCTAACCCTAACGGTAACTGTAACCCTCAACCTAACTCTAACCCTAACCCTAATGCTATCCTTAACCCTCACCCTCACACTAAATCTCACTCTAACCCTTACTCTTACCCTAACCCTAACCCTAACGCTAAAACTAAACCTCAACCTAACCCTCACCTTAACCCTAAACCTAACCCTAACCCTCAACCTAACTCTCACCCTAACCCTTAACCTCATCGTCAACCTAACCCTCAACATAAAACTTTCCCTCACCCTATTCCTAACCCTAATCCTAAGCCTAACACTCACACTAACCCTATCCCTCACCCTAACACTAAACCTTACCCTCAGCCAAACCCTCTTACTAACCCTAACCCTAACCCTCAACCTAACTCTAACCATAAACCTAATTCTCAAAATAACCCTAAACCTCACCTTCACACTCACCCTCACCCTCAACGTAACCCTAACCAAAATCCTAATCCGAACCCTCACACTCACCCTCACCTTAACTCTAACCCTAACAATAACCCTGACCCTCACCCTAACACCAATACTATCCCTAACCCTCAACCTAACTCTAACCCTCACCCTAAAACTTACCCTAACCCTCAACCTAACCCTAACCCTTACGCTAATGCTATCCCTAAACCCACGATCACCATTACCCTCACTCTAACACTTACCCTCACACTAACTCTCACCCTAACCCTAACCCTAAACCTAACCCTCACCCTAACGCTCACCCTATCCCTCAACCTAACCCTAATGCTAACCCTAACCCTCACTCTCACCCTAATCCTCACACTAACCCTTATCCTCACAGTAACCCTAACCCTAACCCTAAGCTGCACATTAAGGCTAACCCTCACCCTAACCCTGACCCTCCCTTTCACCCTACCCCTCACCCTAACCCTAACCCTCACAGTCACCCTAACCCTCACCTACACCCTCACCCTCACCTTCAACCTAACCCTAAACCTAAACCTAAACCTGACACTCACCCTAAACCTAAACCTCACCCTCACCCACACCCTCACCTTCAGCCTAAACCTAACCCTAACACTAATCCTAACCCTAACCCTCACACTCCCTCTAAACCTAAATCTAACCCTAACCCTCACGCTGACTTTCACCCTAACACCAACCCTATCCCTAATCCTCATCCTAACCCTACCACTAAACCTCACCTTAACCCTAACCCTAACCAAAATGCTAACCCTAACCCTCACACTCGCCCTAACCTTCACTCTAACCCTTACCCTCACCTTAACCCTCACACTAACACTAAACCTCACCCTAACCCTCACCCTAACCCTAACCCTAAACCTAACACTCTCCTTAATGCCCACCCTAACCCTCAACCTAACCATAACCCTCAGCCTCACCCTAACCCTCACCCTAAACCTTACACTAACCCTAATCCTAACCCTAACCCTAACTCTAAACCTCACCCTCAACCTAACCCTAACCTGAACCCTAACCCTCACCCTAATATTCACCCTAACCCTAACGCAGTCCCTAAACCTCACTCTCACCCTAAACCTCATTCAAACCCTTACCCTTACCATAACCCCACCCTAACCCTAGCACTAATCCTACCGCAAACCTAACCCTCACCCTCACCCTAACCCTCACTGTCACCTTAACCCTCACCCTAACCCTAACCGTCTGCAACACCCTAAAACTCACCCTCACCCTCAGCCTCACCCTCACCATAACATTACCCTAAACCTCACCCTAAACATAACCCTCACCCTAAACCTAACTCTAGCACTCACCCTCATACTAACCTTAACCCTCACCTTAACCCTCACCTTAACCCTCACCCTAAACCTAACGCTAACTCTAAGTCTCAATCTCACCCTAACCCTCACCCTAAACCTTATCCTCACACTAACCCTAACCCTAACCCTAACCCTCACATTAAACCTAACCCTCACCCTAACCCTAACCCTAATCCTCACCCTAGCTCTTACCTTAACCATAACCCTAAACCTCACCCTAACCCTAAACCTAACCCTCACTTTCACCCTAAGCCTCACCGTCACCCTACCCTCACCCTAAACTAACCCTCACCCTCACCCTAACCCTCACCATCAACCTCAACCCTAACCCTCAAGCTAACCCTAACCCTAATGCTAACCCTAAACCTCAACTTCACCCTAACCCTCACCCTAACTCTTACCCTCAACCTCAACCTCACCCTAACCCTAACCCTAACCTTAACCCTCAGCTGAACCCTCCCCCTAACCATAACCTTTACCCTAATCCTTACCCTATACCTAAACCTAAAGCTAACCCTCACCCTAACCCTCACCCTCACAATAAATGTAATGCAAACATTAACCCTCAACCTCACCCTATATTTCGACCTAACACTTACCCTCACCTTAAACCTATCCCTCACCCCCACCCTAACCCTCACCCTAAGCCTAAACCTCACCCTCAACCTCAAGCTCAACCTCAGCCTAACCTTAACCCTAACCCTAATTCAAACCCTAACCCTCTACATCACCATAACACTAAACCTAACCTAACCAAAACCCTCACGCTAACCCTAACTCTATCCCTAACCCTCACCCTAACCCTAAACCTAATCCTAAACCTAACCCTCACCCTCACCCTAAACCTTACCCTCACCCTAACCCTAAGCCTAACCCTCAGCCTAACCCTCATACTAACCCTAACCCTAACCCTAACCCTCACACTAACCTTAACACTAACCCTAACCCTAAACCTCAAGCAAACCCTAACCTCACCCTCACCCTCAGCCTCACCTTCACCCTCACCCTAACCCTCACACTCATGCTGAGACTCACCCTCACTCTAACCCTAAACATAACCCTTACCCACACCCTAATCCTAAACATCACCCTCATCCTCACCATGACCCTCACCCTAACCTTCACCCTCAACCTCACCCTAACACTCACCCTAAACCTAACTCTGACCCTCACCCTCAACCTACCCCTAAGTCTAACCCTACACCTAAGCCTAATACTAAACCTAAACCTCACCCTCACCCTCACCCAAACCGAAAACTCAGCTTAACCCTAAGCCTAACCCTAGCACTCACCTAACCTTTACCCTCACTGTCACCCTAAACCTAATCCTCAACCCAAACCTAACCCTCACCCTAACCCTAACCCTCACCCTCACTTTCACCCTAACCCTAACCCTAGCTCTCACCCTAACCCATAGCCTCATCGTCACTAACCCACACCCTAACCCTAACCCTCACACTAACCCTCACCCTCACACTAACCCTCACCTTAACTGTATTCCTAACCGTAAACCTAACCCTCAACATAACCCTCACCCGTACCCTCACCCTAACCCTAACTGCAACCCTAACCCTCACCCCAATCCTAACCCTCATGCTATTTCTAACCCTCACCCTCACCCTAACCCTCACTCTAACTCTTAAACTCACCCTAACCCTAACCCTTATCCTCACCCTAAACCTAACTTTAATCCTAACCCTCACACTAACCTAAACCTAACCCTATCCCTCAGCCTAACCCTCACCCTAAGCCTAACCCTAATCCTCACCCTATAACTAACCCTAATCCTTAACCTCACCCTAACCCTAACCCTAACCATAACTCTCACACTAAACCTACCCTTCACGCAAACACTCACCCTAACATTAATCCTCACCCTAATCCTAACCTTAACCCTAGGCCTCAGCCTCACCCTACCCACACACTAACCCTAAACCTAAAACTAACCATAACCCTAACCCTAAACCTTACTCTCACCCTTACCCTCATCCTCACCATCACCCTCAACCTAACCCTCACCCTCAACCTCACGTTAACCCTAACCATAATCCTAACCCTAACCCTAAACCTGACACTGACCCTCACCCTCACCCTCAGCCTCATTCTATGCCTAACTCTAAACCTAAGCGTAATCCTAACCCTAACGCTCACCCTCACCCTCACCCTAAACCTAAACCTCACCCTAACCCTTACTTTAACCCAAGCCCTCACCGTAACCTTACTCTCACCGTCACTCTAACCCTCACATTAACACTAACACTCACCCTAACCCTAACCCTAACCCTCACCCTCACTCTCAGCCTAACCCTAACCATAACCCTCACCCTAACCCTAACCCTACAACTCAACATAAACCTTACCCTCAACCTAATCCTAATGGTAAACCTTATCCTCACCCGAAAATTAACCCTAACCCTAATGCTATCCCTAACCTTCACCCTCACCCTAACCCTCACTCTAACCCTTACCCTCAGCCTAACCCTAACCTTAACCCTAAACCTAAACCTCACCCTAACCCTAACACTAACCCTATCCCTCACCCTAAATCTTACCTCAACGTCACTCTAACCCTCACCCTAACCATCATCCTCAACCTAACCCTAACCCTAACCCTCACCCTCACCCTAACCCTCACCGTCACATTAACCCTCACCCTAACCCTAACCGTCATCCACACCATAAAACTCACCCTCACCCTCACCCTTACCCTCACCTTACCCTTCCCCGAAACCTCACCCTAAAGCTAACCCTCACCCTAAACGTAAATCTAACACTCAACCTCATACTAAACCTAACCCTCACCTTAACCCTCACACTAACCCTCACCCTAACCCTAACGCTAACCCAAACAATCAATTTCACCCTAAACCTCACCCTAACCCTTATTCTCAAACTAACCCTAACCCTAACCCTAACCTTCACATTAACCCTAATCCTCACCCTAAACCTAACCCTACCCCTCACCCTAACCCTCACCCTAACAATAACCCTAACCCTCACCTTTACCCTAACACTCATCCTCAGCCTAAACATGACGCTAACCGTAACCCTCATCCGAACCCTAACCCTAACCCTAACCCTAACCCTAATCCTCACCATAACCCTAACCCTCACCCTCACGCTCCCCATCACCCTCAGCCTAACCCTAAGCCTAAACCTCACCCTCACGCTCACCCTAACCCTCACCCTCACCCTCACAATAACCCTCAACCTCACCCTAAAAATCACCCTAAGCCTCACTCTCACGCTAACCATAACCCTAAACCTCACCCTAACGCTAACCCTCACCCTAAATCTCACCCTAACCCTAACGCTAACCTCAACCCTCACCCTCACCCTAACACCTACTTTAACCCTTATTCTCACACTAACCCTAACCCTAACCCTAACCCTCACTCTAAACCTAACCCTCACCCTAAGCCTAACACTAATCCTCACTCTAATTCTAACCCTCACCCCCACCCTAACACTCAAGGTCACCCTAATCCTCACCGTA
The DNA here is from genome assembly GCF_024711535.1 of Dipodomys merriami. Taxonomy (NCBI): domain Eukaryota; kingdom Metazoa; phylum Chordata; class Mammalia; order Rodentia; family Heteromyidae; genus Dipodomys; species Dipodomys merriami. Next base: position 911,838 of record NW_027204148.1, on the reverse strand, counting down.
AACCTAAACCATAACCACACCCAAAACCTCACCCGAACCCGAACCCTAACACTCACACGAACCCTCACCCTCACCCTCACCCTAACCATAACCATAACCCTAACCCTTACCCTCACCCTAACCCTCAGCCTCACACTAACCCTCATGCTAAACTTTACGTTCAACCTAGCCCAAACCCTAACCCTCAACCTAACACTCACACTAACCCTAACCCTAACCCTCAGCCTAACCTTTATCCATACCCTAAACCTAACCTAACCCTCACCCTAACCCTAACCCTAACCCTAATCTTAACACTAACCTTCACTCTCACCCTAACCCTCACACCACAACCTCACGCTAACACTACCCCTACCCCATTCCATTACCCTCACCCTAACCCTATCACTCAACCTAACCCTAATCCTACCCCTAACACTCACCCACACACTAACCCTAAACCTAACGTTATCCCTCACCCTAATCCTAATCCTCCCTTAGCCTCACCCTAATCCTAACCCTCACCCTCACCCTCACACTCAACCTCACACTAACGCTCAACCTCACCCTAAACATCACCCTAACCCTAACTCCCACGCTAACCCTAACCCTCACCCTCACCCTAACACTCACTTTCACCCTTATTCTCACACCAACCCTAACCCTAAGCCTAACCTTCACTCTAACCCGAACCCTCACCCGAATCCTATCCCGACACATCACCCTAACTCTCACGATAACCCTAACCTTAACCCTACCGCTCACTCTAAACCTAACGCTCACCCTAAGCTAAACACTAAACCTCACTCTAAACCTAAACCTCACCCTCACCCTAACAATCACGGTCACCCTAAACCTCACCGTAAACCTAACCCATTACCACACCGAAACCCTCACCCTCCTCCGAACTCTAAACCTCACAGGAACACTCACCCTCACCCTAATATTCACCCTAACCCTTACCCACAACCTAACCCTAAACCTCACCCTCACCTTAACCCTCACCCTAACCCTTAACCACATCCTAACACTCACGCTAACCCTAACCCTAAACCTAACCCTCACCCTCACCCTCAACTTAACCCTAAACATAACCCTAACCCTTACCTTCACCCTAATCCTCACCCTCGCACTAACCCTCATCCTAACCTTTACGCTCAACCTAAACCAAACCCTAAACCTAAACCTAACACTCACAATAACCCTAACCCTAACCCTCAGCCTAACCCTTATCCTAACCCTAAACCTAACCCTAAACCTCACCCTAACCCTAACCCTAACCCTAATCCTAACACTAACCCTCACCCTCACCCTCACCCTAAACCTCACACTCACCACAACCTCAACCTAACCCTACCCCTACAACACTCCATAACCCTCACCCTAACCCTAACACTCAACCTAACACTAACCATACACTTAACCCTCACCCTCACACTAGCCCTACACCTAATGCTATCCCTCATCCTAACCCTAATCCTCACCCACATCCGAACCCTCATCCTCACCCGAAAACTCAACCTCACCTGAACCCTCATCCTCACCCTAACCTGAACCCTCACACTCACCCTCATCCTAACGCTCACCCTCAGCCTGACCCTCACCATCACACTAACCCTAATCCTCACACTAACCCTCACGCTCACCCTCAGCCTAACACTAACCCTAACCCTAATCCTAACCCTAACACTCACCCTCATCCTAACCATAACCCTAACACTCACCATCAACCTCAACCTCACCCTCACCCTCAACCTCACACTAACACTCAACTCACCCTAAACATTAAACTAACACTAACCCTCAACCTAACCCTAAATCTCACCCTCACCCTAACTCTCACTCTAAACTTTATCCTCACACTAAACCTAAACCTAACCCTAACCCTCACCCTAACCCTATTCCTAAGCCTAACCCTCACCGTAACCCTCACCAACACCCTAACCCTCACCCTAACCCTAAATTTCAACCACACCCTAACCCTCACCCTCAAAAGAAACCGAACCTCACGCGAACACTCACCCTCACACTAAACCTGACCCTCACAATAACCATCACCCTAACCCTAACTCTCACCCTAACACTAACCCTAACCCTCAACCTAATCCTAACTCTCAACATAAACCTAACCCTCATCCTAAACCTAACCCTCACCCTAACACTAACCCTCACACTAAACCTCACCCTAACACTCACCCTCACCTCAACCTCAACCTCACCCTAACCCTAACCCTCATCCTAACCATAACTCTAAACCTAATGCTAACTCTAAATCTCAGCCTCACCCTAACCCGAACACTCACACTAAACCTAACCATCACCCTAAACCTTGCCGTCACCCTAACCCTAACCCTCACCCTCACCATAAACCTCACCCTAACACCTACCCACACCCTAACCCTCACCCTAACCCTAAAACTAACTCTCACCCTAAACCTCACCATAAACTAACCACAACCCTAAGCGTAACCCTGACCCTAACCCTCACCCTAACCCTAAACCTCACCCTCACCCTAACCCTCACCCTAAACGTTACCCTCAACCTAAACCAAACCCTAACCGTTAAACTAACACTCACACTAACCCTTACCCTAACCCTCAGCCTACCCTTATCCTAACCCTAACCCTAACCATAACCATAACCATAACCGTAACCCTAACCCTAACTTTAAACCTCACACTAACCCTAACCCTAACCCTGAGCCTAACCCTCATCCCAAGCCTAATCCTAACCCTAACGCTCAACTTCACCCTAACCCTCACAGTCACCCTAACCCTCACCCTAACCCTAACCATCACCTACACCCTCACCCTCACCCTCACCCTCACCTTCACCCTAACACTCACCCTCACCTTAGCCCTCACCCTAACCCTAACCCTAACCCTAATCCTCACCCTCCACCTCCACTTCCCTCTCAGCCTTACCCTAAACTTAACCTTAATCCTAACCCTAAACCTCAGCCCAACCCTCATCCTAACCATAAACCTAACGCTCACACTCACCCTCACCCTCACCCTCAACCTAACCCTAAACTTAAATATTACCATAACCCTAGCCCTATCCCTAACCCTAACCATAAAACTCACTCTAACCCTAAACCTAACACTAAACCTCACTCTCACACTCACCCTCATGCTAACCCTCACCCTCACCCTGACCCTCACCATCACAGTAACCCTAACCCTCACCCTACCCCTCACCCTCACCCTAAGCCTAAACCTAACCCTAAACCTAAACCTAACCCTCACCCTCAGCCTAAACCTAACCCTCACCCTAATTCTCACCCTATCCCTAATGCTAAACTTACAGCTCACCCTCAATCTAACCCTCACTCTAAACCTTATCCTCACTATATCCCTCAGCCTAACACTAACACTAACCCTCACATTAACCCTAATACTCAACCTATACCTCAACCTAACCCTAACCCTAAACGAAAACCTAACCCTCAACCTCACCCTCAACCCAACACTCACCCTCACCATAAACATCACCCTAACCCTAACCCTCATCCTAAACCGAACACTAACCCTCACCCTAAACCTAACCATAACATTACCCTATCACTAACGCTACCCCTAAACCTCACACTCACACTAACCCTCACCATAACCCTTATCCTCACACTAAACCTAACCGTAACACTACCCCTAACCCTCAAACTAACCCTAATCCTCACGCTATCCCTAACCCTACCCTATCCCTCACCCTATCCCTCACCCTCACCCTAACTCTAATGCTAACCCTAACTCTCACCCTCAGCCTAAACCTCACACTAACCCTTACCCTCACCCTAAACCTAACCCTCACCCTCAGCCTAAATCTCACCCGAACACTCACACTCACCCAAACCTGCAAACTAGCCCTAACCATAATGCTAATTCTCACCCTAAACCTCACCCTCACCATAACCCTAACCCTAACCCTAACCCTAAACCTAACGCTAACCATAACCCTCACCCTCACCCTAACCCTCACCCTAACCCTTGTCCTCACACTAACCCTAACCCTAACCCTAACCCTCACCCTAAACCTATCGCGACACATCAACATAACTCTCACACTAACCCTAACCTTAACCCTAACCCTCACCCTGATCCTAGACCTAAACCTAACCCTCACCCTCACAATAAGCGTCACCCTAACCCTATCCCTACACCTCACCCTGAACCTTCACGCTCACCCGAACACTCACCCTCACCCTGACCCTGACCCTCACAATAAGCATGACCCTAACCCTATCCCTACACCTCACCGTAACTCTCATCCTTACCCTAAACCTAACCCTAACCCTAAATCTCACCATAACCCTAACCTTAAATCTAAACCTCACCCTCACCCTAACCCTCACCCTAACCCTCACCCTAACACTAATCCTAACCCTCAACCACACCCTTACCCTAACACTTAACCGAACCCACACCCTCACCCCAACACTCACGTTCACCCTAACCCTCACCCTCACAATATACATCACCCTGACCCTAACCCACAGCCTAACTCTAACCCTCACCTTAACTGTAACACTAATCCTAACACAAACCCTCACCCTCACCCTCACCCTCACCATAACCCTAACCCTAACCCTAACCCTCACCCTAACCCTCATTCTAACCCTCACCCTCACCCTAACTCTAATGCTAACCCTACCTCTCACCCTCACCTAACCCTCACCCTAAACCTCACCCTAACCCTTACCCTCACCATAAGCTAACCCTAAATCTAAACCTAATTCTCAACTGAAACCTAACCCTCGACCACACCCTAAATCTCACCATCACTCGAACCCTCTTCCTCACACTAACACTCACACTAACCCTAAACCTAACACTAATCCTAAACCTAACCCTCACCCTCACCCTCACCCTCAACCTAACCCTAACCCTAACCCCAAACCTAAACCTTAAACTCACCCTCACCCTCACACTAACACTCACCCTCAACATAAACATCACCCTAACCCTCACCCTCACCCTAACACTTATCCTCACCCTAACACTAACCCTAACCTTCACCCTCACCCTGACCCTCTCCCTCAGCCTAACCCTAACCCTAAACCTATTCCTAATTCTAACCTTCACCCTCACCCTCACCCTAACCCTAACCATACCCTAAGCCTAACCCTCAGCCTCTCCCTCACCCTCACCCTAAATCTCACACTAATCCTAACTCTAACCCTAACACTAACCCTCACCCTCAACCTCCCATTCCCCCTCAGCCTTACCCTAACCCTAATCCTAACCCTAAAACTCATCCCCACCCTCACCATAACCCTAACCCTAATCCTAATGCTAACCCTTGCCCTCACCTTCTTCGTAACCATAACTGTAACCCTAACAATAACCCTAACTTTAACCCTAACCCTAACCCTAAAATTCACCCTAAAACTAATCCTAACCCTAACCCTAACCCTCTCGCTCACCCTCGTTCTAAACCTCACCATCACACTAAACCTCACACTAACCCTAACCCTCACCCTAAACCTAAACCTAATCTTTACCCTCACTTTCAACCTCATCCTCAGCCTAACCCTAACCCTAACCCTAATCCTAACACTAACCCTCACCCTCCCCCTAACCCTAAACCTAACACTCACCCTAAACCTAACCCTAACCCTCACCCTCACCCTCACACTAACCCTCAACTACACCCTAAACATGACCCTAAACCTAACTCAAACCCTAAACTTAACCCTAACCGAAACCCTAAACCTAACCCTCACCCTCACCCTAACCTTCACCATAACCCTTATCCTCAAACTAAGCTGAATCCTAACCCTAACCCTAACCCTCACCCTAACCCTAAACCTCACCCTAACCCTAGCCTGATACCTCACCCTAACTCTCACCATAACCCAAACCCTAACCCTAACCCTCACCCCCACCCTAACCCTCACCGTCACCCTAACACTCACCCTAAACCTAAACCTAACCATCACACACCGTCACCCTAACCCTCACTCTTCACTTAATATAATATTTTCCAAAACTTTCCATTTCCTAACAAATGGGGAAATGTCATTCTTTCTGATGGAGACATAGAATTCCATTGTGTATATATACCACATTTTCTTGATCCATTCATCTACTGAGGGGCATCTGGCTTGGTTCCATATCTTAGCTATTGTAAATAATGCTGCAATAAACATAGTTGTGCTGGTAGCTTTAGTGTGGTCTTGTTTGTGAATATTTGGGTAAATGCCCAAAAGTGGGATTGCTGGATCATAGGGGAGATCTATGTGAAGTTTTTTGAGGAACCTCCATACTGCTTTCCAAAGTGGTTGAACAAGTTTACATTCCCACCAACAATGAAGTAAGGTTCCTTTCTGTCCACATCCCCTCCAGCATCTGTTGTTGTTAGAGTTCTTGATTTTTGCTGTTCTAACTGGAGTGACGTGATATCTTAATGTTTTTTTTGATTTGCATTTCTTTTATGGCTAGGGATGTTGAACATTTCTTCATGTGTCTATTGGCCATCCTTCTTTCTGCTTCAGAGAAGCTTCTCTTTAAGTCTTTCGCCCACTTATTTATTGGGCAGTTGTTTCTTTGAGGATTTGTTGTTGGGTGGTTTAATTTTTGAGTTCCAAGTATATTTTAGATATGAGACCCTTGTCCGTTGTATGGCTAGTAAAGATCTTCTCCCAATCGGTGGGCTTTCTATTGATCTTACTAGCTATGTCATTTGCCCTGCAGAAGCTCTGCAACCTTATGCAATCCTATTTGTCCAACCTTTCTTTGATTTGTTGTGTTTCCAGGTCTCTATTCAGAAAATTTCGGCCTGAGCCAAGGAGACCTAGGTTTTCTCCTTTTCCATCCTGTAATGTTTTCAGAGTGTCTGCTTTGAGTTCAAGGTCATTGATCCATTTGGAGTTGATTCTGGTGCAGGGTGATATATAAGGATCTAGCTTTAGTTTTCTACATGTAGTTAACCAATTTTGCCAGCACCATTTACTGAAGAGGCTGTCTTTCTTCCATTCGCAAAGTAGCAGGTTATAAAATTAACCCCCAAAAATCAATGGCTTTTCTGTATGCCAACAATGAGAAAAGTGTGGCTGAAATTAGGAAAGCAACTCCATTTGTAATAGCCCCACAAAAAATAAAATACCTAAGAATTAACTTAACTAAAGAAGTGAAGGATCTCTACGATGAAAACTTTAAAATCTTGAAAAAAGAAATCAACACAGAACTTAAAAAATGGCAAAACCTCCCATGCTCCTGGATTGGCAAGATTAACATCGTGAAAATGGCAATACTTCCCAAGGCTATCTACAAATTCAACGCAATGCCTATCAAAATTCCACCCTCATTCTTCAAGGAATTAGAAGAGGCAATCCAAAAATTCATATGGAACAATAAAAGACCTTGAATAGCAAAAACGCTCCTCAACGGAAAGAACACTGCTGGAGGAATATCAATACCAAATTTCAAACTCTACTATAAAGCCCTAGTAATCAAAACAGCTTGGTATTGGCATAAGAACAGACCTCAGGACCAATGGAATAGAATTGAAAACCCAGAAATGAACCTACAGGCCTATAGCCATCTAATCTTCGATAAGGAAGCTAACCCTCACCCTAAACCTAATCCTAACCATCACACTAACCCTAACCCTTATCCTCACCCTAACCCTAACCCTCACGCTAACCCTAAACCTCAACCTAACCCTAACCCTAACCCTCACCCCTAAACCTAACCCTAAACCTCACCCTCACCCAAACCCTCAACGTATGAATAACCCTAACCCTAACACTAATCCTAAACCTAACCCTTACACTCACCCTCAACCTAACCCTTAACCCTCAACCTCAACCTCACCCTCACCCTCAACCTCACCCTCAACCTCACCCTCAACCTAACCCTCAACCTCACACTCACCCTAACCCTCACCCTCACCCTAAACATCACCCAAACCCTAACCCTAACCGTAACCCAAACCGTAACCCTAACCCTAACCCTCACCCTAACCCTCACCCTAATACCAACGATAAACCTAACACTCACACGCAACCTAACCCTCACCCTAACAATTATCCTCACACTAACCCTAACTCTAACCCTAACCCTTACCCTCAAACTAACCCTAACCCTCACCCTAACCCTAAACCTAATCTAACCCTTTCCCTAACGCTAATCCTAATAGTAACCCTCACCCTCATACTAAACATCAAACTAACCCTAACCCTCACCCTAACCCTAACGCTAACCCTCACCCTAAACCTACACCTCAACCTAACCCTCACCCTCCCGTAATCCTCACCCTAAATCTAACCCTAACCCATACCTAAACGAAGCCCTCATCCTCAACCTTACCCTTAACCTAACCCTCACCCTCACCCTAGCCCTCACACTAATCCTAACCCTACCCCTCACCCTAACCCTAACGCTCACCCTAACCCTCACCCTCACCCTCACCCTCACCCCAAACCTCATCGTCACCCTAACATAAAACCTAACACAAACCCTCACCCTCACATTAACCCTCACACTCACCCAAAGCCTAAAACTTACCGTAACCCTAAACCTCACCCTAAACATCACCCTAACCATAACCCTCACCCTAAACCTCACCCTCACCCTAACACTCACCCTCACCCTAACCTTCACCCTCACAATAAACATCAGCTTAAACCTAACCCTGAGCCTAACCCTAACCCTCTACCTAAACCTAACCCTCACCCTGACTATCACCCTAACCCTACCCTAACCCTTACCGTAACCCTTACCCTAACCGTAAACCTCACCCTAAACCAAAGCCAAACCCTTACCAAAACCATAACCCGAAAACTAACCCTAACCCTAACGCTAACCTTCACCCTCACCTTCACCCTAATCCTCACACTTATCCTTACCCTCACCATAACACTAACACTAACCCAACCCTAATCCTCACCGTAAACCTAACCCTTGCCCACACCCTAACCCTCACCATCACCCGAACCCTCATCCTCACCCTAACACTCACACGAACGCTAACCCTTAACCCTTATGATAAACTTAACCCTCCCTCTCACCCTCACCCTAAGCCTAACCCTAACCCTAACCCTAAACCTAAACCTCACCCTCAGCCTAAACCTAAACCTCACCCTAACACTCACCCTATTGCTAATGCTAAACCTACACCTCACTTTCACCCTAACCCTCACCCTAACCCTTATCCTCACACTAACCCTCACCCTAACACTAACACTAACCCGCACATTAACACTAATCCTCACCCTATACCTCACCCTAACCCTAACACTAACTGAAATGCTAACCCTCACACTCACCCTCACCCTGAACCTAACCCTCACCCTAACACTTACCCACACGCTAACACTCACCCTATCCCAATCCATAAACCTAACCTTCACCCTAAACCTCAACCTAACCCTAAACTTCACCGTCACCCTAATATTCACCCTAAATTTTACCCTCACCCTAATACATACCCTAACCCTAAACCTAACCCTCACACTAACACTAAACCTAACCCTCATCCTAACCCTTATCCTAAACCTAACACTCAACGTAAACCTAAACCTAACCCTAACCCTGACACTAACCCTCATGCTAACCCTAACCCTCACCCTCACCCTTCACATCACCCTCAGCCTAACCCTAATACTAAACCTAATCCTAACACTCACACTCACGCTCACCATAACTCTAACCCTAAACCTAACCCTAACACTCACAATCACCCTCACCCTAACCCTAACCGTATCCCTAAACCTAACCCTATCCCTAACACTAACACTCACCGTAACCCTATCCCTATCCCTAACCCAAACCCTAACCCTCATGCTCACACTAAACCTCACCCTAATCCATAAGCTCACCAGAACCCTAACCCTAATCCTAACCCTAATCCTCACCATAATCCTAATCCTCATGCACACCCTAACCCTCACCCGAAACCTCACCTGAACCCTCACCCTAACACTCACCCTAACCCTAACCTAAACTCTAATCCTAAACCTAACCCTCACCTTCAAACTCACCATAACTCTAACCCTAAACCTAACCATAACCCTCACTCTCACCCTTACCCTAATCCTCACACTCACCCTAAACCTCACACTAACCCTAACCCTACCCCTCTCCGTAACTCTCAAATTAACCCTAACCCTAACCCTGTACTTTACCCTCACCCTGACCCTCAACATCAGACTAACCCTAACCCTAACCCTATTCCTAATCCTAACCCTTACCCACATATTCAACATAAACCCTACCCTACCCTAACCCTCACCCACACCCTCACCCTCACCCTAACCCTCACCCTCACCGTAACTCTCACCCTCACCCTAAACATCACACTAACCCTAACCCTCACCCTAAACTTAACCATAACCCTCACCCTAAACCTAACCTCAGCTTAATCCTCACCCTCACCCTAATCCTCACCCTAAACCTAATCCTTCCCTAAACTAAACCCTCACCCTCAACCTCACCCTAACCCTAACAATAACCTTAACTCTAATTCTAACTCCAACCCTAAAAGTCACCCTAAAACTAAACCTAAACCTCACCCTCACCCAAACCCTAACCCTAACCCTCACACTAACCAAAACCTTAACACTCAGCCTAAAGCTCATCCTAACCCTAATCCTAACCCTAACCATCACGCTAACCCTAACCCTCACTTTCACTTTCACCCTCACCCTCACCCTAACACTAACCCTAACCCTCATCCTTAACCTCACACTCACCCGCACCCTCATCCTAACCCTCACCCTCACCTTCACACTCACACTAACACTCAACCTCACATTAAACATCACCCTACCCCTAAACCTCATCGTCACCCTAACCCTAAACCTAACACTAACACTAACACTAACCCTAACACTCACCATCACGTTAACCCTCACCCTAATCCTTAACCTCACTCTAACCCTAACCCTAAACCTAACCCTCACCCGAATCCTCACCCTAACCCTAACCATAACCATAAACCTAACCCTGACCTAACACTCACCCTAACGCTAAGCCTCACACTCACCCTAAACCTCACCCTAAACTTTACCTTCAATCTAACCCAAACCCTAACCCTAAACCTAACACTCACACTAACCTTAACCCTAATCCTAAGCCTAACACTTATCCTAACCCCAAATCTGACCCTAACTCTCACACTCACGCTAAACCTAAGCCTAACCCTAACCCTCACCCTAAACCTAACCATCACCCTCACCCTAACCCTCATCCTTACACTTATCCTCAACCTAACCCTATCCCTAAACCTCACCCTAATCCTAAACCTCAACCTAATCCTAACCCTTACCCTGACCCTCACCCTAACCCTAACCCTAAACCAAACCTTTACCCTAACCCTAACCCTCATCCTAAACCTAAACCTCACCGTAACAGTAAACATCACACTAACCCTAACACTAACCCTCACCATAAGCCTAACCCTCACCCTCACCCTAACTCTAACCCTCATCCTAACCCTAACGGTAAACCTAATGCTAACCCTAAACCTCACCCTCACCCTAACCCTCACCCTCACCCTAACCTTCACCCTCACCCTAAACATCACCCTAAGCCTAACCCTCACCCTAACCCTAACCCTAACCCTCACCCTAAACCTAAACTCAGCTTAATCCTCACCTTCACCCTAATCCTCACCCTAAATCTAACCCTTACCTAAGGGAAACCCTCATCCTCACCGCCACCCTAACCCTAACAATAACCATAACTCTAATCCTAACCATAACCGTAAAACTCACCCTAAACCTAATCCTAACCCTAACCCTCACCCTCACCCTAACCCTCACACTAACCCTAAACATCACCCTAACCCTAACCCTCACCCTCACTTTCACCCTCACCCTCAGCCTAACCGTAACCCTAACTCTAATCCTAACTTACCCACACGCTAACACTCACACTAACCCAAACCATTAACCTAACCTTCACCGTAACCCTCAACCTAACCCTAAACTTCAACGTCACCCTAATATTCACCCTAAACTTTACACTCACCCTAACACCCTAAACCTAATCCTAACCCTCACACTAACCCTAACCCTAACCCTCAGCCTAACCTTTATCCTAAACCTAAACCTAACCCTAACCCTCAACCTTAACCTAAACCTAACCCTAACACTAACACTAACCCTCATCCTAACCCTAACCCTCACTCTCAACCTCCACATCACCCTCAGTCTAACCCTGAACCTAACCCTAAACCTAACACTCACCCTCACCCTCACCCTAACTCTAACCCTAAACCTAACCCTAACACTCACAATCACCCTCACCCTAACCCTAACTGTATCCCTAACCCTAACCCTAACCCTAACCCTAACACTCACCATAACCCTCACCCTATCCCTAACACTAACCCTAACCCTCATGCTCACACTAAACCTCACCCTAATCCTTAAGCTCACCAGAACCCTAACCCTAATCCTAATCCTAATCCTCACCATAAGCCTAACTCTCATGCACACCCTAACCCTCACCCGAACCCTCACAATCACCCTAACACTCACTCTAACCCTAACCTTAACCCTAATCCTAAACCTAACCCTCAACTTCAAACTCACCCTAACTCAAACCCAAACCCTAACACTAACCCTCACTCTCACCCTCACCCTAATCCTCACACTCACCCTAAACCTCACCCTAACCTTAACCTACCCCTCTCTGTAACTCTCAAATTAACCCTAACCCTAAACCTACCCTTCACCCTCACCCTGACCCTCAACCTCAGACTAACCCTAAGCCTAACCCTATTCCTAATCCTAACCCTTCCCCAAATATTCAACCTAAAACTAACCCTAACCCTTACCCTCACCCACACCCTCACCCTCACCCTCACCCTAAACCTCACCCTCACCGTAAACATCACCCTAAACCTAACCTTCACCCTAACCTTCACCATAACCCTCACCTTAAACCTAACCTCAGCTTAACCCTCACCCTCACCCTAATCCTCATCCTAAACCTAACCCTTACCTAAACGAAACCCTCACCTTCACCCTAACCCTAACCCTAACAATAACCCTAACTCTAACTCTAACCCTAACCCTAAAACTAAACCTAAACCTCACCTTCACCGGCAACCTAACCCTAACCCTCAAATTAACCATAACCTTAACACTCAGCCTAAACATCATCTTAACCCTAAACCTAACCATAAACCTCAAACTAACCCTAAACCTAACCTTCATTTTCACCCTCACCCTCACACTAACCCTAAACCTAACCCTCATCCTCAACCACACCCTCACCCACACACTCACACTAATCCTCACCCTCACCCTCACCCTCACACTAACTCTAAACCTCACCTTAAACATCACCCTAAACCTAAACCTCACCGTCACCCTAACCCTAACACTAAGACTAACCCTAACCCTTACCATCACCTTAACCCTCACCCTAATCCTTAACCTCACACTAACCCTAACCCTAACCCTCAAACTAACCCTAACCCTCACCCTAACCCTATCCCAACACCTCACCCTAACTGTCACCATAACCCTAACCCTAACTCTAACCCTCAAACTAACCCTAACCCTCACCCTAACCCTATCCCGACACCTCACCCTAACTGTCACCATAACCCTAACCCTAACCCTAACCCTCACCCTAACCCTAACCGTAAACCTAACCCTCACCCTCACCCTAACCCTCACCGTCTCCCTAACCTTCACCCTAACCCTAAGCCTCAACCACACCCTAACCCTAACCCTCACCCGACCCCTCACCCTCACCCAAACATTCACCCTTACCCTAAACCTCACCCTCACAATAAACATGACCCTAACCCCCGCTCTCACTCTAACACTAACCCTAACCCTCACCCTAACCCTAACCCTCATCATCACACTATACCTCACCCTAACCCTTGCCGTCACCATAACCCTAACCCTAACCCTAACCCTAATTCTCACAACAAACCTAACCCTCACCCGAACCCTCACCCGAACCCTCACCGTAACACTCAACCTAACCCTAAAACTAACCCTAATCCTAAACCTATCCCTCACCCTCAAACTTACCCTAACCCTAACCCTCACCCTCACCCTCACAATAACCCGCACCCTAACCCTAACTCTCACCCTAACACTAACCCTAACCCTAACCCTTAACCTAATTCTAACCCTATCCCAAACCATCACCCTCCCACTAACCCTAACCCTAACATTAACCCTCACCCTAACACTAATCCTCACCCACACCCTAACCCTCTCCCTCAAGCGAACCCTCACCCTTCCCCGAACACTCATTCTCACCCTAACCTTCACCCTCACCCTAAACATCACCCAAACCCTAACCCTTACCCTAAACCTAACCCTAACCATCACCCTAACAGTAACCGTCAATCTAACCCTCAACCTCACGCTAATCCTCACCATAACCCTAACCCTTAGCTAAGAGAATCCCTCACCCTAACCCTCACACTAAGCCTCTCCTCACCCTAGCCCTCAGGCTAAACCTAACCCTAACCCTAACTCTCTCCCTCACCCTCAACCTCACCCTAACCCATACCCTCATCCTAACACTAATGCTAACCCTATTCCTAATCCTAACTCTCATACACACCCTCACCCTAAACCTAACCCTAACACTAATCCTCACCCTCACCCTAACCCTCACCTTCACCGAACGCTCACCATCACCCTAAACATCACCTAAACCCTAACCCTCACCCTAAGCCTAACCATAACCCTCACCCTAACCCTAACCTCAGCTTAACCCTCACCCTCAACCTAAACTTCAATCTAACCCTAACCCTAAGGTAAATGAAACCCTCACCTCCACCCTCACACTAACCCTCACACACACCCTAGCCCTCACCCTAACCCTAAACCTAACCCTTATCCTCAACCTCCCCCTCCCCCTCCCCCTCAGCCTAAACCTAACCCTAACCATAACGCTAACCCTAACCCTCACCATCACCCAAAACTTCAACCTAACCCTTACCCTCAAACTTACCCTAAAGCTAACCCTCAACCTCACCCTCACCCTCACCCTAATCCTAACCCAAACCCTAACCCTAACCTAACCCTAACCCTCAAACTAACCCTAACCCTCACCCTAACTCTATCCCGACACCTCACACTATCAACCTATCCCTAACCCTAACCCTAACCCTCACCCTAACCCCAACCGTAAACCTAACCCTCACCCTCACCCTAACTTTCCCTGTCACCCTAACCCTCACCCTCACCCTAAGCCTCAACCACACCCTAACCTTCACCCTCACCCTAACCCTCAACCTAACACTCACCCTTACCCTAACCCTCACCCTCACACTAAACATCACCCAAACCCTAACTCTCACCCTAACACTAACCCTAAACCCAACCCTAACCCTAAAGCACAACCTAACCCTAACCCTCACCCTGACCATCACCCAAACCAAACCTTAACCCTAACCCTCACTCTAACCCTTACCCCAATCCTAACACTCACCCTAAACCTAACCCTCACCCTAACCATAACCCTCACACTAAACCTAAACCTAACACTCATCCTCACATTCTACCTCACCGTCACCCTAAACCTCATCCTAACGCTAAACCTAAACCTAAGGCTAACCCTAAAACTCACCCTAAGCCTAAACCTCACCCTAACCTTTACCCTCACCCTAACCCTAACCCTATCGCTCAGACTAAACCTAACCCTAACCCTAAACCTCACACTAAACCTAACCCTCACCCTAATTCTAATCCTACCATTCAGCCTAACCCTCACCCTAACCCTAACCCCAAACCTAATCCTCAACCTATCCATAAACTTAACCCTAAGCCTAACCTTCACCCTCACCCTAACCCTAATGCTAACCCTAGCCCTCACCCACACCCTAACTCTCACCCTAACCCTTACACTCACCTTAACCCTAACCCTCATCCTCACCCTAACGCTCACCCTAACACTTACCCACACCCTAAACCTCACCCTAACCCTAACCCTAAAACTAACTCTCACAGTAACCCTCACCCTAAGCCTAAACATAACCCTAAACCTAAGCCTCATCCTAACCCTCACCCTAACCCTAACCCTCACCCTCACCCTAACTTTTACCCTCAACCTAACCCAAACCCAAAACCTATATCTAACACTCACACGAACCCTAAACCTAACCCTCAGCCTAAACCTTATCCTAACCATAAACCTAACGCTAACCCTAACCCTCACACTCACCCTCAATCTAAACCTAATCCTCACCTTAACCCTCACCCTAACCGTCAGCCTAACCCTCGTCCTAACTCTAACCCTAACCCTAACCCTCACCCTCACCATAAACCTAACCCTTAAACTCACCCTATCCATAACCCTCACCCTAACCCTCACCCTAACCCTAATCCTCATCCTCACACTATAACTCACCCTAACCCTTACCTTCACCATAACCCTAACCCTAACCCTAATTCTCACGTGACCCTAACCGTCACCCTCACCCTCACCGTAACACTCAACTTAACCCTAAACATAACCCTAATCCAAAACCTAAACTTCACCCTCAAACTGAACCTAACCCTAACCCTAACCCTCACCCTCACCCTCACAATAACCCGCACCCTAACCCTAAACCTCACCCTAACACTAACCCTAACCGTAACCCTCAACCTAATTCTAACCCTATCCCTAACCCTCACCCTCCCACTAACCCTCACCCTAACACTAATCCTCACCCGAAACCTAATCCTCACCCACACCCTAACCCTGTCCCTCACCGAACCTTCACCCTTCCTCGAACACTCATCCTCACCCTAACCCTCACCCTCACCCTAAACATCACCCAAACCCTAACCCTTACCCTAAACCTAACCCTAACCCTCACCCTAAACGTAACCCTCAACCTCATGCTAATCCTCACCATAACCCTAACCCTTACCTAAAAGAATCCCTCACCCTAACCCTCACACTAACCCTCTCCTCACCCTAGCCCTCAGGCTAAACCTAACACTAACCCTAACCCTCTCCCTCACCCTTAACCTAAACCTAAACCTCTCCCTCACACTTAACCTCACCCTAACCCATACCCTCAGCCTAACACTAACGCTAACCATATTCCTAATCCTAACCCTCATATGCACCCTCACCCTAAACCTAACCCTAACCCTAACCCTCACACACACCCTCACCCTCACCCTCACCCTCACCCTCACCGAACGCTCACCCTCACTCTTAACATCACCCTAACCCTAACCCTCACCGTAAGCCTAACCCTAACCCTCACCCTAAACCTAACTGCAGCTTAACCCTCAACCTCAACTTAAACTTCAACCTAACCCTAACACTTAGGTAAATGAAACTCTCACCTCCACCCTCAAACTAACCCTCAGACTCACCCTAGCCCTCACCCTAACCCTATATCTAACCCTTACCCTCAACCTTGCCCTCCCTCTACCCCTCAACCTAAACCTAATCCTAAAAATAACCCTAACCCTAACCCTCACCATCACCCAAACATTCAACCTAAACCTTACCCTCAACCTTACCCTAACCCTAACCCTCACCCTCACCCTCACCCTCACCCTAATCCTAACCTAAACCCTAACCCTTACCCTAACCACTAAACCTCTCTCTCACCCTCACCCTAATCCAAACCCTAACAATAACCCTAAACCTCACCCTCACCCTAAGCCTCACTATAACACTTACACTCACCCTCACGCTTACCGAAACCCTCACCCTCACCATCACTCTAACCCTAATCCTTACCCTCACCCTACCCCTAACCCTAACCCTAAACCTAACCATCACACTAACCCTAACCATCACCCACACCTTAACCACCACTCTCACCCTCACCCTCACCCTAAAACTTACCCTCAACCTAAACCTAACCCTAACCCTAACCCTAATCCTAATCCTAAACCAAATGCTCACCATACCCCTCTCCCTAACCCTAACTGGAACCCTAACCCTCACACTCATTCTAACCCTAAATCTCACCCGAACAATCACCCAAACCCTAAACCTCACCCTCAAAATAAACTTCACCCTAACCCTAACCCTCAACCTAATGCTAACCCTAACCCTCACCCTCACCCTGAACCTCACCCTCACCCTAAACATCACCCTAAACCTAAACCTATCCCTAACCCTCACCCTAAACCTAACATCAGCTTAACCGTCAACCTCACCCTAATCCTCACCCTAAACCTAACCCTTAACTAACCGAAACCCTCACCCTCAACCTCACCCTAAACCTAACCCTAACCCTAACAATAACACTAACAATAACAATAACTCTAACCCTAAACCTAACATTAAAACTCACCCTACACCTAATCCTAACCCTAACCCTCACCCTCACCTTCACCCTCATTATAACCCTCACTTTCAACCTGAGCCTAAACATCACACTAACTCTCACATTAACTCTAACCATCACCCTAACCCTAACCCTCACCCTCAGTTTCACCCTCACCTTCAGCCTAACCCTAACCCTAACCCTAACTCTAATCCTAACCATAACCCTCACCCTCACCCTAACCCTAAGCCTAACCCTCATCCTCAACCTCATCCTCACCCACACCCTCACCCTAACCTTCACCTCACCCTCACCCTCACCCTCATACTAACCCTCAGCCTCACCCTAAACATCACCCTAACTCTAACCCTAACCCTCACCATAACCTTAACCCTCACCCTAAACCTAATGCTAACCCTAACCCTCAACCTCACCCTAAACCTCACCCTCACCCTTATCCTCATACTAACCCTAACACTAACCCTAACCCTCAAACTAACCCTAACCCTCACCCTAACCCTCTCCCAACACCTCACCCTAACTCGTCACCTAACCCTAATCCTAACCCTAACCCTCACCCTAACCCTAACCGTAAACCTAAACCTCACCCTCACCCTAACGCTCCCCGTCACCCTAATCCTCACCCTAACCCTAAGGTTCAACCACACCCTAACCCTCACCCTCACCCTCAACCTCACGATCACCCGAAGACTCACTCTTACCCTAACCTTCACCCTCACAATAAAAATGACCCTAACCCTAACCCTCACCCTAACCCTAAGCCTCAACCTAACACTACCCCTCACACTGACCCTCACCCTAACCCAACCTTAAACCTAACCATCACTGTAACCCATACCCTAACCCTAACACTCACCCTAAACCTAATTCTCACCCTAACACTAAACCTCACACTAAACCTAAACCTAACACTCATACTCACACTCCACCTCACCGTCACCCTAACCCTAACACTCATCCTAAACCTAACCCTAAACCTAAGGCTAACCCTAAAACTCACCCTCAGCCTACCCCTCAACCTAACCCTGACCCTCACGCTAACCCCAACCCTAACGCTCACACTAAACCTCACCCTCACACTAACCCTAACCCTAATCCTCAACCTATCCATAAACTTAACCCTAACCCTAACCCTCACCTTCACCCTAACACTAAAGCTACCCCAACCCTCACCCTCACCCTAACTCTCACTCTAAACCTTACCATCAACCTAACCCTGACCCTCATCCTCACCCTAACTCTCAGCCTAACACTTACCCACACCCTAAATCTCACCCTAACCCTAACCCTAAAACTAACCCTCACAGTAAACCTCACCCTAAGCCTAAACATAACCCTAAACCTAACCCTCATCCTAACCCTCACCCAAACCCTAAACCTCACCCTCACCCTAACCCTCACCCTATCTTTTACCCTCAAAGTAACCCAAACCCTAACCCTAAACCTAACACTCACACTAAGCCTAAACCTCACCCTCAGCCTAACCCTTATCCTAACCCTAAACCTAACCCTAACCCTAACCCTCACACTCACACTAACCCTAACCTTAACCCTATCACTCAACCTAACCCTCCACCTATACATCAGCCTAACCCTCGTCCTAACCCTAACACTCACCCTCACACTAAACCTAACCCTTAGCCTCACCCTAACCATAACCATCACCCTAAACCTCACCCTAACCCTAACTCTCACCCTCACCCTAACCCTCATCCTAAAACTTACCCTCAACCTAACAATATCCCTAACACTAAACCTAACCCTAACTCTCACCCGAACACTCACCCTCACCCTAATCCTCACTCTGACACTAAACATCATCCTAACCCTAACCCTCAACCTAACACTAACCCTAACCCTCACCCTAACCCTAACCTCACCGTAAACCTAAACCTCCCACTAACCCTAACCCTAACCCTAACCTTCACCCTAACCCTAACACTAACACTAATCCACATCCTCACCCGAATCCTCACCCTAACCCTATCCATAACCCATATCTAACCAAAAACCTCCCCCTCCCCCTCACCCTCATCCTAACCCTCACCCTCACGCTAGCCCTCACCCTAACACTAACCCTCACCCTAACGCTTATCCTAACTCTCACCATCACCCTCACCCTATTCCTAAACCTAACCCTAACCCTCATCCTAACACTATCCTTAACCCTAATTCTAACCCTAAACCTTACACTTATCCTAACCCTCACCCTAACCTTACCGTCGCCCTAACCCTAACCCTAACCCTCACACTAAACCTAACTCAAACACTAACTCTAATCCTACCCCTCAGCCTAACCTTCAAACTAAACCTCAACCTAACCCAAATCCTCACCCTGTCCTTAACCTTAAACCAAACACTCACCCTAAACCTCACCCTCACCTTACCCTAATGCTAACCCTAAACCTGTAACCCTCAAAATAAGCCTTAACCTCACCCTAACCCTAACCCTCACCCTCAACCTATCCCTCACCCTAACACTTACCCACACCCTAACCCTCACCCTAACCATAACCCTAAACCTAACCTTCACCCTAATCCTCACCACAACCCTAACCCTCACCCTCACACTAACCCTCACCCTAAACTTTACCCTCACCCTAACCCTTATCCTAACCCTCACACTAACCCTAAACCTAACCCTCAGCCTAACCCTTATCCTAACCCTTATTCAAACCCTAACCATCACCCTAACCCTAACCCTAAGCCTCAAACTAATCCTAACCCTAACTGTCAGCCTAACTTTCATCCTAACCCTAATCCTAACACTAACCCTCACCCTAACCCTAACCCTAACCCTCACCTTAACCCTATCCCTCACCCTCACCCTCCCCATCACGCTCAGCCTAACCCTAACTCTAACCCTAAACCTAACCCTAACACTCACCCTCACCCTCATCCTAACACTAACCCTAACCCTAACCCTCACCCTAACCCTCACCCTAAAACTAACACTAACCGTAACCGTCATCCTCAAACTAAACCTCAACCTAACCCTTACCCTCACCATAACACTAAATCTAACCCAGGACTAATCCTCACCCTAACCATCACCCTCACCCACAACCTAACCCTCACCCTCATCCTCACCCTCACCCTCACCCTAACACTCTCCCTAATCCTAATCCTAACCCTAACCCAACCTTCACCCTCACCCTGACCCTCACCTTCAGCCTAACCCTAGCTCTAACCCTTTTTCTAATCCTAACCCTCACCCTCACTCTCTCCCTAAACCTAAACCTCATCCTCACCCTCACCCTCACACTCACCCTAAATATCA
This sequence comes from Dipodomys merriami, assembly GCF_024711535.1. Classification (NCBI taxonomy): domain Eukaryota; kingdom Metazoa; phylum Chordata; class Mammalia; order Rodentia; family Heteromyidae; genus Dipodomys; species Dipodomys merriami. The sequence goes on along the minus strand of NW_027204148.1, from coordinate 890,350 downwards.
CCCTAACCCTAACCCTAACTTTAACCCTAACCCAAACCCTCAACCTAAACCTATACTCAGCTTAACACTCACCATCACCGTAATCCTCACCCTAGCCCTAACCCTTACCTAACTGAAACCCTCACCCTAAGCCTCACCCTCACCCTAGACCTCACCCTAAACCTAACCCTAACCCTAACACTCACCCTCAAACTTCCCTTCCCCCTCAGTCTTACCCTAAATCTAACCCTAATCCTAAACCTAACCAACAAGCCCACCCTCACTCCAAACCTAACCCTAACACTAACGCTAAGCTTCACACTCAACCTAACCCTAAACCTAAACCTAAAAATAAGCCTCACCCTAACCCTAATCCTAACCCTAATTCTAACCCTAAACCCTAACCCTCACCTGAAACTTCCCCCTCAGTCTTACCCTAAAACTAACCCTAATCCTAAACCTAACCCTCAACGCCAACCTCACTCCAACGCTTACCCTAAACCTAATGCTAAGCTTCACCCTCAACCTAACCCTAAACCTAAACCTAACAATAAGCCTCAGCCTAACCCTATCCCTAAACCTAAAACTCACCATAACCCTAATCCTAACCCTAAATCTCATCCTCACCCTCACACTCATTCTAACCTTCCTCCTCACCCTGACCCTCATCATCAGACTAACCCTCACACTAACCCTAACCCTCACCCTAAATTTAACCCTAACCCTCACCCTTCAGGTTCAACCTCAACCTCAGCCTAACCCTAACCCGAACCCTAATCCTAACCTAACGCTCACCCTCACCTTCACCCTAACCATAACCCTAACTCTAACCCTCACCCTCACCCTGACCCTCACCATCACCTTAACCCTCAAACTCACCCTCACACTAACACTCAAGCTCACCCTAAACCGCACCCTAACCCTAACCCTCACCCTAACACTAACCCTAACACTCACCCTAAAACTAACCCTCACTCTAACTCTTACCCTAAGCATAAAGCTAACCCTAAACCTTACCCTCACCCTAAACCTCACCCTAAACCTTAAACTCACACTAACCCTAACCTAACCGTAAACCTCGCACTAACCCTAACCCTCAACCTAACCCTATCCTGACACCTCACTCTAACTCTCACCCTAAACCTAAACCTAACCCTAACTTTCACCCTTACCCTAACTCTAATCCTAACCCTAACCCTCACCCTAACACTCACAGTAACCCTATCCCTCACCCAAACCCTAACCCTCAACCACACCCTAACCCTCACCCTCACCCTAACCCTCACCCTCACGTGAATACTCACCCTCACCCTAACCCTTACCCTCACAATAAACATCACCCTAACCCTATATCTCACCCTAACCCTAACCCTAACCCTCACACTAACCCTAACCCTCAACCTAAACCTAACCCTCACCCTGACCCTCACGCTAACCCTAACCCAAAACCATACCCTAACGCTTACCCTAACCCAAACACTCACTCTAACAGTAAACATCACACTAACCCGAACACTAACCCTCACCCTCACCCTCACCTTCACCCTCACCCTAACACTAACCCTCATCCTAACCCTAAATGTAAACCTAATGCTAAACCTAAAGCTCATCCTCACCCTAAACCTCACTCTAAACCTTACCCTCACCCTAACCTTAACCTTAACCCTCACACTAAACCAAACACTCAACCTAACCCTAAACCTATGCCTCAGCCTAACACATCCTAAACACACACCCTAAACCTAACCCTAAGCCTAATCCTCACTCTATCCCTAAACTTAACCCTAACACTCACCCTAACCGTCACCCTCACACTAACCCTCATGCTAACCCTAACCCTCACCCTCACCCTAACCCTCAACCTAACCCTTACCCTAACCCTAACCCTAAACCTCATCCTCATCCTAACCCTTACCCTAACCCTTACCTACAACCTAACCCTCCACCTAAGCCTAACCCTAAACCTAACCCTCACCCTAACACTCACCCTAATCCAAAACATAACCCTAACCCTCATCCTAACCCTCACCCTAACCCTCACCCTCACCCTCACCCTTACTCTAACCCTCATGCTCACCCTCACCCTCACCCTCACCCTAACCCTCACCAACACCCTAAACCTCAACCTCACCCTAAACCTAACCATAACCCTAACCCTAACCCTCTACCTCCCATTCCCCCTCAGCCTTACCCTGTAGGGAGCCGGGGCGAGACTCCGCCCACTCCCTTGCAGCTTTGAGGTAACCACCCCATATTAGACGGTGCTTGGCGGGAAGCTTGGGCTTTGTGCGTGTGCGAGCCAGGTACAGTCCCCAACCAATCCCATGACACCTAGGGACGGTGAAAGGCAGGTGACCAACAATAGACGGACCCGCGTTCCTATTTCCCTATATAAGCGGCTATGTTTCGGGTGCACGCTCTCTCGCGCCCAAGCTCTCCCATCAACTAAAAGGCTCTCCAATAAAGCGTGATCTGAGAAGACTCCTGGTGTGGTGTTCGTTCTTCCTCGCTGGTCGAGAAGGCGGGCGCCGCAACTAACCATGCCCCTCACGCTAACCCTCACCCTAACACGAACTGTAACACAAACCCTCACCCTAACCGTAATAAAAACCCTCACCCTAACCCTCAGCATCACCTTAACCCTCACCCTAACCCTAACACTCATCCACACCCTAACCCTCACCCTCACCCAAAACCTCACCCTCACCCTATCCCTCACCCTCACCCTAAACATCACCCTAACCCTAACCCTCACCCTTACCCGAAACCTAAACCTCACCTTAACCCTAACCCTCAACCTTACCTTCAACCTCAACCTAATCCTCACCCTAACCCTAACACTAACACTTACCCTAAACCTAAAACTCACCTTCACCCTCACCCTCTGCCTAACCCTAACCTATTCCTAACCCTAACTCTCACCCTAAACCTAAACCTACCCCTAACCCTCACCCTCACCCTCACCTTCACCCTCACCCCAACCCTCAAACTAACCCTAAACCTAACCCTCAACCTAACCTTCACCCTAACGCTCATCCTAACCCTCACCTTAAAAATAACCCAAACCCTAACCCTAACCCTCACCCTAGTCTTCACCCTAACCCTAGCCCTAATCCTAATCCTCATCCTCACCCTAAAACACACCCTAAGACTTACCCTCACCCTAAACCTAGCCCTACTCAAACCCTAACAGTAACCTTAACCCTAACAAAAAACCTAACTCTCACGCTCAAGCTCACCATCAGCCTAAGCCTAACCTTAATCCTAATCCTAACACTAACCCTCACTCTCACCCTCACCCTAAACCTAACCCTAACCCTAACCCTCCCCCTCCCCCTCCCCCTCCCCCTTACCCTAACCCTGAAAATAACCCTAATCCTAACAATAATCCTCTTCCTAACCCTAACCCTGACCCTAACCATAACCCTAACCCTAAACCTTACCCTAACCCACACCCTCACCCGAAACCTAAACCTAACCCTCAGCTTAAAACTCACCCTAAGGCTAATGCTATCCCTCAAGGAGACCCCTATGCCCTTCTTTAAAAGCAAACCGGTTCTCAGCCCTACATGTGGAAGGGCGGGACCAAGAATATAGTAATCTTGTGAGTGACTCAGAGGAAGAAGTGTTAGAGGAGGAGGGAGAGCAGCTCGATCCAGCTGATAGTGAAAACTTAGCAGAGGCTGCGGCTGAGCACGAGGCAGACAGATATGGGGGGTGGCGCCCCCTAGGGGTGGGAGTACCGCAGCAGCCAGGAAGAGGAAACGGAGCTGCCCCTCACCCATCGGCCCCCCCGCCGTGCCCGCCAGCAGGGAAGAGTCACTTTATAAAAGAAAATACCTGGTCGCGGCTGGCAGCCGCTTTCCCAGTTTTTGAAAATCCAATTACTACTGAAAGAAATTTTGAGCCGGTTTCCTACTCCCAGTTAAAAGATTTAGTTGAGGCCGTCAGGACTTATGGGGTGACGGCCAATTATACCACTGCCTTGCTTCAAAGGCTAACTATTAATGCTATGATTCTGTGGGAGCAAAAACTGTTCAATATTTTCCTCAATTTGTGGCTAAACAGGCAATTTTGGTCTGAGAAGAAAAAAAAAAGAGAAAAAAATGAAAAAAAACGCAATTTTGGGTATAAAGTATTGTTTAATGCACTTTGCAAAAATTCCAGATAAATTAATTATTCCATACACCCGTGAGCAAGTTGAAATTTTAGCAGCCACAATGGATATGTGGGCAATTCTTGTTTGCTCATTTCCAAGTGTAATTGATAATCATTATCCTAAGCATCCTCTGCTTGCCATAGTTAACAAAAATTTAGTGTATTTTCCTGTTGTCACTTCAAAGGAGCCCTTGGCTGATGCTCTGACCATCTTTACGGATGGATCAAAATCTGGACAAGGTGCCTTTTTTGTTCTAGGACACAAACAGCCGGTGGTCTTTAATTTTCGGCCGAATGCCCCACAGGCTGTTGAATGTTTAATTGTGCTTGAAGTTTTTAAAAGATTTGATCAACCTTTTAACTTATTTTCTGATTCATTATATGTTGTAAATGTCGTTGCTTCTCTTGAAGTTGCTGCTTCAGTTAAGCAGGCCAGTACAATTTCTAATGTTTTGTTACAGATTCAATCCCTTATCTTAAACAGAAAACACCTTTTTTATATTGGACATATTCGTGCCCACTCTATGTTGCCGGGCCCGATGGCAAAGTGTAATGATTTGGTGGACCAGGCAACTCGGGCTATGGCTCTGGTTGCTGCTGATCCTAGAATTGGCAAAAGACTTTCATAGATTGTATCATATACCTGCTAATACCCTTAGGAAAAGATATAATTTGTCAAGGCATGTGGCAAGAGATATTGTTAAAGCCTGTAAATCCTGTGTTACCTTTCTTCATCCTCCCCATGTGGGGGTAAACCCCAGGGGGTTGAGACCAAACGCCCTGTGGCAAATGGATGTTACTCATCTGACGGAATTTGGTAAGTTGAAATATTTACCTGTGTCTGTGGACACCTTTTCTGGTGTCATTCATGCCACACCTCTGGCAGGAGAAAAGGTGTCTCACGTCAGAATACATTGCTTAGAAGCTTGGGCAGCTTGGGGAAAGCCCCTTAGACTTAAGACGGATAATGGCCCTGCTTATAATTCCCATGGTTTTCGCGCCTTTTGCGCACAAATGCAGGTTGCCCACACCACCGGATTGCCCTACAATCCTCAAGGACAAGGTATAGTGGAAAGAGCTAATGGAAGCATAAAAGAAATGCTTCAAACGCAAAAAGGGGGAATTGCTGAGTAAGCGTCCCCCAGGGAAAGACTTTCTCTTGCGCTCTTTACCCTTAATTTTTTAATTCTAAATGACAACGATCAGTCTGCCCCAGATCGGCATATGACAAGAGACTCCATGGATACTAAAGACATGGTTATGTGGAAGGATGTTATTAATAATAAATGGTATGGACCGGATCCGGTAATAACGAGATCCAGGGGAGCTGTTTGTGTTTTTCCACAGAGTCAAGAAGTACCTCACTGGGTGCCAATGAGACTGACCAGGCCGGTGGAGACTGCAGAAGAACCCCCTCTTGAAGATGCCATCCACTCGTCTCCTGATGCAGCTGATCTTCCTGCTGTTAGCAACAGTGCTAATAGCAATCCCTGTGATAGCTAAACCAATGATGCTGTGGGCTGTTACAATTTACTGACTGGATTGCCTCTGCGGTGTCCTTTTCCAAAGAGCGGGTGGGAGTCGGAATGTTTTTAGCCTGCTGCTTGGGAGGATGCGTGGTCTGCCTATGGTTGGTCTGTCACCTTCGAGCCCAAACGAGAAGGGACAAGGTTGTTATCTTGCAAGCATTAGCCGCTTTGAAGAGTGGATCCTCACCCCAGATTTGGCTGTCGGCCCTAAGAGGCAGTTAAGCCTTACCATTCTGCATAGCCTTAGCACCCCGAGGGATCAGGGGATCCCATTGCACCGGGACAGGTATGCAATTTGCAATTTGGGACAGGGTGCAAGGCAAGTGCACTGTACTTGAGGAGATGGTTCTCATCTCCTCAAGAAGAGCATGCTGGGTTGCAAGTGGGTTGATGCCCAAGATCCCACCTCTACAAAAAAGTCATCGGACGGGCCTGGTCATCACTGGGGAAGGCGCCCCTCAGGCGAATGCCAGTGCAAGGTCCTCTCATTAATGTTTTAGACAGAGGCCCAACCTCTACTCTTACCTGTCACCAAAAAACAAGAAGGGGGAACTGTAGGGAGCCGCGGAGAGACTCCGCCCACTCCCTTGCACCCCATATTAGACGGTGCTTGGCGGGATGCCTGGGCTTTGCGCGTGCACAAGCCAGGTAGAGTCCCCAGCCAATCCCATGACACCTAGTGACGGTGAAAGGCAGGCGACCAACAATAGACCGACCCGCGTTCCTATTTCCCTATATAAGCGGCTATGTTTCGGTTTCAGGCTCTCTCGCCCCCAAGCTCTCCCATCAACTAAAAGGCTCTCCAATAAAGCGTGATCTGAGAAGACTCCTGGTGTGGTGGTCGTTCTTTCTCGCTGGTCGAGTAGACGGTCGCTACATTAACCTAACCCTAACACTAATCATAACCCTAACACTCATCCCCACCCTCACCCTAGCACTAACCATAATCCTAATGCTAAACCTTGCCCTCACACTCACACTAACCGTAACTGTAACCCTAACAATAACCCTAACCCTAACACTAAAAGTCACCCTAAACCTAATCCTTACCCTAACCCTCACCCTCATTCTAACCCTCACACTCACCTGACCCTCACCATCACACTAACCCTCACACTAACACTTGCCCTCAACCTAACCCTAACCCTAACCCTCACTCTCAACCTCACCCTCACCCACACCCTCACCCTAATCCATACACTCACACTCACACTCACATTAATCCTCAACCTCACCCTAAACATCACCATAAACCTAATCCTCACCCTAACCCTAACCCTATCCCTCACCCTAAAACTAACCCTCACCCTAATCCTAACGCTTGCCCTAACTCTCACGGTCACCCTAACCTTCACCCTAACCCTTACCCTCACACTAACCCTAAATCTCACCCTAAACCTATACTGCCACCTCACCCTAAATCTCACCCTAACCCAAACCTTAACCCTAACACTCACCCTAACCCTAACCCTAAACCTAACCCTCACCCTCAACCTAACCCTCACCCTCACCCGTACACTCACCCTCACCATATCCCCACTCTTACAATAAACATCACCCTAACCCTAACTCTCACCCTAACACTAACCCTAAACCTCATGCTAGAACTAAACCTCAACCTAACCATAACCCTCACTCTTACCCTCACAGTAACCCAATCCTAACCCTAACGCTCACCCTCACCATCAAACTCACCCTAACACTAACCCTAACCCTAACCTCACCCTCACCCTCACCCCAAATCTCACACTCACACTAAACCGCACCCTAATCCTACCCCTACCCCTCTCCCTAACCCTCACCCTAACCCTAATCCTAACCCTATTCTACCCCTAAACCTAAACCTCACACACTAATCCTAAACCTAACATGAACCCTCAACCAAAACCTAATCCTCACCCACACCCTAACCCTCACCCTCAGCTGAACCCGAACCCTCAGCCTCACCCTAACCTTCACCCTAAACATCACCCAAACCGTAACCCTCACCCTAACCCTAACCCTAAAACTAACCCTCACTCTAACACTTATCCTCACCCTAACACTAAACCTAAACTTCACCCTCACCCTGACCCTCACCCTCAGCCCAACACTAATGCTAACCCTATTTCTAATCCTAACCCTCACCCTCACCCTCACCCTAATACTAACCCTAACCCTAAGCCTCACCCTCACCCTAATAATCACCCTCACCCTAAACATAACCCTAACCATAACCCTCACCCTAACCGTAAACCTAACCCTCACCCTAAACCTAACCTCAGCTTAACCATCAACCTCAACCTAAACTTAACCCTAACCCTAACCCTCACCCACACCCTCACCCTCACCCTAAGGCTAACGCTAACAATAAGCCTAACCCTAACCCTAAACCTAACCTTAAAACTCAACTTAACCGTAATCCTAACCCTAAACATCACCCTCACCCTCACCCTCATCCTAACCCTCTCCCTCACCCTCACCATCAACATCACACTAACCCTCACACTTACCCTAACACTCATCCTAACCCTAACCCTCACCTTCACTTTCACCCTCACCCTCAGCCTAACCCTAACCCTAACCATAATCCTAACCCTAAACTTCACCCTCAAACTAATCCTCAGCCTATCACTTATCCTCACATTAACCCTAACTCTAACCCTAACCATTACCCTCACACTAACCTTAACCCTCACCCTAACCCTAAACCTACCCATCACCCAAACCCTAACCCTAATCCTAACCCTAACCCTAAACCTTTCCCTTATGCTAACCCTAACAGTAACTCTCACCCTCATTCTAAACATCACTCTAACGCTAATCTTCACCCTAAACATAACCCTAACCCTCAACCTAAACCTACCCCTCAATCGAAACCTCACCTTCCCCTAAACCTCACACTAAGCCTAACCCTCACCCTAAACCTAACCCTCACCCTCAATTTCACCCTCACCCTCAGCCAAACTCTAACCCTAAACCTAATCCTAACCCTAACCCTAACCCTCACACGCAACCTCAAACTAATCCTCACCCTCACCCTCACCCTCACACTAACACTCAACCTCACCTTAAACATCACCCTAACACTAACCCTCAAACTAACCCTAAACCTAACCCTCACCCTACCACTAAACCAAACCCTAAACCTAACGCTAACCCTAAACCTCACCCTCACCCTAACCCTCACCCTATCCCTTATCCTCACACTAACCCTAACCCTAACCCTAACCATCACCCTAAACCTATCCCGACACCTCAACCTAACTCTCAACCTAACCGAAACCCTAAACCTAACCCTCACCCTGACCCTGGACTTAAACATAGCCCTCACCCTCACCCTCTCCGTCACCCTAACACTCATCCTAAACCTAACTCTCAACCACACCCTAACTTTCACCCTCACCTGAACCTTCACCCTCACTCGAACACTCACCCTCACCCTAAACCTCACTCTCACAATAAACATCAGCCTAACCCTATCCCTACACCTCACCGTAACTCTCACCCTTACCCTAAACCTAACCCTAACCTTAAATCTCACCATAACCCTAACCATTAAATCTAAACCTCACCCTCACCCTAACCCTCACCCTAACCCTCACCCTAACCCTAACCAAAACCCTCAACCCCACCCTTACCCTCACACTCACCCAAACCCTCACCCTCACCCCAACACTCACATTCACCCTAAACCTCACCCTCACAATATACATCACCCTAAACCTAACCCTCAGCCTAACCCTAACCCTCACCTTAACTGTAACCCTAATCCTAACACTAATCCTCACCCTCACCCTCAACCTCACCCTAACCCTAACCCTAACCTTAACCCTCACCCTAACCCTCATTCTAACCCTCACCCTCACCTGAACTCTAATGCTAACCCTACCTCTCACCCTCACCCTAACCCTCACCCTAAACCTCACCCTAAACCTTACCCTCACCATAACCCTAACCCTAAATCTAAACCTAATCCTAACCTTAACCCTAACCCTCACCCACACCCTAAACCTCACCATCACACAAACCCTCATCCTCACCCTAACATTCACACTAACCGTAAACCTAACCCTAATCCTAAACCTAACCCTCACACTCACCCTCACCCTCAACCTAACCCTAACCCTAAAACTAAACCTAAACCTCACCCTCACCTTCACCCTCACCCTAACACTCACCCTCAAGATAAACATCACCCTAACCATCACCCTCACCCTAACACTTATCCTCACCCTAAAACTAACCCTAACCTTCACCCTCACCCTGACCCTCACCCTCAGCCTAACCCTAACCCTAACCTAAGCCTAACCCTCACCCTCACCCTCACCCTAACCCTCACACTAATCCTAACAGTAACCCTAGGACTAACCCTCACCCTCAACCTCAACTTCCCCCTCAGCCTTACCATAACCCTAATCCTAACCCTAACACTCAACCCCACCCTCACCATAAACCTAACCCTAATCCTAATGCTAAACCTTGCCCTCCCCCTCTTTGTAACTGTAACCGTAACCCTAACAATAACCCTAACTGTAACCATAACCCTTACCCTAAAACTCACCCTAAACCTAATCTTAACCCTAACCCTCACCCTCACCCTCACCCTCGTTCTAAACCTCACCCTCACCTGACACTCACCATCACAGTAACCCTCACACAAACCTTAACCCTCACCCTAACCTTAACCCTAACCCGTACTCTCACTTTCACCCTCACCTTCAGCTTAACCCTAACCCTGATCCTAACCCTAAACCTCCCCCTCCCCCTAAACTTAACCCTAACCCTCACCCTAACACCCTAAAACTCACCCTCAACCTCACCCTCACCCGCACCCTCACCCTAACCCTCACATTCACCCTCAACCTCACTCTCACAATAACCCTCAAACACATCCTAAACATGACCCTAAACCTAACTCTCACCCTAAAGCAAACCCTAACCGAAACCCTAACCCTAACCCTCACACTAACCCTAACGTTAACCCTAACCCTCACCCTCACCCTAACATTCACCATAACACTTATCCTCACACTAACCCTAACCCTAACCCTCACCCTAAACCTAAACCTCACCCTAATCCTAACCGGACACCTCAACTTCTCACCCTAACCCAAACCCTAACCTTAACCCTCACCCTAACCCTAACCCTAAACCAAACCCTCATGCTCACCCTAACCCTCACCGTCACCCTAACCCTAATGCTAACCATCACCCTCACCCTAACCCTTATCCTCACCGTAACCTTACTGACCATAACCCTCAAACTAGCCGTAAACTTTACCCTAACCCTAACCCTAAACATAACCTTCACTCTCACCCTGACCCTCACCCTCATCCAAAACGAATGCTAACCCTGTTCCTAATCCTAACCCTCACCCTAACCCTAACCCTCACCCTCACCGTCACCCTAACCATCAACCTAAACCTAAACTTCACCCTAACCCTAACCCTCACCCTAACCGTAATCCTAACCCTCACCCTAAACCTAACCTCAGCTTAACCATCACCCTCACCCTAATCCTAACCCTAACAATAACTCTTACCTAAGAGAAACCCTCACCGTCACCCTCACCCTCACAATAACCCTCACCCTCATCCTAACCCTCACCCCAACACTAACCCTAACCCTAACTCTCAACCTATTCTAACCCTATCCCTAAACTTCACCCTCCCACTAACGCTAACCCTAACACTAACCCTCACCCTAACCCTAATCCTCACCCACACACTAACCCTCTCCCTCACTGAACCCTCACCCTAACTCACACCCTCACCCTAAACATCACCAAAACCCTAACCCTTACCCTAAACCTAACCCTTATCCTCACCCTAAACGTAACCCTCAACCTAACCCTCAACCTCACGCGAATCCTCACCATAACCGTTACACTTACCTAAAAGAAACCCTCACCCTACACTCACACTAACCCTCTCCCTCACCTTAGCTCTCAGCCTAAACCTATCCCTAGCCCTCACCCTCAAACTCACGCTTAACCTCACCCTAACCCTTACCCTCACCCTAACCCTAACACTAACATTAATCATAATCCTCACACTAACCATAACACACAACCTAACCCTAAACCTAACCTTAAACCTAAACTTCACGCACACCCTGACCCTTACCCTCAGCCTAAATCTAACCCTAACCCTATTCCTAATCCTAACCCTCACAACCAACCTCACCCTAAACTTAACCCTAACACTAACCCTCACCCTGACCCTCACCTCACCCTTACCTAATGCTCACACTCACGCTAAACATCACCCGAACCCTAACCTCACCCTAACCCTAAACTCAGTTTAACCCTCATCCTTAATCTAATCTTCATCCTAACTGTAACCCTAAGGTAAATGAAACCCTCACCCTCACCCTCTCCCTAACCCTCACCCTCATCCTAGCCCTCACCCTAAAGCTAACGCTAAACCTTACCCTAAACCTCCCCCTCCCCATCACCCTCAGCCTAAAGGTAACACTAACCATAACCCTAAAACTAACCCTCACCATCAACCAAACTTTCACCCTAACCCTTACCCTCACCCTTACCCTAACAATAATCCTAACCCTCACACTCACCCAAATCCTAATCCTAAAACTAACCCTAACCCTCATCGAAATGTAACCCTAACACTAACCTTAACCCTCAACCTCAACCTAAAGCAAACCCTAACCCTTACTCTCACCCTCAACCTAAACCTAACCCTAACCATAACCATAACCATAACCCTCACCCTAACCCTAACACTCACCCTAAGCCTACCACTCTCCCTCACCCTCACCCTAATCCAAACCCTAACAATAACCCTAACCATCACCCTAACCCTCACGCTAACTCTTACTCTCACCCTCACCCTTTCTTAAACCTCACCCTCAACATCACCCTAACCCTAACCCTTACCCTCACCCTAACTCTAACCGCAACCCTAAACCTAAAACTCACACTAACCCTAACCTTCACCCACACCCTAACCGTCATTCTCACCCTCACCCTCACGCTAAACCTGACTCTCTCCCTAAACCTAAAGCTAACCCCAACCCTAATCCTAACCCTCATCGTCACCCGAACAATCAACCTAACCCTAACCCTCACACTCACAATAAACATCACCCTAACCCTAATCCTCAACCTAACCCTAACCCTAAACCTCACCCTAACCCTAACACTCACATTAAACCTAACCCTAACCCTCACAACAAACCTTACCCTAACCCAAACCCACACCCTAAACCTAGCCCTCATACTTACCCTAAACCTAACCCTCACCCTCACCTCACCCTCACCCTAATCCTAACCCTAACCTTAATCCTATAACTAACCCTCACCCTCACCCCCACTCTAACCCTAACACTAATCCTCACACTCACCCTAACCCTCACTGTAAGTCTACCCCTCACTCTAACCCTAACCCTTACTCTCACCCTCACCCTAAACCTACCTCTAACACTAACCTTCACCCTAACACTCAAACTCACACTCACACTAATCCTAACCCTCACTCTAACCCTAACCCTCAACCTAACACTTACCCGAATCCTAACCCTAACCCTAACCCTCACTCTAACTGTAACCCTAAACCTTAACATAATACTAAACTTAACCCTCACACTCAACTACACCCTAAGCCTAACCCTCACCCTCACACTCAACCTAACTCTCACCCTCAACCTAAACATCACCCTAACCCAAAACCTCACCCTAAACCTAACCTTAACCCTCACGTTCACTCTAGCCTTCATCCTAAGCCTAATCCTAACAATAAATCACCCTAACACTAATCCTAAGGCAAAACCTCACACTCTTCCTCACCCTCACCCTAACCTTCACCCTCAACCTCACCCTCACCCTAACCCTAACACTAACCCTAACCCTCACCCTAAACCTTTTCCTAACCCTCAACCCTAAAAGTAACCCTAACCCTCACCCTCACACAAAACTTCAACCTCAGCCTAACCCCAAACCTAACCCTAAACCTAAACCGAACCCTAACACTCACCCTCTCCTTAAACCTAACCTTAACCCTCACCCACACCCTCACACTCACCCTAAACCTAAGCCTAATTCTAACCCTCACCCTCACCCAAACCCTCACCCTAACCCTTACCCTCAACCTCAACCTAACCCTCACCCTCCCTCTCAACCTAACCCTCACCCTAACCCTCAACCTAACCCTCACCCTCACTCTAAATATCACCCTAACCCTAAACCTCACCCTAAGTCTAACCCTAACCCTAACCCTCACCCTAACCCTAACGATAACCCTAAACCTCACCCTCAACCTAACCCTCACCCTAACCTTTATCCTCACACTAACCCTACCTCTAACCCTAACCCTTACCCTCACACTAACCTTAACCCTCACCCTAACCCTAAACCTACCCCTCACACGAACCCTCACCTTAACCCTCACACTAACCCTAAACCTTTTCCTAAATATATCCCTAACAGAAACCCTCAACCTCATAGTAAACGTCACCCTAACACAAACTCTCACCCTAACCCTAACCGTAAAACACACCCTAACCTTAAACCTGAACCTAACCCTCACCCTCCCCTAATCCTCACCCTAACCCTCACCCTAAACCTTACCTAAACGAAGCCCTCACTCTCACCCTCACCCTCAACCTAACCCTCACCCTAAACCTTACCCTCAACCTAAACTTAACCCTAACACTCACCCTAACGCTAAAACTACACCTCAGCCTAACCCTCACCCTAACACTCAGCATAATCCTAACCCTCACCCTAAACCTAACCATAAACCTCACCCTCACCATAACCCTCACTGTCACCCTAAAACTCAACCTAACCCTAACCCTCACCCACACTCTAATCCTCACCCTCACCCGAACCCTAACCCTCACCCTAACCCTAAACCTCATCATAAACATAACCCTAACGCTAACCCTCAACCAAATCCTAACCCTAATCCTCCTCCTAACCCGAACACTCACATAATCCTCAATCTCAACATAATTCTCACCCTAAAAATAATCCTAACCCTTACCTAACCGAAACCCGCACCCTGGCCTCACCTTAACCCTCAACCTCACCCTAGCCCTTACCCTAACCCTAATCCCAACCCTATCCCTAACGCTAAGCCTATCCCTTACCCTCAACCTAACCCTAACCCTAACCTTCACCCTAACAGTCACCCTATACCTAACACTAAACCTAACCCTCAACCTCACCCTAACCCTCACCCTAACCCTATCCTTACACCTCACCCTAACTCTCAACCTAACCCTAAACCTAATCCTCACCCAACCCTAACCCTCGCCCACACCCTAACCCTCACCATCACCCAAACGCTCATCCTCACACTAACACTCACACTAAACCTAACCCTAACCCTAATCCTAAACCTAACCCTCAACCTCAGCCTCTCCCTAAGCCTAACACTCACCCTCACCATAAACATCACCCTAACGCTAACCCTCACGCTAAACCTAACCCTAACCCTCACCCTAAACTTAACCCTCACACTAACTCTCACCCTATCCCTAACGCTAACGCTACACCTCACCCTCAACCTAACCCTGATGCTCACCCTTATCCTCACATTAACCCAAACACTAACCCTAACCCTAAACCTCACACTAACCCTAATCCTCACCCAATCCCTAATCCTAACTCTAAACCTCACCCTAACCCTCATCCTCAACCTAAGTCTAATGCTAACCCTAACTCTCACCCTCACCCTAACCCTCACCCTAAACCCTACATTCATCATAACCCTAACCCTCACCCTCACCCTAAATCTCAGCCTTACCCTTATTCTCACCCTAACACCCAGACTAACCCTAAACCTAAACCTAATGCTCACCCTAACCCTCAACCTAAGCCTCACCCACTTACCCTCACACTAACCCTATCTCTGTCCCTAACCCTAACCCTAACTCTCACCAGAACACTCACCCTCAACGTAACTCTCACTCTCACTATAAACATCACCCTAAACCTAACCCTCACCCTAAGCCTAACCCTAACCATCACTGTAACCCTAACCCTCACACTAAGCCTAACCCTCAACCTCAAACTCACCCACACTCTCACCCTAACAATACCCTCATCATAACACTCACCCTCACCCTCACCCTCACCCTCACCCTCACCCTAACCTTAACCATAAAGCACACCCTCACCCTAATTCTTACCCTGAACCTGACCCTAAACCTTACCTTACCAAAAACCTCACCCTCACCCTAAAACTCACCATCACCCTAGCCCTCACACTAACACTAACCGTCACCCTAACCCTAACCCTACCCCTCACCCTCACCCTAATCTTAACCCTAATCATAACCTTAACACTCATCCTAACCCTAAAACTAAACCTAATGATAACCCTAAACCTCACACTGACCGTAAAACTCAACCTAACCCTTTCCGTCACCCTAACCCTAACCCTAACCTCCACACTAAACCTAACACTCATTCTAACCTTAACCCTAACCCTCGGCCTAAACTTCACACAAAACCTAACCCTAACCCTCATCCTCATCCTATCCTTAACCTTAACCCAAACCCTCACTCTAACCCTCACCCTGACCCTAACACTCACAGTAACCCTTACCCTCACACTAACCCTAAACCTATCCGTCGCCCTCACCCTCACCCTAACACTTACCCTACCCTAACCCTCATCCTGACACTCACCCTCACCCTCACCCTCACCCTAACCCTCACCCTAACCCTAACCCTCACCCTCACCCTAGCTCTCACCCTAACACTAACCCTTACCCTAAACCTAACCCTAACCCTAACCCTCATCTTTACCCTAACGCTAACCCTAACCCTTTCCATAAGGCTAACCATAACAGTAAACCTCAGCCTCATACTAAACATCACTCTAAGGCTAACCCTCACCCAAATCCTAACCCTAACCCACACACTACCCCTAACCCTCAAACTAACACACACACTCCCCTAAACCTCACCCTCAACCTAACCCTAAACCTTACCTAACGGAAACCCTCACCGTCACACTCACCCTCAACCTAACCCTTACCCTCACCCTAACCATAACCCTAACCTTCACACTAACCCTAACCCTCACACTAACCCTAACACTACCCCGCACCCTAACCCTCAACCTAACCCTCAACCTAATCCTAACCCTCAACCTAAACCTAACCATAACCCTCTCCCAATCCCTAAACCTTACAGTCACCCTAACACTCAACCTAAACCTAACCCTCACCCACACCGTAATCCTCACCCTCACTCTCACCCTAACCCTCACCCTAACGATAACCCTCACCCTAAACATCACCCTAAACCTAACACTCACCCAAATCCTGACCCTAACTCTCAACCTAACCCTAACACTCACACTAACCCTCAATCTCAACTTAATCCTCACCCTAAAAATAGCCCTAACCCTTACCTAACCGAAACCCTCACCCTCACACTCACCATCACGCTCACCCTAAACCTCACCCTATCCCTACAACTCACCGTAACTCTCACCCTAACCCTAACATTAACCATAAACCATACCATAACTCTAACCCTAAATCAAATCTCACCCTCACCCTAACCCTCACCTTCACCCTAACCCTAACCCTATCCCTAACTCTCAACCACAACCTAACCCTCACACTCACCAGAACCCTCACACTCACCCTAACACTCACCCTCAACCTAAGCCTCACCCTAACAGTCATCCTAGCCCTCACCCTCACCCTAACTCTAATGCTAACCCTATTTCTCACCCTCACCCTAACCCTCACCCTAAACCTCACGGAAACCTGAGTCTCACCATAACCCTAAACCTAACTCTAACCCTTATCCTCACCCTCACCCTAACTCTCGCCGACACCCTAACCCACACCATCACCCGAACCCTCGTCCTCACCCTAACACTCACACTAACCCTAACCCTAACTCTAATCCTAAACCTAATACTCACCCTCACCCTCACCCTCAACCTAACCCTAACCCTAACCCTAAACCTAATCCTCACTCTCACCCTCACCCTCACCCTAAACCTCCCCCTCACCATAAACATCACCCTAATCCTAACCCTCACCCTAAACCTAAACCTAACCCTCACCCTAAACCTAACCCTCACCCTAACGCTCAACCTATCCCTAACAATAACCCTACACCTCACCCTCACCCTAACCCTCACACTAACCCTAATCCTCACCTGATCCCTAACCCTCTCCCTAACCATCTCCCTCACTCTAACTCTAATGCGAACCCTAACTCTCACCCTCAAACTAACCCTCACCCTAAACCATACCCTAAATATTACCCTCACCCTTACCCGCAAACTAACCCTAAATCTAACCCTAACGCTCACCCAAACCCTAACCCTTACCCTCACCCTAACCCTAACCCTAACCATAAGCTTAACCCTGACACTAAACCAAAACCTAACCCTCAGCCTAACCCTCATCCAAACCCTAACCCTAACCCTAAACCTAAACCGCACCCTAACCCTAAACCTCACCCTAAGCCTCAGCCTCAGCTTAACCCTATCCCTAACCCTAATCCTAACCCTAACCCACAACCTCAGATTCACCATAACTCTAACCATAATATTAATCCTAAACTTCACCCTCACCCTCACACTAACCCTAACCCAAACTCTCACCCTAACCCTCAGTCTAACCCTAACTCTAACCCTAACCCTCACACTCACCTTAAACCTCAGCCTAACCATTTAACTCACCAAAACCCTGACCCTAACCCTAACCCTAATATGCACCCTAACGCTAAACCTCACCCAAACCCTAACACTCAAGGTCACCCGAATCCTTAACCAAACCTTTACACTCACCCTAGCACTAACCCTAACCCTAATCCTATACCTATCCCTCACCCTAACCTTAACCCTAACCCTAACCCTGACCATTACCATCACCCTAACATTCGCCTTCACCCTAAATATCACCCTAAACCTAACCCTCACCATAACACTAACCCTAACACTCACCCTCAACCACACTCTAACCCTCACCCTTACCCTAAATCTAACCCTAATCCTCACCCTCACCTTCAACCTAACCTTAAACCTAACCATAACCCTCACCCTAACCCTAACCCTCACCCTAACCCTAAACCTACCCCTCACCCTAACCCTCACTCTCACCCTAACCCTAACCGTAAAGCTCACCCGAAACCTAACCCTAACCTACACACTCACCCTAACGCTCAACGTCACCCTAAACCTCACCCTAACCCTAATCCTCACCCACACCCTAACCCTCACTCTCAACCGAACCCTAACACTCACCATAACCCTAACCCTCACTCTCAACCTAAACAACACCCTAACCCTAACAATAACCCCTACCCTAACCCTCACCCTATCCCTAACCCTCAACCTAACACTCACCCTCAACCTAATCTTCACCCTAATCCTAACCCTAACCCTTCCCTAACCGTCAACCTCACCTTCACCCTCACCGTAACCCTCACCCTCACCCTAGCCCTCACCCTTACCCTAGCCCTCACCCAAAACTTACCACTAACCGTAAACCTCACCCTTACCCTAACCCTCACACTCATCTTAAACAGTTCCTAACGCTAACCCTCACCCTAACCATACCCTTAGCCCTCACCCCAAGCCTAACCCTCACCCTCACCGTAAGGATAACCCTGCCCAAACCCTCACCCTAACCCTCACACTAACCTTTAACCATACACTAAACTTAACTCTATCCCTAACCCTAACCCTCACACTAAACCTAACCCTCACCCTAACCCTAAACCTAACCCTCACCATAATCCTCGCCCTAACCCTAACCATAAACCTAACCCTAACACACACCCTAAACCTAACCATAACCCTCACCCTCACCCTAACCCTCACCTACACCCTAACCCTCACCCTAACCCTAACCCGAACCCTCACTCTAACCCTCACCCTCACCGGAACCAGAACACTATCGTTCAGCCTCACCCTAAACATCACCCTAACCCTAACCCTCACTCTAACAATAACCCTAACCCACACCCTAACCATTACCCTCAACCTAACCCTCACCCTTACCCTCACCATCACTATCACCCTAACCCTAACCTTAAACCTCAGACTCACTCTCATCCTAACCCTAACTCTAACCCTCACCCTTACCCTAACCATAAGCCTAACCTTAACCCTAAACTTCACCCTAACCCTAACGCTAACCCTAACAATTATCATCACCCTAAACATCACCCTAACCCTTAAACTCAACCTAACCCTAACCATAACACTCACAATAACCCTAACCCTACCCGTCACCCTAACCCTCACCACAACCCTAACCCTAACCCTCACCTTAAACCTAAACCTAACACTCACCCTCACCCAAACCCTCAGCCTCAACCTGAACCTCCCCCTCCTCCTAAACCTCAACCTAACCCTAACCCTCACCAAAACCCTAACCCTAACACTCACCCTTACCCTGACCCTCACACTAAGCCTCAGCCTCAACCTAATCCTCACCCTAAGAATAACCCTAACCCTTACCTAAATGAAACACTCACCCTCAACCTAAACCTCAGCCTCACACTCACCCTCACCCTAAACCTAAACCTAACCTTAACCCGAAAACTCCCCCTCAACCTCCCCCTCCCCCGCACCCTAACCCTAACCATAACAGTAATACTAAACCTAACCCTCACCTCCACACTCACCCTAAACCTAACCCTCACACTAAACCTCACCCTAACCCTAACCCTAATACTAACCCTCACCCTAAACCTAACCCTTAGCCCTGCCCTCACCCTCAACCTCAATCTCACCATAACACTCATCCTCACCCTAAACATCACCCAAACCCAAACTCACACCCTAAACCTAACGCTAACCCTCACCCTCACCCTAACCCTCAAACTAAACCAAAACCTCATCCTAATCCTCACCATAACTCTAACCCTAACCCTTACCTAACAGAAACCCTCACGCTCACCATAAACCTCACCCTCACCCTAGCCCTCAACCTAACCCTAACCCTCAAAATAACCCTAACCCTAACCCTCACCCTCTCCTTCAACCTAAACCTCACCCTAAACCTAAACCTCACCCTAACCCTCACCTTAGCCCTAACCCTAAGCCACACCCTAAACCTCACGCTCACCCTCACACTCACCCTCAACCGAACCGTAACCAGAACCCTAACACTCAGCTTCATCCTAAACTTCAACCTAAACCTCACCCTCACTCTAACCCTAACCCTAACCCTCACCCTAACCGTAACCCTCAACCTAAACCACACACTCACCCTAGCCATCACCATAACTCTAAACCTAAACCTAACCCTAAACCTCATCCTCCCTCTATGTCTCCCCCTCAGCCTAACCATAATCCTAATCCTAAACTTGCCCCTCACCCCCACCATCACCCTAACCCTAACCCTAACCCTAACGTCAACCCTTACCCTAACCTTCACCCTAACCCTAACCCTAACCCTAACAATAACCCTACCCTAAATCTAACCTGAATCCTAACCCTAACCCTTACCCTAACCATAACCTTAACCCTAAAACTCACCGTAACCCTAATCCTAACCGTAACCCTCACCCTAACACTAACCCTCACTCTAATCATCACCCTAACCCTCACCCTAACCATCAACCTAAACATAACTCCAACGCTCACCCTCAACCTAACCCTCACCCTAACCCTAACACTCATATTAACCCTCACCCTAACCCTAACACTAATCCCAACCCTAAGGCTAACCCTAACTTCACCCTCAACCTAACCCTCACCCCAACCCTTATCCTCATACTAATCCTAATCCTAAACCTAACCCTAACCCTCACACTAACCCTAACCCTCACCCTAACACTAACCCGACCCCTCACACTAACCCTAATCCTAACCCTAAAACTAATCCTCACCCAAACCCGAACCCGAACCCTCACATTAAACTTGAACCTCATGCTAAACATCACCCTAACACTAACCCTCACCCTAATCCTAACCCTCACCATCACCCTTAACCTAATCCTCAACCTAACCCTCAACCTCACCCTAATCCTCACCATAACCATTACCGTAAAACTTACCTAACAGAAACACTCACCCTCACACTCACCTTAACCCTCTGCTCACCCTAGCCCTCACCTTAAACTTAACCCTCAACCTAACACTAATAATAACCCTCACCCTCACCATAAACCTAACCCTAACCCTACCCTCACACTAACCCTCACTCTAACCCTAAGCCTAAGCCTAACTCTCACCCTCAACCTAAACCTCACCCTAACCCAAACCCTCACCCTAACCCTAATGCTAACCATAAACCTAATGCTAAACCTAACCATCACCCTCAACCTAACCCCCACCCTAACCATTATTGTCACACTAACCCTAAACCTAACCCTAACCCTAACCCTCACACTAACCCTAACCATCACCCTAACCCTAACCCAACCCCTCACACTAAACCTCATCCTAATCCTCACCCTAACCCTAACCCTCAAGCTAACCCTCACCCTCACCCTAACCATAACCCTCACCTTCACCCGAAACCTAACCCTCACCCTCACCCTCACTCTCTCCCTAACCCTAAGCCTAACCCTAACCCTAAACCTAACCCTCAACCTCACCCTCACCCTAACACTCACCCTCACCATTAACACACTTAATCCTAACCCTTACACTAACCCGAACCCTCACCCTCAACCTAACCCTCAACCTCACCCTAACCATCACCCTAACCCTAACCCTCACCCTAACCCTAACCCTAAGCCTCACCCTTACCTTAACCGTCAACCTAACCCTCACCCTCACACTAATCCTCACCATAGCCCACACCCTAAACCTTACCTAACCGAAACCCTCACCCTCACCCTCACCATAAACCTCACCATCACCCTAGCCCATACCCTAACCTTAACCCTCACCCTAACCCTAACACTAACCCTCACCCTCACCCTAAATCTAACCCTAACCCTAACCCTCACACTAACCCTCACCCTAACCCTAACCAAACCCTAACCCTAACCCTCACCCTAACCGTCACCATAACGCTAACATGCAACCCAAACTTCAGAATCACGCTAATCCTCACCATAACGTTAACCCTAACTTTTACCTAACCGAAACCCTCAAACTCACCCTCACCCTAACTCTCACCGTCACCCGAGCCCTCAACCTAATCTTTACCCACACCCTAATCTTAACCCTCACACTAACACTAACAGTAACACTCACCCTCACCTGCACCCGAACTCTAAGCTTCGCCCTCACCCTCACTCTAACCCTAACCCCAAACCTAACCCTAACCCTAAACCTAACCCTCAACCTCAACCTCAGCCTAACACTCAGCCTCACAATAAACACACCCTAACCCTAACAATCACCCTAAATCTCACCCTCAATCTAACCCTAATGATAACCCTAACCCTCAACATCATTCTAACCCTCACCCTAACTCTTACACTCACCCTAACCCTAAACCTAACCCTGACCCTAACCCTAATTCGAACCCTCATCCTAATCCTAACCCTAACTCTAATACTCACACCAACACTCACCCTTACCCTAACGCAAAACCTAAACCTCAACCTCACCATAAACCTCATCCTAAGACTTACCCTCACTATAACCCTAACCCTAACCCTAATACTCACCCTAACCCTCACCCTCACACTCACCCTCACACTCACTTTCACCCTAAACCTAAACCTAATCCTAATCCTAACCCTCACCCACACCCTCAAACTAACACTCACACTCACCATAAATAT
The DNA here is from genome assembly GCF_024711535.1 of Dipodomys merriami. Classification (NCBI taxonomy): domain Eukaryota; kingdom Metazoa; phylum Chordata; class Mammalia; order Rodentia; family Heteromyidae; genus Dipodomys; species Dipodomys merriami. The sequence continues at coordinate 867,006 of NW_027204148.1, read as the reverse complement.
AACATGAAACCTAATCCTCAACCTAACGATAAACCTAAACCTCACCCTAACACTAACCCTCACACTAACGCTCACCTTAACACTAAGTCTAACCCTAACCCTCACCCTCACAATAACCCTCAACCTAACCTTTATCCTCACAGTAACCCTAACCCTAACCCTCACACTAACCCTCACTCTAACCCTAATCCTCACCCTATCCCTAACCCTAATCCTAACGCTAACGCTAAACCTCAACTTCACCCTAATCCTCAAACTAACCCTCATCTTCACACTAACCCTAACCCTAAACCTAACCCTCACACTAACCATCAAAATAACCCTAAATCTAACCCAAAACCTAACCGTCAATATAACCCTCACCCTAAATCTAATGCTAAGCCTAACCCTTATCCTCACCCTAACTCTCACCCTAACCTTAACCCTCACCCTAACCCTCATGCTGACCCTCACCCTAAACCTAACCCTCAACCTAATCTTCACCCTCACCCTAACCCTAACCCTATTCCTCACCCTAAACCTCACACTAACCTTAACCCTAACCCTAATTCTCACACTAAATGTAACCATAACCCTCACAGTCACCCTAACCCTCACCGACACCCTAACCCTCACCCTAACCCTAACCCTCACCCACACCATAACGCTCAAAGTCACCCCAACGCTAACGTTCAACCTCCCCCTAAACCTTACCCTAAGCCTAACCCTCACCAAAACGGTAACCCCAACACTCACCCTAACCCTAACCCTCACACTAACCCTCACCCTCAACCTAATCCTCACCCTGACAATAACCATAACCCTTACCTAACAGAAACCCTCAGCCTCACCCTCACCCTCGACCTCACCCTAGCCCTCAGCCTAACCCTAACCCTAATCCTAAACCTACCGCTCACCCCCACACTCACACTAACGCTAACGCTAAACTTACCCTCACACTCACCCTAACCATAACTCATACAATAACCCTAACCCTAACCCTAAAACTCACACTAAACCACACCCTCACCCTAAACACCACCCTAACCCCAACGCTCACCCTAAACCTCACCCTAACCCTCAACCTCAACATAACCCTCAACATAAACCTCACCCTCACCCTAATCTTGATCATATACCTAACCCTAAATCTTACCTAACCGAAAAACTCACCCACACACTCACCCTCACCCTAACCAACACCCTCACACTAGCCTTCATTCTTACCTTATCCCTCACCCTAACCCTAACACAAACCCTCACCCTCATCCTAATCCTAAACCTAACCCCAACCCTCACCCTAACCCTCACTCTAACCCTAACCCCAAACCTAACCCTCACCATAAACCTCATCCTAACCCTAAACCTCACCTTCACCCTAACCCTAACCCTAACCCTCACCCTCACCCTAACCCTAACCCTCAACCTCTCCCTAACCCTCACCCTCACCCTTATACTCACAGTAACCCTAACCCTAAGCCTAACCCTAACATTCACCCGTATCCTCACCCTAACCATAACCCTAACTCAAATCCTAACACTGAACCTCACCCTCACTCTTACCCTAACTCTAAACCGAACACTCACGCTCACCCTCACCCTAATTCTAACCCTAACCCTAATCCAAATTCTAACCCTCAGTCTCACCCTCACCCTAACTCTAACATTAACCCTAACCCTAACCCTCACCCTCACTCTCACCCTAACTCTAACCCTCACCCTAATGCGCACCTAACCTTAAACCTCAACCCAAACCTAAAGCTAACCGTAACCCTCACCCTCACATTAAATCTCACCCTAACCCTTAAACTCACCCTAACCCTAACCCTAAACCTAAACCTAATCCTCGCCCTAACCCTAACTCTCACCCAAAACCCAAAACTCAACCTCACCTTAAACCTCACCCTCACCCTTGCACTCAACCTAACCCTAACCCTAACACTAATCCTAAACCTAACACTCACCCTAACCATCACCCGCACACTAACCCTCACCATCAGGATAAATATCACCCTAACCCTAAACCTCACCCTAACCCTAACACTCACCCTAACACTAAACCTCACCGTAACCCTCACCTTAACCGGAACGCTAAATCTAACCCTAATACTCACCATCACCCTAACACTCAGCCGAACACTCACACTCACCCGAACCCTCAACCTAACCCTAACCCTAACCCTAATTTTAACACTGAACCTCACCCTCACTCTCACCCTAACTCTAATCCTAATCCTAACCCTCTCCCTCACCCTAACTCTAACCATAACCCTAATCCAAATTCTAACCCTACTCTCACCCTCAACCTAACTCTAACCCTAACCCTAACCCTAAATTTCACCCTCACCCTCACCCTAACCCTAACTGTCACCCTAAACTGCACCCTAAGCTTAAACCTCACCCTAACCCTAACACTAACGATAACACTCAACCTCACACTAAACCTCATCATATCCCTTAAACTCACCATAACCCTCACCCTAACCCTAACCACAATCCTCACCCTAATGCTAACTCTCACCCACAACCTAAAACTCAACCTAATCTTAAACATCACCCTAACCCTAACACTCATCCTAACCCTAACCCTCACGGTAACCCTCACGCTAACCCTAACGCTAACCCTAACCCTAACCCTCACCATCCCCCTAACACTCAGCCGAAACTTAACTCTCACCCACACTCTAACCCTCACCCTCACATGAACACTCACACTCACCCGAACCCTCAAACTCACCCTAACCCTAACCCTAACACTCACCCTAACCCTAACTCTAACCCTAACCCTCACCCTCACGGTAACACTCACTGTCACCCTAACACTACTCCGTAACCTAATCATCACCCACACCCTGACCTTCACCTTCTCCCGAACACTTACACTCACCCGAACCCTCATCTTCACCCTAACACTCTGCCTCACCCTAAACATCACCCTAAACATAACCCTCAACCTAACCCCAACCCTAACACTCACCCTAACCCTAACCCTCAACCTAACCCTCACCCTCACCTTAATCCTCAATCTAACCCTAAGCCTAACACTTACCTTATCAAAACCCTCACCCTAACCCTCACCCTCACCCTAGCCCTCAACCTAACCCTAACCCTAACCCTAACCCTCAGCCTCACCTTCAACCTAACCCTAACCCTAACCCTAAACCTCACCCTAACCCTCAACCAAACCCTATCCCTAACCCGAACCCTAACCCTCACCCTCACCCTAACTCTAAACGTAAACCTAGCACTCACACTAACCCTCAACCTAACCCTAACGTTATCCTTAACCCTCACCCTCACCCTCACTCTCACTCTAACCCTTACCCTCACCCTAACCCTCACGGTGACCCTTACCCTCAACCTAACCCTAACCCTAACCCTCAACCTAATCCTAACCCTCACCCTAACCCTAACCCTACCCCTCACTCTAAACCTCACCCTAAACTTAACCCTAACCCTAACTCACACCCTAAATCTAACCCTAAGCCTCACAGTCCCCCAAAGTCTCACCGACACCCTAACCCTCACCCTAACCCTAACCCTAACGATCAACCTCACCCAAACGCTAACGCTCACCCTAACAATCACCCTCACCCTAAACCTCACCCTAATCCTAACCCTCACCAAAATGGGAACCATAACACTCCCCCTAACCCTAACCCTCACACTAAACCTCACCCTGAATCTAATCCTCACCCTGACAATAACCATAACACTTACGTAACAGAAACCCTCACCCGCACCCTCACCCTCAACCTCACCCTAGCCCTCAGTCTAACCCTAACACTAATTCGAAAGCTAACCCTCACCCCCACCCTCACCCTAACCCTAACGTTAACCCTACCCTCACACTCACCCTAACCCTCACCCTCATCCTAACTCTAAACATAAACCTAACACTCACACTAACCCTCACCCTAAACCTAACGTTATCCCTAACCTTCACCCTCACCCTCACCCTAACCCTCACCCTCAACCTAATCCTAGCACGACCCGTCAAACTAACCCTCATTCTAACCCTCACCCTCACCCTAGACCTCACCCTAACCTTAACCCCCACCATAACCCTAACACAAACCCTCATCCTCACCCTAAACCTCACCCTAACCCTAACCCTCTCCCTAACCCTCACCATAACCCTAACTCTATCCCTAATCCTCACTCTAACCCTCACCCTAACCCTAATCCTCAACCTAACCGTCACCCTCACCCTAATCCTCACCAAAACCTTAACACTCACACTTACCAAAACGAAACCCTCACAGTCAGCCTCACCCTAACCCTCACCCTCAACTTAACGCTCATCCTAAACTTAATCCTCAACCTAACATTAACCCTCAACCGAACCCTATTACTAACCCTCACCCTGTCCTTAACCGTAACCCGAACCCTAATCATTACCCTAACACTAACCCTAACCCACACCCTAACGCTAACCCTCACCTTAACGCTCACCCTAACCCTAATGCTAACCTTAACCCTCACCCTCACCCTAACCCTCCCCCTAACACTTATCCTCACACTAAACCTAACCCTAACCCTCACACTAACACTAATCCTCACCCTATCCAGAACTCTTATGCTAACCCTCACCCTAACCCACAGTCTCACCCTAACCCTAATGCTAACCCTAACACTCAACTTCACGCTAACCCTTACTCACACCTTCAACCTAACCCTAACCCTAACCCTAACCCTATCCCTAAACTGAACCCTAGCCCTCTCCCTCACCCTAACTCAAAACCTAAACCTAACCCTCACGCTAACCCTCACCCTAACCCTAAAGTATCCCTAACCCTCACTCTCAACCTCACCCTCACCCTCTCCCTAAAGCTCACCCTCAACCTAGCCCTCACCTAACCGTAACCCTAACCCTAAACCTCCCCCTCACCCACACCCTCACCTTCAGCCTAACCATAACCCTTATCCTATCCTACACCTCTCCCCCACCAACACCCTAACCCTAAACCTATCCCTAACCCTCACCCAAACCCTCAACCTAACCCTAATCCTCAACCTAACCCCCAACTTCACCCTATCCTCACCATAACCTTAACCCTAACCCTTACATAACCGAAAGTGTCACACTCACCCTCCCCCTAACCCTCCACCTAACTCTTATCCTCACACTTAACCTAACCCTAACCCTCACACTAACCCTAATCCTCACCCTATACCAAACCCAAATCCTAACCCTCACCCTAACCCTTACCATCACCCTAACCCTAAACGTAACCCTCCCCCTAACCCTAACTATAAACCTCACCCTCACCCTAACCCTAAACCTAACCCTAACCCTTACAATAACCCTCACCCGAACCCTTACGCTAACCCAAAACCTCAACCGCACCCTAAACCTCACCCTAATACTTACCCTCACCATAACCCTAACCCTAACCCGAATCCTCACCTTAAACCTAACCCTCACACCCAACCTAAAATTCACCCTCATCCGAATCCTTCCCCTCACCCTAACACTCACCTTACTCTAAACAAAATCCTAAACCTAAACCTCAACATCACACTCACCCGCACACTAACGCTAACCCTAACCCTAACCCTCAGCCTCATCCTCACCCTAACCCTCATCTCACCATAAACATCACCCTAACCCTAACCCTCATCCTAACCCTCACCCTAACGTTAAACAGTACCCTAACCCTAACTCTCACCCTAACCCTAAACATAACCCTCACCCTAAACCTAACTCTCACCCTAACCCTCACCCTAACCCTAATGATAACCCTAACCCTCACCCTCACACTAACCCTCAACCTAAACTTTAACCTCACACTAACCCTAAATCTAAACCAAACCCTCCCCCTCACCCTAACCCTCATCCGCACCCTAGTCTTCACTTTAAACTTAACTCTCACCTTAAACTTAACCCTCACCCTAAGCCTCACCCTAACACTTACCATCACCCCAAACCTAAACCTAAGCCTCCCCCTATCCCTAAATCTAAACCTCACCCTCACCCTAACCCTAAACCTAAGCCTAACCCTCACACTAACCCTCACCCTAACCCTAACGCTAACCCCAAACCACAACCTCACCCTAAACCTAACCCTAATACTTACGCTCACCATAACCCTAACCCTAACCCTAATCCTCACCCTAAACATAACCCTCACCCACACCCTAAAATTCACCCTCAACCGAATCCTTACCCTCACCCTAACACTCACCTTACTCTAAACCTAATCCTAAACCTAACCTTCAACATCACCCTCATCCGACCCCTAAACCTAACCCTAACCCTAACCCTCACCCTCATCCTCACCATAACCCTCAACTCACCCTAAACATCACCCTAACCCTAACCCTCACCCTAAACCTCACCCTCACGCTATACAGTACTCTAACCCTAATTCTCACCCTAACCCTAAACCTAATCCTCACACTAAACCTAACCCTTACCCTAACCCTCACCTTAAACCTAACGATAACCCTAACCCTCACCCTCACCCTAATCCTCACCCTAAACTATAACCTCACACTAACCCTAACTTTAACCCAAACCCTCACACAAATCCTAAGCCTCAGCCTAACCATAACACTACCCTTTCACCCAAACCCTCACCCTAACCCTAACTAAACCTAACCCTTACCCTAAAACTCACCCTCACCCTAGCCCTCAACCTAACCCTAACCCTCAAAATAACCCTAACCCTAACCTTCACCCTCTCCTTTAACCTAAACCTCACCCTAAACCTAAACCTCACCCTAACCCTCACCTTAGCCCTAACCCTAAGCCACACCCTAAACCTCACGCTCACCCTCACACTCACCCTCAACCGAACCCTAACCAGACCCCTAACACTCAGCCTCATCCTAAACTTCAACCTAACCCTCACCCTCACTCTAACCCCAACCCTAACCCTCACTCTAACCGTAACCCTCAACCTAAACCACACACTCACCCTAGCCATCACCATAACTCTAAACCTAAACCTAACCCTAAACCTTATCCTCCCTCTATGTCTCCCCCTCAGTCTAACCATAATCCTAATCCTAAACTTACCCCTCACCCCCACCATCACCCTAAACCTAACCCTAACCCTAACGTCAACGCTCACCCTAACCTTCACCCTAACCCTAACTCTAACCTTAACAATAACCCTACCCTAAATCTAACCCTCACCCTAACACTAACCCTCACTCTAATCATCACCCTAACCCTAACCCTAAACCTAACCCTAACCCTAACCATCAACCTAAATATAACCCTAACGCTCACCCTCAACCTAACCCACCCTAACCCTAACACTCATATTAACCCTCACCCTAACCCTAACACTAATCCCAACCCTAAGGCTAACCCTAACTTCACCCTCAACCTAACCCTCACCCCAACCCTTATCCTCATACTAATCCTAATCCTAAACCTAACCCTAACCCTCACACTAACCCTAACCCTCACCCTAACACTAACCCGACCCCTCACACTAACCCTAATCCTAACCCTAAACCTAACCCTAAAAATAATCCTCACCCGAACCCGAACCCGAACCCTCACATTAAACTTGAACCTCATGCTAAACATCACCCTAACACTAACCCTCACCCTAATCCAAACCCTCACCATCACCCTTAACCTAATCCTCAACCTAAACCTCAACCTCACCCTAATCCTCACCATAACCATAACCCTAAAACTTACCTAACAGAAACACTCACCCACACACTCACCTTAACCCTCTGCTCACCCTAGCCCTCACCTTAACTTTAACACTCACCCTAACCCTAATAATAAACCTCACCCTCAACCTAAACCTCACCCTAACTCAAACCCTCACCCTAACCCTAATGCTAACCGTAAACCTAACGCTAAACCTAACCATCACCTTCAACCTAACCCCCACCCCAACCATTATCGTCACACTAACCCTAAACCTAACCCTAACCCTAACCCTCACACTAACCTTAACCATCACCCTAAACCTAACCCTACCCCTCACACTAACCCTCATCCTAACCCTCACCCTAACCCTAACCCTCAAGCGAACCCTCACCCTCACCCTCACACTAACCCTAAACCTCACCTTCACCCGAAACCTAACCCTCACCCACACCCTCACCCTCACCCTAACACTATCCCTAAAACTCACGCTAGCCGTAAACATAACCCTAATTCTAACCCTAACCCTCACCCTGAGCCTAAACATCACCCTAACCCTTACCTACCCTCACCCTAATCCTTAACCTAACACTAACTCACATTAAACCTAACGCTCACCCTAACCCTAACCCTAACCGTCAGCCTTAACCTCACCCTAACACTAACCCTAAACCTAATCCTCACCCTATCCCTAACCCTCACCCTAACCCTCACCCTAATCCTCAACTTAACCCTTAACCAAACCCTAATCCTCACCCTATCACTGATCCTAACCCTAACCCTAAGCCTAACCCTCACCATCACCCTAACCCTCATCCTAACCCTAAACCTAACCCTCACCCTAATCATAACCCTCATCCTTACCATCACAGTAAGCCTAACCCTAACCTTAAACCTAATCCTAAATCTAACCCAAACCCTCACCCTAAAACTCACCCTAACCCTCACACAAACCCTAACCCTCAACTTCACCCAAAACCTCACCCTAACACTTATCCTCACAATAACCCTAACGCTAACCCTAAGACTAACCCTCACACTAACCCTAACCCTCAACCTAACCCTAACCCTCTTCCTGACCCTTACCCTCACCATAACCCTAAATCTCACCCTAACCCTAACCCTCATCCACACGCTAAACCTCACACTCATCCTCACCCTAAACCTCACCTTAAGCCTCAACCTAATTCTAACTATAACCCTTAACTTCACCCTCACTCTAGCCCTCACTCTGACACTTATCCTCACACTAACCCTAAACCTCACACGAACCCTAACACTCACCCTTACCCCAACCCTACCCTTCACCCTAACCCTCACCCTAACCCTAACCCTAAAACTCACATTAACTCTACCCTTCTCCCTAAACCTAAACCTCACCCTAAACCTCACCCTAACACTAATTATAACCCTAACACTGAACCTCACCCTAACCCTTATCCTCACACTCACCCTAACCCTAACACTAACCCTAACACTCACCCTAACCCTAACCCTAACCCTCAACCTAAAACTAACCATAACCATAACCTTAAACCTCACACTAACCCTAAACCTCACCCACACCCTAACCCTTATCCTCACACTAACCCTAACCCTCAACTTAACCCTAACCCTCACCATAACCCTAACCCTAACACTAAACCTAACCCTAACCCTCACACTAACCCAAACCCTCACCCTATCCCTAACGCTAACCCTATTTCTCACCCTCACCCTAAACTTCACCCTAACCCTTACCCTGACCATAGCCCTAACGCTAAACCTAATCATCGCACTAACCCTAACAATAACCCCACACTAACACTCACCATAACCCCAACCCTCACCCAAACCCTAACCCTCACTGTCACCTTAACCCTCACCCTAACCCTAACCGTAAACAACACGCTAATACTCACCCTCAACCGAACCGAAACCTCACACTAACCCTACCCTAAACCTCACCCTAAACCTAACCATCAATCTAACGCTAACTCCAATCCTCACCCTCACCCTAACCCTAACCCTCACATTAAAAATCACCCTAACACCCACCATAACCCTAACGCTAACCCTAACCCTCACTCTCACCCTTACCCTCACCCTAAACTTTATCCTCACTCTAGCCCTAACCCTAACCCTCACATTAAACCTAAACCTCACACTAACCCTAACCCTAAAACTCACCCTAACCCTCACCCTAACCGTAAACCTATCCCTCACCTTCACCCTAACCTTAACCCTAACCCTAACCCTAAAACTCACACTAACCCTAACCCTCACACTAACACTAACCCTAACCCTCAACTTCACCCTATTCATCACCCTCACCCTAACCTTTAATCTGAACCAAAACTGTACCTTAACCCTAAACCTAACCCTAACACTAACAATCACCCTAACCCTCACCCTAACCCTAAGCCTAAACCTAAGCCTCAGCCTCACTCTAAACCTCACCCTACCCTTACCCTCTCTTGAACTCTAACCCTAACCCTCATCCTAAACCTAACCCAAACCCTAACCCTCACACTAAACTTAACTCTCATCCTAAACCTTACCCTAAACATAATCCTAACCCTAACCCTCACCCTCACCCTAACACTCAACCTCACTGTAAACATCACCCTAACCCTAACCCTCACCCTCACCCTCACCCTAACCCTAACCCTCACCCTAACCCTACCGTAAACCTAATGCTACCCAAACCCTCACCCTTAGACTAACCATCACCCTAACCCTTACCCTCACCCTAACCCTTACCCTAAAGCTAACACTCATACTAAACCTAACCTCACCCTAACCCTAAACCAACACCTCAGCCTAAACCTCACCCTAATCCTAACCCTAACCCTAATCCTCCCCCTATCCTTAACTCTAAACCTAACCCTCACCCAAACCCTGACCTTATCCCTTACCCAAAATCTGATCCTCAACCTATCACTAATCCTAACCTTAACCCTAACGCTCACCCTCGCCCTCACACTAACCCTCGCCCTAACCCTTACCCTAACCCTCACCCTAACCCTAATGCTAAACCTAACCCTCACCCTAAACTTCAACCTAACCCTTATCCTCACACTAACCCTAACCCTAACCCTCACACTAACCCTAATGCTCACCCTAACCCTAACCCTACCCCTCAACCTAACCCACACACTAACCCTAACCCTAACACTAACCCTAACCCTCACCCTAACACTAACCTTAACCCTCACCCTCACCTTCAACCTCACCATCACCCTAAGACTCAACTGAACCTGAACGATCACCCACACCCTAACCTTCACCCTCACCCAAACCCTTATTCTCAACAGAAACCCCACCCTCACCCTAACCCTAACCCTCAACCTAAATATAATCCTAAACCTCACCCTCACCCTAACCCTAACCCTAACCTTAACCCTAACCCTAACTCTCAAACTAACCCTCACCCTCACCCTAATCCTCAACCTAACCCAAACCCTAACCCTTACCTAACTGAAACCCCCACTTTCAACCTCACCCTCACCTTCAACCTAACTCTCACCATTACCCTAACACTCACCCTCACCCTAACACTAACCCTCACCCTCACCATCACCCTAACACTAACCCTAACCCTAACACTCACCCTAAGCCTAACCCTAAACCTAATGTTACACCTAACCCTCACCCTCACCCTAAACATCATCCTAAACCTCACCCTCACCCTAAAACTTACCATGACCCTAACACTCACAATAAAACTAACCCTCACCCTAATCCTAACCCTACCCCTAAACCTAACCCACACACTAAACCTAACCCTAACCCTAACAGTCACCCTAACCCTAACCCTAACCCTCACCCTCACCTTAAACCTCACCGTCACCCTAACACTCAACCGAACCTGAACGCTCACCCACACCCTAACCCTCACCCTCACCATCACCCTTATCCTCACCTGAAACCTCACCCACACCCTAACCCTAACCCTGACCCTCACCCCCACCATTATCCTAACCCTAACACTAACCCTAAACCTCACCCAAACCCTAAACCTAATGCTAACCCTAATGCTAACCCTAATCCTCACCCTCACCCTAACCATCACCCTAACACTTACCCTCTCCCTAAACCTTAACCTAACCCTAACACTCACCTTAACCCTAAGCCTAACCCTAACACTCACCCTCACCCTAAGCCTAATCCCAACACTAATCCTAAAGTAACCCTAACCCTCACCCTAACCCTAACCCTAACGCTCATCCTAACCCTCACCCCAACCCTAACGCTAACCCTAACCATCACCATCACCCTATCAACCTAACCCTTATCATCACACTAAACCTAACCCTATCCCTAACCGTAACCCTCACACTAACCCTAACGCTCACCCTAAACCTAACCTTGCCCATCACCCTAACACTCACCCTAACACTCACACTAACCTTCACCCTAAACCTAACCCTAAATTTCACCCTCAAACGAACCCTAAACCTCACGTTAAAATTCACCTTCACCATAAAGGTCATCCTAACCCTAACACTCACCCTAACTCTAACAGTAACCCTCACCCTAACCTTAACCCTAAACATAACCCTCACACTCACTCTAACCCTCACCCTAACCCTCACCCTAAATCTGACGCTATCCCTACCCGTCACCCTAAACCTCATCTTAACCCTTACCGTCACCATATCCCTAACTGTAACCATAACCCTAATCTTCAACCTAACCCTAACCCTCACCCTCACCCTAACACTCACCCTCACCCTCACGCTCACCCTCACCCTAACACTCACCCTAACCCTAATCCTAAACCTAACCATCATGCTCACCCTCACCCTAACACTAACCCTCACCCTCAACTTAACACTCACCCACACCCTAAACATCACCCTATCCCTAACCGTCACCCTAAACCTCACTATAACCCTAAGCCTAACCCCTCATCTTAACCCTTACCCAAACCCTAATACTCAACCTATCACTAATCCTAACCCTAACCTTAACCCTAACCCTCACCCTCAACCTAACTCTCACCCTAACCATTACCCTCACTCTAATGCTAACCCTTACACTAACCCTCACTCTAATCCCAACCCTCACCCTCACAATAAGCCTAACCTTAACGCTAACCCTAATCCTAAATCTAGCCCTCACTGTCACCCTAAACCTAACCCTAAGCCTAACCCTCACCTTCACCCTAACCCTCACCCTTACCCTAACACTAACCCTCACCCTCACCCTTATCCTAATCCTCAACCTCACCCTCACCCTAAGCCTAACCCTAACCTTAAACTTAACACTAAATCTAACCCTAAACCTCACCTTAACCCTCACCCTAACACTAATGCAAACCCTAAGCCTGAACCTCACCCTAAACCTCACCCTAACCCTTATCCTCACCCTAACCCTAACCCTAACCCTCAAAAAAAGCCTCATCCTAAACCTAACACTAATCCTAACTCTCACTGTAACCCTAACCCTAACCTTAACCCTCAACCTCAACCTAACCTTCACCGTCAACCTAACACTCACCCGAACTTGAACCCTCACCCTAACCCTAAGACTCACCCTCTCCTGAAACCTCAACCTAATCCTAAATTTAACCCTAACCCTCTCCCTAACCCTATCGCAAACCCTAACCCTCAACCTCACCCTAACCGTCACCCTAACCCTTATCCTCACACTAACCCTAACTCTAACCCTAACACTGACCCTCACACTAACCCTAACCCTCACACTCACCCTAACCCATAACGTGACCCTAACTCTCACCGTAACCCTAACCCTCAACGTCACCCTAACTCTCACCCGAACCTTAACCCTCACCTACACACTAACACTCACCTTCTCCTGAACCCTGACCCTCACACGAAACCTCACCCTCACCCTAACCCTCACCCTTACTCTAAACATAACCCTAACGCTAACCCCCACCTTATCCCTCACCCTAACCCTAACCCTCAAAATAAATCTCACCCTCACATAATCCTCACCCTAACCTTACCCTAACCATTACCTAACTGAAACAATCACCCGCACCCTCACCCTAAACAACAACCTAACCCTCACCCTCACCATAGCCATCACCATAAACCTAAACCTCACCCTAATCCTAACCCTTACCTCACCCTCACCCTCACCCTTACCCTAACCCTAAACCTAAAACTCACCCTAACCCTAACGCTAACCCTAATGCTAACACTAATCTTCACTCTCACCCTAACCATCACCCTAACACTTACCCCCACCCCAAACCTTACCCTAACCCTAACACTCACAGTAAACCTAACCCTCCCCATAACCCTAAACCTACCCCTTAGCCTAAACCTCAACCTAACCCTAACCATAACCCTAATCCTCACCCTATCCCTAAGCCTAATCATAACTCTCACCTAACCCTCACCTTAACACGTACCCAAACCCTAATCCTCACTCTATCACTATTCCTAATCCTAACTCTAACACTTACGCTCAAACTCACCCTAACCCTTACCCTCACCCTAATGCTAACCCTAACCCTTACCCTCACCCTAATCCTCAGCCTCACCCTCAGCGTAATCCTAATTCTAAACCTAATCCTAAATCTAACCCTCTCAGTCACCCTAACACTAAACCTAACCCTAACCCTCACCCTCACCCTAACCCTAACCCTAATGCTCACCCTCACCCTCACCCTAACCGTAACTGTAACGCTCACCCTAACCCACACCCCAACCCTAACGCTAACCCTAACCCTCACCATCACACTAATCATCACCCTAACCCTTATCATCACACTAAACCTAACCCTATTCCTAACACTAAACTTCACACTAACCTTAACGCTCACCCTAAACCTAACCCTTCCCCTCACCCTAACACTCACACTAACCCTCACCCTAAACATATCACTAAACCTCACCCAAACCCGAACCCTAAACCTCACGTCAAAACCCACCCTCACCAAAAACATCACCCTAAACCTAACCCTAACCCTAACTGTACCACTAACCCTCACCCTAACCCTAACCCTAAACGTAACCCTCACCGTCACTCTCATCCTCAACCTAAACCTTACCCTCACCCTTACACTCACACTAACCCTAAACATCACCCTAACCCTAACCCTCACTCTAACCCATACCCAAACCCTCACTCTAACCTTCTCCCTACCCTAACCCTCACACTAAACCTTATCCTCACGCTACCCTAAAACTCACTCTAACCCTAAACCTCACCCTATCCCTAACCCTAACCCTCACCTTCACCCTAACAATAATGATAACCCTAACCCTCACCCTACCCTAACTCTCTCCCTAACCCTGACACTCATTCTAACCCTACTGCTCACCCTCAACCTAAACCTCAACCTAACACTTACCCTCAACCGTACCCTCACACTAATCCTAAACCTAACCCTAACCCTCACCCTAACCATAAGCTCACCCTCACCCTCAGCATCAGCCTAAGCCTAACCCTAAACCTAACCCTAATCCTAACACTAAACCTCACCCTCAGCCTCACCCTACCCCTAACCCTAACCCTATCCCTAACACTTACCCTAACCCTAAACCTCACCGTAACCCTAAATCTAAACCTCACCCTCACCCCAAGCCTAACACCAACCCTAACCCTCACACTAACCCTATCCTCACACTAACATTAACACTCACCCAAACACCAAACCTCACCCTATCCCTAATCCTAACCCTATTCCTCACCCTCACCCTCACCCTCACCCGCCCTCTAAAGCTATCCCTATCCCTCACCCTCAACCTAAACCTCATCCTAAACCTTTCTCTCACCATAACCCTAACACTAACCCTAACCCTAATCCTATACCTAAACCTAACCCTCACCCACACCCTAACACTCACCCTCACCCTCACCTTCACCTTCACCCTAACACTCACCATAACGCTAACCCTAAACCTAATCCTAAACCTAACCCTCAGGATCACACTCACCTTTACACTAACCCTAAACCTAACCCTAAACCTCTCCCTCACCCTAACCCTCACACACACCGTAAACCTAACCTTAACCCTCACCCTAACCCTAGCCCTCACCCTCACCCTAAAGCTCACCATAACACTTATCCTCAAACAAACCCCAACCCTAACCCTCATACTAACCCTAAACCTCACCCTAACCCTAACCCTAACCCTCAACCTAAGCCTCACCCGAAACCTAACCTTAACCTAACCCTCACCAGAACCTTAACCCTAACACTAACCCTCACCCTCATCCTAACCCTCACCGTCACACTAACACTCACCGGAAACCTCACCCTCACCCTCACCCTATCCCGCACCCTCACTTAACATCACCCTAACCCTAACCCTTACCTAACTGAAACCTTCACCATTAACCTAACCCTCACCCTCACCCTAGCCCTCACCTAACCTTAACCCTCACCCTAACCCTAACCCTCACCCTCACCCTCACCCTAACCCTAACACTAACCCTAAACCTCACCCTAACACTAACCCTAAACCTAATTCTAACCCTAACCCTCATCTTCACCCTAACCCTCACCCTAACTCTAACGCTATCCCTACCCATCACCCTAAACCTCATCCTAAACTTTACCCTCATCATAAACCACACCATAACCATAACACTAAACCTAATTCAACCATAATCCTCACCCTCAGCCTAACCATCACCCTAACCCTTACCCTCACCCTAATCCTTAACCTAACACTAACTTACATTAAACCTAATTCTCACCATAACCCTAACCCAACCCCTCAGCCTAAACCTCACCCTAACACTAACCCTAAACCTAATCCTTACCCTATCACTAACCCTAACCCTAATCATCACCCTAACACTTACCGTCACCCTAACTCTCATCCTAAACCTAACCCTCACCCACACTCTAAACCTCACCCTCACCCGAAACCTAAAAATCACCCTAATCCTCACCCTCACCGTAAACATCACCCTAAACCTAACACTCACCCTAAAGCTAACCCTAACCCTAACCCTAACCCTAAGGCTAACCGTAAATCACACCCTCAATCTCAGCCTCACCCTCACCTTCACCCTCACCCTAAGCCTAACCTTCACCCTCATCCTAAACATCACCCTAAACCTAACCCAAAACCCAACCCTAATCCTCACGCTAACCCTCACCCTAAACCTAACTATAACCCTTACATTCACCCTCACTCTAACCCTCACTCTAACACATATCCTCACACGAATCCTAACCCTCACACGAACCCTAATACACAAACTTACCCCAACCCTACCCCTCACCCTAACCCTCAACCTAACCGTATTTCTAAAACTTACACTAACCCTAACCTTCACCAGAACCCTAACCCTCACCCTAAACCTCACCCTAACCCTAATGATAACACTAACCCTCACTCTCACCCTAACCCTCACCCTAACCCTTATCCTCACACTAACCCTAACCCTAAAACTAACCCTAACACTCACCCTAACCCTAATCCTTACCTTCAACGTAAACCTAACCATAACCCTAACCTTAAACCTCACAGTAACACTCACCCTCAACCTAAACCTACCAAACAGCCTAACACTAATCCTAAACCTAACCCTAACCCTAACCCTCACCCTAACCCAAAACTTCATCCCCACCCTCACCCTCAGCCTAACCCTAACCCGAACCCCAATCCTAAACCGAACCCTTACCCACACCCTCACCCTAACTATAACCCTAAACCTATACTTAACCCTCAGCATCACCCTCCTCCTCACCCTCCTCCTAACCCTAATCCAAACGCTAACCCTAACACACGCCCTCACCCTCTCTAACCCTCACCATAATCCTAAATTAACCCTAGACCTCAACCTCACCTTAGCCCTCACTCTAACCCTAAACTTAAAACTAATCGTAACCCTAAACCTAAACATAACTCTCACCCTCACACTAACCCTCAACCTAAACCTTACCATCAACCTGACCCTAACCCTAACCCTAACACTCACACTAACCCTAACCCTCACACTAACCCTAAACCTACCTCTCACCCTAACCCTCACCCTCACACTAAACCTAACCCTAACCCTAACCCTCACACTAACTCTAACCCTAACCTTCACCCTAACCCTCACCCTCACACAAACCCTCACATTCAACCTAATCCTCACCCTAACATTAAACCCTAATCCTAAACCTAACCCTCAACCTCACCCTCACCCTAACCCTAACCCTCAACCTAACCTTCACCTTCACCTTCACCCTCACCGTCACCCTCAGCCTTAACATAAGCCTAACCCAAATCGTAACCCTTACCCTCACACTAACCCTCACACTCACCCTTAATCTCACCCTCACCATAGCCCTCACCCTAAACCTAAACCTCACCCTAAACCTTTCCCTAAACCTCAGTCTTACCCTAAACCTAACCCTAACAATAACCCTAACCCTAAACCTAATCCTAACTCTAACCCTCATCCTAACCCTAAACCTATACCTAAAACTCACCCTAACCCTAATCCTAACCCTAACCCTCACCCTCACTGTCACTGTCACCCTAACCCTGAATCTCAACCTCACCCTCACCCTAACCCTCACACTAACCCTAGCCCTCAACCCTAACCCTAACCCTCACCCTCACACTCACACTCAGCAGCACACTTAACCAAAACCTAATCCTAATCCTAACCCTCACACTCAATGTAACCCTAATCCTAAAAATAACCCTCACCATCACCCTCACCCTCACGCTAACCCTCACCATCACCTTAAACATCACCCTAACCGTAACCCTCACCCTAACCCTAAACATCACTCTAAAACTAACCCTAAACCTAACCCTTACCCTAACCCTACACCTCACTCTAAACCTAACCCTAACCCTTACCCTAACCCTAACCCTAACCCTCACCCTAACCTTAACTCTAACCCTCACCCTAAACCTAACGCTGACCCAACCCTAAAACTAACCCTTACCCTCAACTAACGCTAAACCTAACCCTAACCCTCAACCGCACCCTCACACTAAACTTAACCCTAACTCTCACGCACCCTAACCCTAATCCTAACCCTAACCCACACCCTCACTGTCACCCTCACCCTAACCGTCACCGTCAACCTCACCTTCACCCTAACCCTCAAACTAACCCTATCCCTCGTCCTCACCCTCACCCTAACCCTAACCCTAAAACTAACCCTAATCCTCACCCTAATCCTCATCCTCACCATTAACCTAATCCTCAAGATCACCCTCACCCTCAAACTCATCCTAACCCTCACCCTCAACTTCACCTTCATCCTAACCCTCACCCTCACCGAAAACATCACCCGAACCCTAACCCTCACCCTAAACCTAACCCTAACCCTAACCCTCACCCTAACCCAAACGATAAACCTTACCCTCATGCTCACCCTAAAACTCAACGTAAGCTTTATCCTCATACTAACATTAACTCTAACCCTAAGTCTAACCAACACACTAACCCTAACCCTCTCCCTAACCCTAATCCTAACCCTCAATCTAACCCTCATTGTAAACCTAACCCTAACCTTAACCCTCACCCAACCCAACCCTAACCCTCATCCTCACCCTAACCCTCACCCTCACCATCGCCCTAATTCTAACCCTAAATTTAACCCTCACTCTAACCCTAACTCTTACCATAACCCTAACCCTAACACTAACCCTCACGCTAACCCTTACCCTAACCATCACCCTCACCCTCACCCTCACCCTAACCCTAACCCTAACCTTAACCTTCACCCTAACGCTCACCCTAAACCTAACGATAAACTTTACCCTCATGCTCACTCTAAAACTCCCCCTAAGCTTTATCCTCATACAACCCTAAGTCTAACCCTAACGCTAACCATCACACTAACCCAAACCCTCTCCCTCACCCTAATCCTATCCCCAAACCTAACCCTCACCCTAAACATAACCCTAAACAAAACCCTCACTCTAACCCTAACCCTAAACCTCACCCTCAACCTAACCCTCACCGTCACCCTAACCCTCACCATAAACCTAAACGTAAACCACACCCTCAACCTCACCCTCACCCTAATCCTCACCATCACCCTAAACTTCACACTAACCCTAACAATCACCCTAACCCTAAACCTCACTCTAAACCCAACCCTAACCCTAACCCTCACCCTAACCCTAAACCTAAACCTAACACTAACCCTCACCCTAACACGCACCCTAAACCTAACCCTAACCATAACCCTAACCCTCACCCTATCACTAAACCTAACATTAAACCTAAACCTCACCCTAAGACTCACCCTAACCCTAACCCTCAAACTCACCCCAACCCTTAACCTAACCCTTGACATCAAACTAAACCTAACCCTTGCCCTAACCCTAACACTCTTTTTAACCCTAACACTAACTCTAACCCTAACCCTAACCCTCACCCTCACCCTAAATGTCACACTAAACCTAACCCTCACTGTAACCCTAATCCTCACCCTAACCCTAACCCTAACATTAACCCTAAACCTCACACTAACACTCACCCTAACCCTAACACTCAAAGTCACCCTAAGCCTCAACCTAGCCCTTGCCATTACCCTAAACCTAACCCTCACCCTAACCCTAACCCTCATCCTAACCCTAACCCTAATCCTAATCCTAACTCTAACCCTCACCCTCAGCCTCAACAAAAATCTAACCCTATCCCTAATCCTAAACCTAACCCTCACCCTCACCCTATCCCTAAACCAACCCTTGCACTAATCCTCACCCTAACCCTATTGCTAACTCTAAACCTCACCCTCACCCTAAACCTCACTCTAATTCTAAAGCTAACTATAACCCTAACCCTAACCCTAACCCTAATCCTCACCCTAACCCTAACCCTCAACCACACCCTAATATTCAAACTCACCCTCACCCTCACCATCACGCTCACACTCACTATAACCCTAACGCTAACCCTAACCCTACACCTAACCCTCACCCTCACCATCACCCTAACCCTAACCCTAACCCTAAACCTCACCCTCACCCTAAATATCACCCTAACCCTTACCCTCACACTAACCCTAACCCTTAAATTAACCTTCACACTAATGCTCACCCTAACCCTAACGATAAACCTTACCCTTATGCTCACTCTAAAACTCCCCCTAAGCTTTATCCTCATACTAACCCTAAGTCTAACCCTAACGCTAACCGTCACACTAACCCTAACTCTCTCCCTAACCCTAATCCTACCCCCCAACCTATCCCTCACCCTAAAGCTAACCCTAACCCTAACCCTCACACTCACCCTCACCTTCACCCTAACCCTCACCATACACCTAACCGTAAACCACACCCTAACCCTAACCCTCACACTCACCCTCACCCAAACTGTTACCCTCACCCTAACCCTCAGCCTCACCCTAAACCTAACCCTCAATCTAACCCTAACCCTAACCCTCACCCTAACACTAACACTCAAACTAATCCTCACCCTCAACCTAACACTCACCCTAATTCTAACCCTAATCTTTACCTAACTGAAAATCTCACCCTTACCCTCAAATTCACCCTAACCCACACCCTCACCCTAGCCCTCACCCTACACCTAAACCTCACCATAACCCTAACCATAAACCTCACAATCACCCTCACCCTAACCCTAACCCTAACCCTGACTCTAACACTTATACTCAACCTAACCCTCACCCTAACCCTAAACCACAACCTAAATATCACCCTAACCCTAATCCTCACCCTAACCATAACCCTAACCCTTACCTAAAGGAAACCCTCACCCTCACACCCACTCTAAACCTCACCATCACCGTAGCCCTCTCCCTAAGCCTAAACTTCACAATAACCCTTACACTCAACTTCACCATAACCCTAACACGAATCCTAACCCTCACCCTCACCCTAATCCTTACCATAAACATAACCCTAACCCTAACAATAACCCTCACCCTAACTCTAATCCTTACCCTAACTCTTACCCTAACCCTTAATTTCACCCTAACCCAAAACCTCACCCTCCCCCTAAACCTCACCTTAACCCTAACACTAACACTAACGCTCACACTAAACCTAACAATAACCACAACCCTCACCCTTACTCTAACCCTCACCCAAAATTTATCCTCACGATAATCCTAACCCTCACCCTCACCATCACCCTAAGCCTAAACCACACCCTAACCCTCACCCTCACCCTCACCCTCACCCAAACTGTCACCCTTACCCTAACCCTCAGCCTCACCCTAAACCTAACCCTCAATCTAACCCTAACCCTAACCCTCACCCTAACACTAACACTCAAACAAACCCTCACCCTCAACCTAACCCTCACCCTAATTCTAACCCTAATCCTTACCTAACTGAAAACCTCACCTTTACCCTCACATTCACCCTAACCCACACCCTCACCCTAGCCCTCACCCTACACCTAAACTGCACCATAACCCTAACCATAAACCTCACAATCACCCTCACCCTAACCCTAACCCTAACCCTAACAATAACCCTCACCCTAACTCTAATTCTTACCCTAACCCTTACCCTAACCCTTAATTTCACCCTAACCCTAACCCTAACCCAAAACCTCACCCTCACCCTAAACCTCACCTTAACCCTAACATTAACACTAACCCTCACACTAAACCTAATAACCATAACCCTCATCCTTACTCTAACCCTCACCCAAAACTTATCCTCATGATAATCCTAACCCTCACCCTCACCATCACCCTAACCTTAACCCTAACCCACACCCTCACCATCACCCTAAAACTAACCCTAACCCTCACCCTCACCCTAACCCTAACACTTATGTAACACTAATCCTAACCCTCACACTAACCCTCACCCTCACCATAACCCTAACCCTAACCCTCACCCTAACCCAAAACCTTACCCTAACCCTAAGCCTATCCCTCACCCTAACCCTCAGCCTCAGCCTAAACCTAAACCTAAACGTCACTGTAAATCTAACCCTAAGGCTAACCCTAACCCTAACCCTCAACCTAACCCTAACTCTAACCCTAATTCTCAACCTCACCCTCAACCTAAACTTAACCATAACCCTCACACTCACCCTAAACCTAATCCTAACTCTAACCCGCACCCTCATAGTCATCCTCACCCTCACCCTCACCGTCAACCTCACCTTCACCCTAACCTTCAAACTAACCGTAACCCTCATTGTAACTCTAACCCTAACCCTCACCCTCACCATAACCCTTACCCTAACTCTAAACCTAACCCTAACCCTCACCCTCACCATCAACCTTACCCTAACTCTAAACCTAACCCTAATCCTCACACTAACCCTCACCCTCACCCTCACCCTAACACTCACCCTCAACTTCACCCTCACCTTAACCCTCACCCACACCGTAAACATCACCCTAACCTAATCCCCGCCCTCACCCTAACCCTAAACCTAACCCTCACCCTAAACCTAACGATAAACCTTACCCTCACGTTCACCATAAAACTCACTCTAAGCTTTATCCTCATACTAACCGTAACTCTAACCCTAGCGCTAACTGTCACACTAACCCTAACCCTCTCCCTAACCCTAATTCTACCCCTCAACCTAACCGTCACCGTAAACCTAACCCTAACTCTAATCCTCACCCTAACTCTAAACCTCACCCTCACCCTAACCCTCACCGTCACCCTAACCCTCACCATAAACCTAACACTAAACCACACCTTCACCCTCACTCTCACCCTCAACCTCACCCGAACCGTCACCTTCACCCTAAACCTCAGCCTCACCCTAAACGTCACCCTAACCCTAACCCTCAATCTAACCCTAATCCTAAACTTCATCCTAACCCTAACCCTCGAACTAACCCTCACCCTCAACCTAATCCTCATCCTAACCTTAACCCAAATCCTTACCTAAATGAAAACCTCACCCTCACACTCACACTCACCCTAAACCACACCATAACCGTAGCCCTCACCCTAAACCTAAACCTCACACTAACCTAACCCTAAACCTCACCCTCACCCTCACCCTAACCTTAAGCCTAACCCTCACCCTAAACCTCACATTCACCCTAACCCTAACCCTAACCCTCAACCTTACACTAAGCCTCAACCTAACCCTTACCCTCAACCTGACCCTACCCCTAACACTAACCCTAACCCTCACACTAACCCTAACATTCACACTAACCCGAACCCTAACTCTCACCGTAACCTACACCCTCACCCTAACCATAAACCTAACCCTAACCCTAACCCTCACCCTAACTCTGACCCTAACACTCAACCAAAACCTGACCCTCACACTAACCCTCACATTCAACCTAATCCTCACCCTGACAATAACCCTAACTCTTACCTAACCAAAAACCTCACGTTCACCCTCATTCTTACCCTAACACTCACACTCACGCTAGACCTCACCTAACCCTAACCCTAACCCTAACCCTAATCCTAAACCTAACCCTCAATCTCGCCCTCACCTAACCCTAATCCTAAATCTAAACTTCACCCTCACCCTCACAGTCACCCTCAGCCTTAACATAACCCTAACCCAAATCGTAACCCTTACCCTCACACTCACCCTCACACTCACCCTTAACCTCACCCTCACGATAACCCTCACCCTGAAACTAAACCTCACCCTAACCCTAACCCTAAACCTCACTCTTACCCTAACCCTAACCCTAACCCTTAGCCTAACAATAACCCTAACCCTAAACCTAATACTAACTCTAACCCCTATCCTATCCCTAACAGTATACCTAAAACTCACCCTAACCCTAATCCTAACCCTAACCCTCACTCTCACTATCACCGTCACCCTAACCCTGAACCTCAACCTCACCCTCACCCTTACCCTCACACTAACCCTAGCCCTCACCCTAACCCTAACCCTAACCATCTCCCTCACCCTCACCCTCACACTAACCCTAATACTAACCTTCACCCAAAACCTCACCCTAACCCTAATTTTAACCCTAACCATTACCATAACCTTAATCCTAACCCTAACACTCACCCTCACCCTAAACCTAACCCTAACCCTCAACCTGACCCTAACCCTAACCCTCACACTAACCCTCACACTAACCCTAACCCTCACACTAACCCTAACCCTACCTCTCACCGTAACCCTCACCCTCACCCTAACCCTAAACCTAACCGTAACCCTAACCCTCACCCTAACTCTGACCCTAACACTCACCCTAAACCTAACCCTCACACTAACCTTCACATTCAACCTAATCCTCACCCTGACAATAACCGTAACAATTACCTAACCAAAACCCTCACGTTCACCCTCATTCTCACCCTAACACTCACACTAATGCTAGCCCTCACCTTTACCCTAAGCCTAACCCTAACCCTAATCTTCACCCTCACCCTCACCATCACCCTCAGCCTTACCCTAACCCTAACCCTAATCCTAAACCTAACCCTCAACCTCACCCTCACCCTAACCCTAACCCTCAACCTAACCTTCACCTTCACCCTCACCGTCACCCTCAGCCTTAACATAACCCTAACCCAAATCGTAACCCTTACCCTCACACTCACCCTCACACTCACCCTTAACCTCACCCTCACTATAGCCCTCACCCTGAACCTAAACCTCACCCTAAACCTTTCCCTAAACCTCAGTCTTACCCTAAACCTAACCCTAACAATAACCCTAACCCTAAACCTAATCCTAACTCTAACCCTCATCCTAACCCTAAACCTATACCTAAAACTCACACTAACCCTAATCCTAACCCTAAGCCTCACCCTCACTGTCACTGTCACCCTACCCCTGACCCTCAACCTCACCCTCACCCTAACCCTCACACTAACCCTAGCCCTCACCCTAATCCTAAACCTAACCCTCACCCTCACACTCACACTCAGCCTAACACTTACCCAAACCCTAATCCTAATGCTAACCCTCACACTCAATGTAACACTAATCCTAACAATAACCCTCACCATCACCCTCACCTTCACCCTAACACTCTCCCTCAAACTCATTCTCTGCCTAACTCTCACCATCACCTTAAACATCACCCTAACCGTAACCCTCACCGTAGCCCTAAACATCACTCTAAATATAACCCTAAGCCTAACCCTCACCCTAACCCTAAACCTCACTCTAAACCTCACCCTAACCCTAACCCTCAGCCTAACCCTAACACTAACCCTCACAATAACCCGAACTCTTACCCTAACCCAAACCCTAACCCTCACCCTAACCCTAACTCTAACACTCACCCTAATCCTAAGGCTGACCCAACCCTAAAACTAACCCGTACCCTCAAGTAACCCTAACCCTAAACCTAACCCTCAACCTCACCCTCACACTATATTTAACCCTAACTCTCACACTCATCCTAACCCTAATCCTAACCCTAACACACAACCTCTCTGTCATCCTCACCCTAACCGTCACCGTCAACCTCACATTCACCCTAACCCTCAAACTAACCCTATCCCTCACCCTCACCCTCACCCTAACCCTAACCCTAAAACTAACCCTAATCCTCACCCTAATCCTCATCCTCACCATATACCTAATCCTCAAGATCACCCTCATCCTCAAACTCATCCTAACCCTCACCCTCAACTTCTCCTTCATCCTAACCCTCACCCTCACCGAAAACATCACCCGAACCATAACACTCACCCTAAATCTAACCCTAACTCTAACCCTCACCCTAACCCAAACGATAAACCTTACCCTCATGCTCACCTTAAGCTTTATCCTCACACTAACATTAACTCTAAACCTAATGCTAACCATCACACTAACCCTAACCCTCTCCCTAACCCTAATCCTAACCCTCAATCTAACCCTCATCGTAAACCTAACCCTAAAACTAACCCTCACGCTACCCAACCCTAACACTCACCCTCACCCTAACACTCACCCTCACCATCGCCCTAATTCTAACCCTAAATTTAACCCTCACTCTAACCCTAACTCTTACCCAAACCCAACCCTCACCCTAATCCTTATCCTAACCCTCACCCTCACCCTCACCCTCACCCTAACCCTAAACCTAATCCTAACCTTCACCCTAACGCTCACCCTAAACCTAATGATAAACCTTACCCTCATGCTCACTCTAAAACTCCCCCTAAGTTTTATCCTCATACTAACCATAAGTCTAACCCTAACGCTAATCGTCAAACTAACCCTAACCCTCTCCCTAACACTAATCCTATCCCCAAACCTAACCCTCACCCTAAACATAACCCTAAACAAAACCCTCACCCTAACCCTAACCCTAAACCTCACCCTCAACCTAACCCTCACCATCACCCTAACCCTCACCATAAACCTAAACCTAAACCACACCCTCAACCTCACCCTCACCCTAACCCTCACCATCACCCTAAACTTCATTCTTAACCTAACCCTCACCCTAACCCTAAACCTCACTCTAAACCTAACCCTAACCTTAACCCTCACCCTAACCCTGAACCTTAACCTAACACTAACCCTCATCCTAACCCATACCCTAAACCTAACCCTAACCATAACCCTAACACTCACCCTATCACTAAACCTAACATTAAACCTAAACCTCACCCTAAGACGCACCCTAACGCTAACCCTCAAATTCATCATAACCTTAACCTAACCCTTGACATCACACTAAACCTAACCCTCGCCCTGACCCTAACACTCTTTTTAACCCTAACCCTAACTCTAACCCTAAACCTAACACTCACCCTTAAAACAACCCTAGCACTGACGCTCACCCTCACCCTCAGCCTAACCCTAACCCTAACCCTCACCCTCACCCTAAATATCACCCTAAACCTAACCCTCACTGTAACCCTAACCCTCACAATAACCATAACCCTAACATTAACCCTAAACCTTACACTAACACTCACCCTAACCCTAACCATCAAAGTCACCCTAAGCCTCAACCTAGCCCTTGCCATTACCCTAAACCTAACCCTTGCCCTAACCCTAACCCTCATCCTAACCCTAACCCTAATCCTAATCCTAACCCTAACCCTCATCCTCAGCCTCACCAAAAATCTAACCCTATCCCTAATCCTAAACCTAACCCTCACCCTCACCCTATCCCTAAACCAACCCTTGCACTAATCCTCACCCTAACCCTATTGCTAACTCTAAACCTTACCCTCACCCTAAACCTCACTCTAACTCTAAAGCTCACTATAAACCTAACCCTAATCCTAACCCTAATCCTCAACCTAACCCTAACCCTCAACCACAACCTAACACTCAACCTCACCCTCACCCTCACCCTCACCCTCACACTCACTCTAACCCTAACCCTAACATTAACCCTACACATAACCCTCACCCTAACCATCACCCTAAACCTAACCCTAACCCATAACCTCACCCTCACCCTAAATATCACCATAACCCTTACCCTCACCCTAACCCTAACCCTAAAACTAACCTTCACACTAAAGCTCACCCTAACCCTAATGATAAACCTTACCCTCATGCTTACTCTAAAACACCTCCTAAGCTTTATCCTCATACTAACCCTAACTCTAACCCTAACGCTAACTGTCACACTAACCCTAACACTCTCCCTAACCCTAATTCTAACCCTCAACCTAACTGTCACCATAAACCTAACCCTAACCCTAATCCTCACCCTAACCCTAACCCTCACCCTCACCCTAACCCTCACCGTCCCCCTAACCCTCACCATAAATGTAACAATAAACCACACCCTAACCCTCACCCTCACCCTCAACCTCACCCGAACCGTCACCTTCACCCTAAAACTCAGCTTCACCCTAAACGTCACCCTAACCCTAACCCTCAATCTAACCCTAATCCTAAACTTCATCCTAACCCTAACCCTCGAACTAACCCTCACCCTCAACCTAATCCTCATCCTAACCTTAACCCTAATACTTTCCTAACTGAAAACCTCACCCTCACACTCACACTCACCCTAAACCACAACATAACCATAGCCCTCGCCCTAAACCTAAACCTCACACTAACCTAACCCTAAACCTCAACCTCACCCTCACCCTAACCTTAAGCCTAACCCTCACCCTAAACCTCACATTCACCCTAAACCTAACCCTAACCCTCAACCTTACACTAAGCCTCAACCTAACCCTTACCCTCAACCTGACCCTACCCCTAACACTAACCCTAACCCTCACACTAACCCTAACCCTACCTCTCACCGTAACCCACACCCTCACCCTAACCATAACCCTAACCCTAACCCTAACCCTCACCCTAACTCTGACCCTAACATTCAACCAATACCTAACCCTCAAACTAACCCTCACATTCAACCTAATCCTCACCCTGACAATAACCCTAACTCTTACCTAACCAAAAACCTCACGTTCACCCTCATTCTCACCCTAACACTCACACTCACGCTAGCCCTAACCTTAACCCTAACCCTAACCCTAACCCTAATCCTAAACCTAACCCTCAATCTCACCCTCACCTAACCCTAACCCTAAATCTAACCTTCACCCTCACCCTCACCGTCACCCTCAGCCTTACAATAACCCTAACACAAATCGTAACCCTTACCCTCACACTCACCCTCACACTCACCCTTAAACTCACCCTCACCATAGCCCTCACCCTGAAACTAAACCTCACCCTAACCCTAACCCTAAACCACACTCTTACCCTAACCTTAACCCTAACCCTAACCCTAACAATAAACCTAAACCTAAACCTAATCCTAATTCTAACCCCTATCCTAACCCTAACAGTATACTTAAAACTCACCCTAACTCTAATCCTAACCCTAACCCTCACTCTCATTCTCACCGTCACCCTAACCCTGAACCTCAATATCACCCTCACCCTAACCCTCACACTAACCCTAGCCCTCACCCTATCTCTAACCCTAACAATCTCCCTCATCCTCACCCTCACCCTAACCCTAATCCAAACCCTCATGCAAAACCTCAACCTAACCCTAATTTTAGCCCTAACCCTTACCATAAACCTAATCCTGACCCTGACACTCACCCTCACCCTAAACCTAACCCTAACCCTCAACCTGACCCTAACCCTAACCCTAACCCTAACCCTCAACCTGACCCTAACCCTAACCCCAACCCTAACCATCACACTAACTCTAACCCTACTTCTCACCATAATGCTCATCCTCACCCTAACCTTAAACCTAACCGTAACCCTAAACCTCACCCTAACTCTGACCCTAACCCTCACCCTAAACCTAACCCTCACACTAACCTTCACATTCAGCCTAATCCTCACCCTGACAATAACCCTAACTCTTACCTAACCAAAACCCTCACGTTCACCCTCATTCTCACCCTAACACTCACACTAACGCTAGCCCTCACCTTAACCCTAACCCTAACCCTAACCCTAATCTTCACCCTCACCCTCACCATCACCCTCAGCCTAACCCTAACCCTAACCCTAATCCTAAACCTAACCCTCAACCTCACCCTCACCCTAACCCTAACCCTAAACCTAACCTTCACCTTCACCCTCACCCTCACCCTCAGCCTTAACATAACCCTAAACCAAATCGTAACCCTTAACCTCACACTCACCCTCACACTCACCCTTAACCTCACCCTCACCATAGCCCTCACCCTGAAACTAAACCTCAACCTAACGCTAACCCTAAACCTCATTCTTACTCTAAACCTAACCCTAACAATAACCCTAAACCTAAACCTAATCCTAACTCTAACCCTCATCCTAACCCTAAACCTATACCTAAAACTCACCCTAACCCCAATCCTAACCCTAACCCTCACCCTCACTGTCACTGTCACCCTAACCCTGATCCTCAACCTCACCCTCACCCTAACCCTAGCCCTCACCCTAACCCTAACCCTAACCCTCACCCTCACACACACACTCAGCCTAACACATAACCAAACCCTAATTCTAATGCTAACCCTCACACTCAATGTAACCCTAATCCTAACAATAAACCTCACTATCACCCTCACCCTCACCCTCATCCTAACCCTCACCCTGAACCTCAACCTCACCCTAACCCTCACCATCACCCTAAACTTCACCCTAACCGTAAACCTCACCCTAACCCTAAACATCACTCTAAACCTAACACTAAACCTAACCCTCACACTAACCCTAAACCTCACTCTAAACCTAACCCTAACCCTAACCCTCACCCTAACCCTAACACTAACTCTCACACTAACCCTAACTCTTACCCTAACCCTAACCCTAACCCTCACCCTAACCCTAACTCTAACCCTCACCCTAAACCTAACGCTGACCCAACCCTAAAACTAACCTTTACCCTCAACTAACCCTAAACTTAAACCTAACCCTCAACCTCAACCTCACACTAAACTTAACCCTAACTCTCACACTCACCCTAATCCTAATCCTAACCCTAACACACACCCTAACACCGTCACCCTAAACCTCACCGTCAACCTCACCTTCACCCTAACCCTCAAAATAGCCCTATACCTCACCCTCACCCTCACCCTAACCATAACCATAAAACTAACCCTAATCCTCACCCTAATCCTCATCCTCACCATAAACCTAATCCTCAAGATCACCCTCACCCTCAAACTAATCCTAACCCTCACCCTCAACTTCACCTTCATCCTAACCCTCACCCTCACCAAAAACATCACCCGAACCCTAACACTCACCCTAAACCTAAACCTAACCCTAACCCTCACCCCAACCCAAACGATAAACCTTACCCTCATGCTCACACTAAAACTCACGGTAAGCTTAATCCTCATACTAACATTAACTCTATCCCTAACGCTAACCATCACACTAACCCTAACCCTCTCCCTAACCCTAATCCTAACCCTCAATCTAAGTCTCATCGTAAACCTAACCCTAACATCAGCCCTAACCCTAACCCAACCCTAACTCTCACCCTCACCCTAACCCTCACCCTCACCATCACCCTAATTCTAACCCTAAACTTAACCCTCACTCTAACCGTAACTCTTACCCTTACCCTAACCCTAACCCTAACCCTTACCCTCACCCTCACCCTCACCCTCACCCTCACCCTAATCCTTACCCTAACCCTAACCTTCACCCTAACGCTCACCCTAAACCTAACGATAAACCTTACCCTCATGCTCACTCTAAAACTCCCCCTAAGCTTTATCCTCATACTAACCCTAAGTGTAACCCTAACGCTAACCGTCACACTAACCCTAACCCTCTCCCTAACCCTAATCCTATCCCCAAACCTAACCCTCACCCTAAACCTAAACCCTAACCAAAACCCTCACCCTAACCCTAACCCTAAACCTCACCCTCAACCTAACCCTCACCGTCACCCTAAACCTCATCATAAACCTAACCCTCACCTTAACCCTAAACCTCACTCTAAACCTAACCCTAATCCTAACCCTCACCCTAACCCTAAACCTCACCCTAACTCTCACCCTAACCCTAACCCTAAAACACACCCTAACCCTCACCCTCACTGTCACCAGAACCGTCACCCTCACCTTAACCCTCAGCCTCACCCTAAACATTAACCTAACCCTAACCCTCAATCTAACCCTAACCCTAACCCTCAGACTAACCCTAACACTCAAACTAACCCTCACCTTCAACTTAATCCTCAACCTAACCATAACCCTAACCCTTACGTAATGGAAACCCTCACACTCAAACTAACACTCACCATCACCATAGACCTCACCCTAAACCTAAATGTCACAATAACCCTCACCCTCACCTTCTCCCTAAACCTAACCCTAACCCTAACCCTCACTCTAACCCTCAACCTAACCCTAAACCTGAACATAAACATAAACCTCACCCTAATGCTAACCCTCACCCTAACCCTTATTCTCACACTAACCCTAAGGTAAACCCTAAAATTCACCCTCAGCATCACCCTAAACCTAACCCTTTCCCTCACCCCCACCAAACACTAACCCTAACCCTAACCCTCACCCTAACCCTAACACTTAACCTCACCCTAACACTAACCCTCAAAATAACCCACACCCTAACCCTAACCCTAAACCTAACCCTCACCCGCACTCTCAGCCTCACCCTAAACCTAAAGCTCACCCTAACCCAAACTCTTACACTAAACCTAACCCTACCCCTCAACCTAACACTCATCGTCAGCCAAACGCTAAACCTAAACCTCACTCTAAACCTAACCCTAACCCTAACCCTTACCCTCACCATAACCCTAACCCTAACCCTAACCATAATCCTCACCTAACGGAAAACCTCACCCTCACCCTCAGACTCACCCTAACCCACACTCTCACAGTAGCCCTCACCCTAAACCTAAACCTCACCCTAACCCTAACTCTAAACCTCACCCTCACCCGCACCCTAACCCTAACCCTAACTCTAAATCTAACCCCCACATTAATCCTCACCCTAAACCTAATGCTAACCCTAACCCTCACCCTCACCCTAACCCTCAACCTAACCCTTACCCTCAACCTGACCCTAACTCTAACCCTAACCCTAACCCCCAAACTAACCCTAACTCTCACACTAACCCTAATCCTACCTCTCACGCTAACCCTCACTTTCACCCTCACGCTAAACCTAACCCTAACCCTAACCCTCAGCCTAACTCTGACCCTAAAACTCACCCTAACCTTAACATTCACACTAACCCTCTCATTCAACCTAATCCTCACACTAAAAATAAACCTAACTCTTACCTAACCGAAACCCTCACGTTCACCCTCATTCTCAACCTAACACTCACACTCTCGCTAGCTGTCACCTTAACCCTAACCCTAACCCTAACCCTAATCTTCAACCTCACCCTCACCGTCAACCTCAGCCTTACCATAACCCTAACCCAAATCGTAACCCTTACACTCGCACTCACCCTCACACTCACCCTAAAACTCACCCTCAACATAGACCTCACCCTGAACATAAAATTCACCTTAACCCTAACCCTAAAGCTCATTCTTACCCTAACCCTAACCCTAACAATAACCCTAACCCTAAACCTAATCCTGATTTAAACCCAAATCCTAACACTAACCCTATAGCTAAAACTCACCCTGACCCTAATCTAAACCCTAAACCTCACCCACAATGTCACCGTCACCCTAACCCTGACCCTCAACCTCACCCTCACCATAACCCTCACACTAACCCTAGTCCTCCCCCTAACCATAACCCTAACCATCACTCTCACCCTCACACTCAGCCTAACACTTAACCAAACCCTAATCCTAAACCTAACCCTCACACTCACCCTAACCAAAATCCAACAATAACCCTCACCATCACCCTCACCCTCACTCTCACCCTAACCTTCACCATCACCCTAAACCTAACCCTCACCCTAACCCTAAATCTAACCCTAACCTTCACCCTCACCCTAACCCTAACCCTAAACCTCACTCTAAACCTAAACCTAACCATAACCCTCACCCTAACCCAAACACTAACCCTCACCCTAAACCTAACCATACCCTAACCCTAACCCTAACCCTAACACTAATCCTCAACTTAACCGTAACTCTAACTCTCACCCTAAAACTAACTCTTACCATAACCCTAAACCTAAACCGTACCCTCACCTTAACCCTAACCCTAACCCTAACCCTCAACCTCACCCTCACCCTAAACTTAACCCTAACTCTCACACTCACCCTAACCTTAATCCTAACCCTAACCCACACCCTCAATGTCACCCTCATCCTAACACTAACCGTCAACCTCACCTTCACCCTGACCTTCAAACTAACCCTAACCCTCACCCTCACCCTTTCCTTAACCCTAACACTAAAATTAACCCTAATCCTCACCCTAACCCTCATCCTCACCCTAAACTTAACCCTCAAGATCACCCCCACCCTCACCCTAACCCATACCCTCATCCGAACCATTACCCTCACCCTTACCCTAAACCTAAACCTAACTCAAAACCTAACCCTAACCCTCACCCTCACCATAACCCTTATCCTCACACTAACCCTAACGCTAAACCTCACCCTCACCCTCACCCTAACCCTGACAGTAAACTTAACCCTGACTTTAAACTTAACACTTACTCCAACCATAACCCTAACGCTCACAATAACCCTCACCCTAACCCTTATCCTCACACTAACCCTAAGCCTAACCCTCAACCTCACCCTCACCCTAACCCTAACCTGAAATCTAACCCTCACCCTAATCCTAACCCTTACACTAACCCTAACCATAAACCTCACACTAAGCCTCACCCTAAACCTAAACCTACCCCTATCCCTCACCTTCACCCTCACACTCTTCCTAACCGTAACCCTGAACCTTACCCTAACCCTAAACCTAACCCTAAACCTAACAATAACCCAAACCCTAACCCTAATTCTAATCCTAACCCTCACCCTAACGCTAACCCTAAACCTAAAACTCACCATAACCCTAATCCTAACCTTAAACCTCACACTCACTGTCACTCTCACCCTAACCCTGGCACTACACCTCACCCTTACCCTAACCCTAGCACTAACCCTAACCCTCTCCCTAACCCTAACCCTAACACTCACACTCACCCTAACCCTAACCCTAACCCTAACAATAACTCTCACCATCATCCTCACCCTAACCCTCACCAGAACACTAAACCTAACCCTACCCCTCACCCTAAACTTCACCCTAATCCTAACCCAATCCCATACCCTAAACCTTATGCTAACCTGAACCCTAACCCTCACCCTAGCACACAACCTCACCCTAAGCCTCACCCTCACCCTCACCCTAATCCTAACCCTAACCATAACACTCAACCTAATCATAACACTCACCCTCACCCTCACCGTCAGTCTAACCCTCACCCTAAACCTAAACCTAACCCGCACGCGAACCCGAAACCGAACCCTCACCTGAAACCTCACCCTCACCCTAACCCTCAGCCTCACACTAAACATCCCCCTAACCTTAACCCTCACTCTAAACCTAACCATAACCAGAACACTAAACATAACCCAAACCCTTACCTACCCGAAAACCACACCCTCACCCTCACACTCAAGCTAACACTCACCCTCACCATAACCCTCACCCTAAACCTAAACCTCAACACAACCCTAACCCTAACCCTCACCCTAACCCTAACCCTAACCGTAACCCTCACCCTAAACCTCACTCTAACCCTAACCCTAACCGTAACCCTAACCCTCACCATAAGCCTTACCCTCACCCTAACCCTAACGCTAACCTTAACTCTCACCCTCAACCTAACCATAACCCTATCCCTCACCCTCACCCTCACCTTCACCGTAACCCTAACCCTAACCCCTAAATTCACCGTCACCATCACCTTTACCCTCACCCTCACCCTAACACTCACCGTCACCCTAAACATCAACCTAACCCTAACTCTCAACCTAACCCTAACCCTTACACTAACCCTAACCCTAACCCTAACCTTCAACTTAACCCTAACCCTAACACTAAACTTAACCCTCACCCTAACCCTAATGCTAACCCTAACACTCACCCATACCCTAAATCTCACTCTAAACCTTATCCTCACACTAACCCTAAACCTAACCCTCAACCTCAACCTCACCCTAACCCTAACCGTAAACTTAACCCTCACTCTAAACTTAACAATTACTCTAACCCTAAACCTAACCCTCACACTAATGCTCACCCTAACCCTTATATTCACACTAACCCTAAGCCTAACCCTCAACCTCACCCTCACCCTAACCCTAACCCTAACACTAACGCTCACCCTCACCCTCACCCTCAACCTCAACCTAACCCTAACCCTCACCCTAACACAAACCCTTACCCTAACCCTAACTCTACTCCTCATACTAACGGTCAACCTCAGCCTAACCCTAAACTTAAAACTCACCCTAAACCTCGCCCTAATCCTAACCCTAACCCTTACCCTCACCCTAACCCTAAGCCTAATCCTTATCTAACTGAAAACCTCACCCTCACCCTCAGACTCACCCTAACCCCCACCCTCACCATAGCCCTCACACTAAACCTAAACCTCACCCTAACCCTAACCCTAAACCTCACCCTCACCTTGACCCTAACCATAACCCTAACCCTAACCTAACATTCACCCTAACCCTCACGCTCACCCTAACCCTAACCCTCAAACTAACCCTAATCCTTCCTCTCACTGTAACCCTCACCCTCACCCTAACCCTGAACCTAATCCCTATCCTAACCCTCAACCTAACTCTGACCCTAACCCTAACCCTCCCACTAACCCTCACATTCAACCTAATCCTCACCCTAAAAATAAACCTAACTCTTACCTAACCGAAACCCTGACGTTCACCCTCATTCTCACCCTAACACTCACACTCATGCTACCCCTCACCTTAACCCTCACCCTAACCCTAACACTAATCTTTACCCTCACCCTCACTGTCAGCCTAACCCTCACCGTAAAACTAACCCTAACCCACAACCTAACGCTCACCCAACCCCGAACCCTCAACCTCACCTGAACCCTCACCCTCATCCTAATCCTCAGCCTCACAAAAAACATCTCTCTAACCCTAACCCTCACTCTAAATCTAACCATAACCCTAACACTAACCATAACCCAAAACCTTACCTAACAGAAAACCACACCCTCACCCTCACCCTAACCCTCACCCTCACCATAGCCCTCACCCTAAACCTAAACCTCAACATAACCCTAACCCTAACCCTCACCCTAAACCTCACCCTAATCCTAACCCTTACCATAACCCAAACCCTCACGCTAACTCTCATCCTCACCCTAACCCTAACGCGAAACCTAACTCTCACCCTCACTCTAACCCTAACCCTAACCTTCATCCTCACCCTCACCCTCAGCCTCACCTTATCCCTTACCCTAAATGTAATCATAACCCTAACCCTCACCTTCACCATAACCCTAACCCTAACCACAACATTCACCTTTACCATCAACTTCACCCTCACCGTCACCGTAAACATCACCCTAAACCTAACCCTCAACCTAACCCTAACCATTACACTAACCCTAACCCTAACTCCAACACTCAACTTAACCCTAACCCTAAGACTAACCCTAACCCTCACCCTAACACTAATGCTAACACTAACACTCACTCTCACACTACACCTCACACTAACCCTTATCCTCACATTAACCCTAAACGTCACCCTCAAACTCACCCTCACCTAACCCTAACCCTAAACTTAACCCTCATTCTAACCTTAACAATTACTCTAACCCTAAGCCTAACACTCACATTAACGATCACCCTAACCCTTATCCTGACACTAACCCTAAGCCTAACCCTCACCCTCACCCTAACCCTAAACTTCACCCTAACCCAAAACCTTACCCTAAACCTAACTCTACTCCTCACCGTAACCCTCACCCTCAGCCTAAACCTAAACCTAAACCTCACCCTAAACCAAACCCTAATCCTAACCCTAACCCTTACCCTCACCCTAACCCTAACCCTAACCCTAACCCTAATCCTAACCCTAATCCTTACCTAATGGAAAACCTAACCCTCACCCTCAGACTCACCATAACCCACACCCTCAACGTAGCCCTCACCCTAAACCTAAACCTCACCCTAAACTTAAAGCTAAACCTCACCCTCACCCTCACCCTAACCCTAACCCTAACCTAACACTCACCCTAACCCTCACCCTCACCCTAACCCTAATCCTAAACCTAACCCTCACCTTAATCCTCACCCTAACCATAAGGCTAACCCTAACCCTCACCCTCACACTAACCCTCAACCTAACCCTTACCCTCAACCTGACCCCAACCCAAACCCTAACCCTAACCCTCACACTAACCCTAACCCTCACACTAACCCTAACCATGCCTCTCACCGTAACCCTCACCCTCACCCTAACCCTAAACCTAACCCTAATCCTAACCCTGAACCTAACTCTGACCCTAACACTCACCCTAACCCTAACTCTCACACGAACCCACACATTCAACCTAATCCTCACCCTAAAAATAACCTAACTCTTACCTAATCGAAAACCTCATGTTCACCCTCATTCTCATCCTAACACTCACACTCATGCTAGCCCTCACCTTAACACTCACCCTATCCCTAACTCTAATCTTCAACCTCACCCTCACGATCAGCCTAACCCTCACCCTAACACTAACCCTAACCCACAACCTAACCCTCACCCGACCCCGAACCCTCAACCTCACCTGAACCCTCACCCTCTCCCTAACCCTCAGCCTCACAATAAACATCTCCCTAACCCTAATCCTTACTTTAAACCTAACCATAACCCTAACACTAACCATAACCCAAACCCTTACCTAACCGAAAACCACACCCTCACCCTCACACTCACCCTAACCCTCACCCTCACAGTAGACCTCACCCTAAACCTAAACCACAACATAACCCCAACCCTAACCCTCAAACTAACCCTAACCCTAAACCTAACCCTCACCATAAACCTCACCCTAATCCTAACCCTAACCGTAACCCTAACCCTCACTCTAACCCTCATCCTCACCCTAACAATAACGCTAACCGTAACTCTCACCCTCCCCCTAACCCTAACCCTAAACCTCACCCTCACCCTCACACTCAGCCTAAAACTTAACCAAACCATAATCCTAACCCTAACCTTCACACTCACCCTAACCCTAATCCTAACAATAACCCTCACCATCACCCTCACCCTCACCCTCACCCTAATCCTCACCCTAAAACTCACCCTCACCCTAACCCTCACCGTCACCCTAAACTTCACCCTAACCCTAACCCTCACCCTAACCCTAAACCTAACCTGAAACATAACCCTCACCCTAACCCTAACCCTTTCACTAACCCTTAAAATAACCCTTACATTAACCCTAATCCTAACACTCACACTAAGCCTCACCCTAAACCTGAACCTAACCAAAACCCTCACCTTCACCCTAACCCTGATCCTAACCCTAAACCTGAACCTTACCCTCACCCTAACCCTAACCCTTACCGTAACCAAACCCCTACCCAAAACCCTAACTCTCAGCCTCACCCTTTCCCTAAACCTAAACCCAACATTCACTGTCACCCTCACCCTCACCCTAAACCTCACAGTCACCCTAAACATCACCCTAACACTAACCCTGAACCTAACCCTAACACTTACACTAACCCTAACCCTAAACCTAACCCTCATCCTCTCCCTTACCCTAACCCTTACCCTCACCCTCACCCTAACCCTAACCCTAAGCATCACCCTCACCCTAACCCAAGCCCTAACACTAACCCTAACCCTCACCCTAACCCTACACCTTACCCTAAACTTAACCCTAACCGTCACCCTAACCCTCACTATAAACCTAACCCTCACTCTCACCCTCACCCGAAACTTCACCCTCACCCTAACCCTCAGCCTCACCCTAAACGACACCCTATCCCTAACCCTCAATCTAACCCTAACCCTCACCCTAACCCTAATACTAAAAGTAAACCTCACCCTCAACCTAATCCTCACCCTAAACCTAACCCTAATCCTTACCTAATTGAAAACCTCACCATCACCCTCACACTCACCCTAAACCACACCCTCACCGTAGCCCTCACCCTAAACCTAAACCTCACCCTTACCCTAACCCTAAACCTCACCCTCACCCTCACCCTAACCCTAACTCTAACCCTAACCCTAACCTCACACTCACCCTAACCCTAAATATAATCCTAACACTCACATTAATCCTCACCCTAACCCTAAAGCTAAACGGAACCCTCAACCTCACACTAACTCTCACCCTTAACCTTAACCTCAACCTGACCCTAACCCTAACCCTAACACTCACACTAAACCTAACCCACACACTAACCCTAACCCTACCTCTCTCCCTAACCCTCACCCTCACCCTAACCCTAATCCTAACCGTAACCCTAACCCTTACCCTAACTCTAACCCTAACCCTCACCCTGACGCTCACCCTCACACTAACCCTCACATTCAACCTCATCCTCACCCTAACATTAATCCTAACTCTTCCCTAACCAAAACCCTCACCTTCACCCTCAATCTCACCCTAAACTTCACACTCACCCTATCCCTCACCGTAAACCTAACCCTAACCCTAACCCTAAAATTCACCCTCACCCTCACTATCACCCTTAGCCTAACTCTAACCCTAACCCTAGTCTTAAACCTAACCCTCAAACTCACCCTCACCCTAACCCTAACACTAAACCTAACCTTCACCCTCACCCTCACCGTCACCCTCAGCCTTACCATAACCCTAACCCAAATCGTAACACTTTCTCTCAACCTCACACTCACACTCACCCTAAACCTCACCCTCACCATAGCCCTCACCCTGAACCTAAACCTCACCATAACACTAACCCTAAACCTCACTCTTACCTTAACCCTAAACCTAAACTTACCAATAACACTAACCCTAACCCTCATTTTAAATCTAACCCTCATCCTAACCCTAAACCAATACCTAAAACTCACCCTAACCCTAATCCTAAACCTAATCCTCACCCTCACTGTCACCGTCACCCTAACCCTCACCCACAACCTCACCCTCAGCCTAACCCTCACACTAACCCTAGGCCTCACCCTAACCCTAACCCTAACCCTCACCCTCAACATCACCCTCACCCTAACCCTTAACCTCAAACTCACCTTCACCCTAATCCTCATAGTCACCCTAAACTTCACGCTAACCCTAACCCTCACCCTAACCCTAAACCTAACCCTAACACTCTCTCTCACCCTAACCCTAAACCTAAACCTAACTCTATACCTAACCCTAAACCTTACCCTCACCCTAACCCTTATCCTCAAACTTAACCCTAAAGCTAACCCACACCCTCACCCTCACCCTAACCCTCACCCTAAACTTAACCCTCACCTAAACTTAACACTTACTCTATCCCTAACCCAAACGCTCACACTAACCCACACCCTAACCCTTATCCTCACACTAACCCTAAGCCTATCCCTCAACCTCACCCTCACCCTAAACCTAACCTGAAACCTAACCCTCACCCTAACCCTAACCCTTACACTAACACTAAAACTAACCCTCACACTAAGCCTCACCCTAACCCTAAACCTAACCCTAACCATCACCTGCACGCTCACCCTCACCCTAACCCTAACCCTGAACCTTACCTTCATCCTAACCCTAAACCTTACCCTAACCAAAACCCAACTCCTGAACCTAAACCTCACCCTCACCGTAACCCTAGCCCTAACACTAACCCTAACCCTCACTCTAACATTAAACCTTACCCTAACCCTAACCCTCACCGTCAACCTAACCCTCAATATAAACCTAACCCTAAACCACACCCTAACATCACCCTCACCCTCACCCGAACCTTCACGCTCACCCTAACCCTCAGCCTCACCCTAAACATCACCCTAACCCTAACCCTCAATCTAACCCTACACCTAACCATCAACCTAACCCTAACCCTAAATCTAACCCTCAGCCTCAACCTAACCCACACCCTAACCCTAACCCTAATTCTTAGCTAACTGAAAACCTCACCCTCACCCTCACACTCACTCAAACCCCACCATCACTGTAGCCCACACCCTAAGCCTAAACCTCACCCTAACCCTAACCCTAAACCTCACCCTCACCCTAACCCTAACCCTAACACTAACCCTCAACCTAACCCTCACCCTCACCCTCACCCTAACCCTAACCCTAAAACTAACCCTCACATTAATCCTCACCCTAACCCTAAAGCTAACCCTAACCCTCACCCTAATCCTAACCCTAACCTTAACACTTAACCTCAACCTAACCCTATCTCTAACCCTAATCCTCACACTAACCTAATCCTCACACTAACCCTAACCCTAACCCTAACTCTCACCCTAACCCTAACACTCAAACTAAAACTCACCCTCAACCTAATACTCACCCTAACCATAACCCTAAACTTCACTTAAAGGAAAACCTCCCTCTCACACTCACACTCACCCTAACAATCACCATCACCGTAGCCCTCACCCTAAACCTAAACTTCACACTAAAACTCACCCTAAACTTTACCCTAACCCTAACCCTAACCCTAACACTCACTCTAATGCTCACCCTAACACTAACCCTACCCCTAAACATAACCCTCACCCTAACTCTAACACTTACCCTAACCCTAACCCTAACCCTAAATCTCACCCTAACCCTAACACTAACCCAAATCCTCACCCTCACCCTAACCCTCACTTTAAGACTAACCCTAACACTAACCCTGACCCTAAAACTAACACTAACCCTAACACTCACCCTAACCATAACCCTCACCCTAAACCTTATCCTCACACTAACCCTAACACTAACCCTAACCCTCAGCCTCACAATCACTCTAACCCTAACCCTAACCCTCAACATCACCATCACCCTAACCCTAACCCTAACACTTACCCTAAACCTAACCCTAAAACTCACACTAATTCTCACCCTAACCCTAACCCTAACCCTAACATTCACCCTCACCCTCACCCTCACCCTAACCCTAACCCTAACCCAAAACCTTACCCTAACCCTAACCCTAACCCTCACCCTAACCCTCAACCTCAGCCTAACCCTAAACCTAAACCTCATTCTAAACCAAACCCTTATCTTAACCCTTACCCTCACCCTAAACCTAAGCCTAACGTTACCCTAACCCTAATCCTTACCTAACTGAAAACCTCACCCTCACCCTCACACTCACGCTAAGCGACAACCTCACCGTAGCCCTCACCCTAAACCTAAACCTCACCCAAACCCTAACCCTAAACTTCACCCTCACCCTCACACTAACCCTAACCCTAACCCAAACCTAACCCTCACCATAACCCTCAACCTCACCCTAAACCTAAACCTAAACCTAAACCTCACATTAATCTTCACCCTAACCCTAATGCTAAACCTAACCCTCACCCTCACCCTAACCCTCATCCTAACCCTTACCCTCAACCTGACCCTAACCATAACCCTAACCCTAAACCTCACACTAACCCTAACCCTCACAGTAACCCTAACGCTACCTCTAACCGTAACCCTCACCCACACCCTAACCCTAAACCTAACCCTAACCATAACCCTCACCCTAACTCTGACCCTAACACTCACCCTAACACTCACCCTAACAATAACCCCACATTCAACCTAATCCTCACCCTAACAATAACCCTAACTCTTACCTATCCGAAACCCTCACGTTCACCCTCATTCTCACCCTAACACTCACACTCACGCTAGCCCTCACCTTTACCCTCACCCTAACCCTAACCCTAATCTTAAGCCTCACCCTCACCGTCAGCCTAACCCTCACACTGAACCTAACACTAACCAACAACCTAACCCGAACCCGAACCCGAACCCTCAACCTCACCTGAATCCTCACCCTCAATCTAACCCTCAGCCTCACACTAAACATCTTCCTAACCCTAACCCTCACTCTAAACCAAACCATAACTCTAACACTAACCATAACCCAAACCTTTAACTAACCGAAAACCACACCCTCACCCTCACACTCACTCTAACACTCACCCTCACCATAGCCCTCACCCTAAACCTAAACCTCAACATAACCTTAATCGTAACCCTGACCCTAACCCTAAACCTAACCCAAACCCTCACCGTAAAACTCACCCTAATCCTAACCCTAACTGTAACCCTAACCCTCACGCTAACCCTCATCCTCACCCTAACCCTAATGCTAACCCTGACTCTCACCCTCACCCTAAACCTAACCCTAACCTTCACCCTTACCCTCACCCTCACTCTCATCCTATCCCTTACCCTAACCGTAACTATAAACCTAATCCTCACATTCACCTTAACCCTAAACCTAACCCCAACATTCACCGTCACAGTCACCTTCACCCTCACCATCACGCTAAACATCACCCTAACCCTAACCCTCAACCTAACCCTAACGCTTACACTAATCCTAACCCTAACTCTAACCCTCAACGTAACACTAACCCTAACCCTAACCCTAACCCTCACCCTAACCCTAATGCAAACCCTAACACTCACCCTCCCCCTAAACCTCAACCTAACCCTTATCCTCACACTAACCCTAAACCTATCCCTCACCCTCACACTCACCCTAACCCTAACCCTAAACTTAACCCTCACTCTAACTTTAACAATTACTCTAAACCTAACCCTAACCCACACAATAACGCTCACCCTAACCCTTTTCCTCACACTAAGCCTAACCCTCACACTAACCCTAACCCTAACTCACACCATAACCCTCACCCTCACCCTAACCCTAAACCTA
The DNA here is from genome assembly GCF_024711535.1 of Dipodomys merriami. Classification (NCBI taxonomy): domain Eukaryota; kingdom Metazoa; phylum Chordata; class Mammalia; order Rodentia; family Heteromyidae; genus Dipodomys; species Dipodomys merriami. Next base: position 822,360 of record NW_027204148.1, on the reverse strand, counting down.
ACCCTAACCCTAACCCTCACAATAATTCTGAACCTAACACTCACCCTTACCCTAACCCTCACCCTAACCCAAACCCTTACCCTAACCCTACCCCTACCCCTCACCCTCAGCCTAACCCTAAACCTCATTCTAAACCTAACCCTAACCCTTAACCTCACCCTAACACTAACCCTAACCCTAACCCTAATCCTTACCTAACTGAAGCCCACACACTCACCCTCAGACTAACACTAAACCTCACCCTCACCGTAGCCCTCACCCTAAACCTAAACCTCAACCTAAACCTAAACTTCACCCTCACCCTCACCCTAACCCTAACCCTAACCTAACCCTCACCCTAATCTTCACCCTCACCCTCACCATCACCCTCAGCCTAACACTAACCCTAACCCTAATCCTAAACCTAACCCTCAACCAAACCCTCACCCTTACCCTAACCCTAAACCTAACCCTAAACATCAACCTAACCCTCACCCTAACCCTAAACCTAATACTAACCCTCATCCTAACCCTAAAAATCTCCCTCACTATAACCCGAAACCTAACCCTAAACCTCACCCTAACCCTAACCCTCATCCTCACCCTAACCCTAACCCTAACAGTAACCTTCACACCAACCCTAAACCTCACACTAACAATAACCCTACCCCTGAACCTAACCCTCATCATAAACCTAAGCCTAACCCTAACCCTCACCCTACCCTAACCCTAACCCTAACCATACCACTCACCCTAACACTCATCTAACCCTAAGCCTAACTCTAACACTCATCGTAACACTAACCCTAACACTAACTCTTATCCTGACCCTTACCCTCAGCCTAACCCTAACCCTCACGCTACCCCTTACCCTCACGCTAACATAACCCTAATCCTCACCCTAAACCTCACCCTAAACCTAACTCTAAACCAATCACTAACATTAATCCTCACTAGAAATCTCACCCAAAAACTAACCCTAACCCTAACCGTAACCATCACCCTACCCCTCACCCTAAACCTAACCATAACCCTAAATCTCACACTCACCCTAACACTCACTCTAAACCTTACCCTCATTTTAACCATCACCCTTACCCTAACCATCACCCTAATCCTAACCCAAACCCTAACCCTCACACTCACCCTAACCATAACCCTAACCCTAACCCTCATCCTAACCCTCAACCTAACCCTAAAGCTAAACACAAACCTCACCCTCACCCTAAACATTACTCTCACCCTAACCCCAATGCTTACCCTAACCCTCACGCTAACCATAACCCTAATACTCACCCTCAACATAAACCTAACCCTAACCCTAACCCTCACACTAAACCTAATCCTCACGCTAACCCTAACCCTAACCCTCAGCATAACCTTCACCCTAACCCTAACCCTAACCCTAACCCTCACCCTCTCACTGCCCTTAATCGTCAGCCTAAACCTAACACTAACCCTAACTCTAACCGAAACAATAACACTAAACCTAACCCTCTCCCTAAACCTAAACCTAACCCTAAACCTCAGACTAAATGTAACCCTCACAATAACCCTAATCCTACCCCTCAGCCTAACCCTCACCCTAACCCTAACCGTAACCTTAAGCCTCACCCTATCCCTAACCCTAACCCTAACACTCATTCTCACCCTTGTCCTCACCCTAACACTGAACCTAACCCTAACCCTCACCCTAACCCTCACCTCACCCTAAACGTAACTCTCACCCTTACCCTAACCGTAAACATCACCCTCACCCTCACCCTCACCCTCAACCTAAACCTAACACTAATCCTAACCCTAACCCTCACCCTCACCCTAAACATTACCCTCACCCTAACCCCAATGCTAACCCTAACCCTAACGCTAATCCTCAACCTCAATGTAAACCTAACCTTCACACTAAACCTAACCCTCACCCTTATCTAAACTTTACCGTAACCCTAACCCTAATCCTAACCCTCATCCTCACCCTAATTCTCACAGTACACCTTACCTCACCCTCACATTTACCTTCAAACTAATCCTAAATCTCAACCTAACCCTAACCCTAACCCTCAACATCACCCTCACCCTAAGCCGATGCCTCACACAAATCCTAGCCCTAACCCTAACCGTAATCCTTCACCTCACCGTAACTCTAACCCTAACACTAACCATAACCCTAACCATCACCCTAATACTCACCCTAATCCTCAAACTCACCCCAAACCTCATTGTCACCCTAAAACTCAACCTAACCCTAACCCTCACCCACACACTAACTCTCATCCTCACCCCAACACTCACCTTCACACTAATCCTCACCCTCAACCTAAACATCATCCTAACCATAACCCTCACCCTAACCGTAAACCTATCCCTCACCATAAACCTAACCCTAACTCTAACCCTCACGCTCACCCTAATCCTATCCCTAAACCTAACCCTAACCCTTACCCTAACCATAACCCTCACACTCACCCTCACCCTCATCCTAACCATACCCCTAACCCTAATCCTACACTAATCCTAACCCTAACCCTAACCCTCACCCTAACCCTAACCCTAACATTAACCATAGCACTCACCCTAACCCTAACCTTAACTCTAAGCCTAAACCTAAACCTCACCCTCACGCTAACCTTCACCCTAACCCTTACCCTAACCTAACCCTCACCCTAACCCTAACCATACCCCTCTCCCTACCCTCATCCTAACCCTAACCCTAACCCCAAACCCTAACACTAACCCTCACCCTAACCCTCACACTCAGCCAAAACCTAATCCTAAGCCTAAACTTCACCCTTACCCTAACCCTTACCCTAACCCTAACCCTAAACGCGTAACCCTCACCCTCACCCTAATCCTCACCCTAAACTTTACACTCACCCTCACCTTTACCCTCAAACTAACCCTAAACCTCAACCTAACCCTAACCATCAACCTCACCATCACCCTAAGACTCATGCTAACCATAACCCACACTCTCACCCTAACCTTCAACCTAACACTTTACCTCACCCTAACCCTAACCCTAACCCTCACACTAAACCTAAACCTCAACCTAACCCTAACCCTACATTTCACGCTAACCCTCACCCTAACCCTCAACCTAACCCTAATCCTAACCCGAACCATCACCCTCACCCTACCTCTCACCATCAACCTAACCCTCACCCTAACCCTAACCATCACCCACACCCTAAACCTCACCCAAACCTGATCCCTCACACTAACGCTAACGTAATTCTCACCCCCACCCTAAACATCACCCTAAACCTAACCCTCACCCTAACCCTAACCCTCATGCTAACCCTAATACTCACTCTAACACTCAACCTCACCCTATTCCTCACCCTAACCCTAACCCTTACCCAACCGAAAGCGTGACCCTCATCCTCACCTTCACCCTAAACCTCACCCTCACCTTAGTCCCCAACCTAAACCTAACCCTAACCTTAAACATCACCGTCACCCTCACCCTAAACCTAAACCTAACCGTAACCCTCAACCTAACACTCACCCTAAACCCAACCCTAACCCGCAACCTAATCCTAACTCTAACCCTAATGTTAACCTAAACGTCACACTAAATCTCAACCTAAACCTTACCCTCACCCTAACACTAACACTAACCCTAACCCTAACCCTCACACTAAACTTAACCCTCACCCTAACCCTAACCCTTAACTTCACCCTCACCCTAACCCTCAACTTAACCCTTACCCTCACGCTAACCCAAACTCTAACCCTAACCCTAACCCTCACACTAAACTTAACCCTCACCCTAACCCTAATTCTAACCCTAACCGAAACCCTCACCCCACCCTCAACCTCACCCTCAGCCTAACCCTTACCCTAAACCTAATCCTAAATCTAACCCCCACCCTCAGGCTGACCCTAAACCTAAACCTATCCCTCACCCTCACACTCACCCTAACCCTAACACTTACCCTAACAATAACCCTAATCCTAACAATAACCCTCACACTAAACCTAACCTTCACCAAAACCCTAGCGATCACCCTCACCCTAATCCTCACCCTCACCCGAAACCTCACCCTAAAACTAAACCTAACCTCTCTGTCACCCTAACCCTAACCCTAACCCTAACCCTAAACCTCAACCTAACCCTCACCCTACTCCTAACCCTAAACCTAACCCTCACCCTAACACTAACCCTAACCCTGACCCTAAACTCACCCTCATCCTAACCGTCACCGTCACCATCTCCCTAACCCTCCCCCTAAACCTTAGACTCACCCTAAACCTAACCCTAACCCTAACCATCAAACTAACCCTAACCCTCACACTAACCCTAACCCTACCTCTCACACTAACCCTCATCATATCCCTAAACTTAACTCTCACGCTCACCCTAACCATAGCCCTAACCGTCACCCTAACCCTAACACTCAATCTCACCCTCACCCTCAGCCTAAACCTAACTCTAACTCTAATACTAACCCTATCCCTCACCATCACCCTCACCCTAACTCTAACCCTAACCCTAACGCAAACCTCACACTAACCATAATACTGACACTAAACCTCACCCTCACCCTAGCCCCCACACTAACCCTATCCCTACCCCTAAACCTAACCTTTACCCTAAACCTAACCCTAACCCTCAGTCTAACCCTAAGCCAAATCCTAACCCTCACCCTCACCCTAGCCCTCACCCTAACCCTATTCCTAACCCTAGCCCTAAAATAAACCTAACCTGGACCCTCACACTCAAATACCCCTTAATCCTCACCCTAACCTTAACCCTAACATTAACCCTAACCCGCAACCTAACCCTCACCAAAACCCTTAGCCTAAACCTAAGCCTAACCTTCACCCTCACCCTTACACTAACCCTAATCCTAATCCTAACCCTCATCCTAACCCTCACCCAAACCCTAACCCTAACAATAAGCTTAATCATAACCTTAACGCTAAGCCTAACCCTCACCCTAACACTAACCCTAACCTTAACCCTCACACTAAACCTAACTCTCAACCTAAACCTAAAACTATGCCTCAGCATAACACTCACCCTCACCCTAACCCTAACCTTAATCCTCCCGCTATGCCTAACCATAACCCTAACCCTCACCCTCAACCTAGCCCTCACAATAAGCCTAACCCGAACCCTAAACCTCACCCTAACCCTAACACTCACCCTGACCCTCACCCTCACCTAAACTTCACTCTAACCCTTACCCTCACCCTAACCCTAACCCTAACACTAATAATAACTCTCACCCTAACCCTAACCCTAACCCTGACCCTGACCCTCACCCTCGCCCTAAGCCTTACCCTAACCCTAATCCTAAACCTAAACCTAAACCTAACCCTAAACCTAACCATCAAACTAACCCTAACCCTCACCCTTCCCCTCAACCTACCCCTAACCCTAACCCTCATCCTAACCCTAATCCTAACCCTAACCCTAACCCTAACCCTAACCTTAACCTCACCCTCACCCTAACCCTCACCCTACCCCAAACCCTCGCCCTTATCCTCACCCTCAGTCTAACCCTAAATCTAATCGTAATCCTAAGCCAAATGCTCACCCTCACCCTAACTCTAACCCTAACACAACCTTAACACTCACCCTAACTCTAACCCTAACCCAACCCCAACCCTCACTGTCACCCTTTCCCTCACCCTAACCCTAACCCTCAACCACAACCTAACCCTCAATCTCACCCGAAACTTCACCCTCACTCTCACCCGAAACTTCACCCTCACCCTCACCCTCACCCTAAGGGGAACACTAACCCTAACCCTAACCCTAACCCTCACCGTAACACTAAACTTACCCAAAACTTCACCCTAACACTAACCCTCACCCACACCCTAAAACTCACCTAAACTTGAAACCTCACCCTAAAGCTAACGTAATAATCAACTCTACCCTAAACATCACCTTAAAACTAACCCCCACCCTTACCCTAACCCTTACCCTCACTGTAACGCTAACCCTCCCCCTAACATTCAACCTCACCCTAATACTCACCCTAACCCTAACCCTTACCTAATTGAAACCCTCATCATCATCCTCAGCTTCAACCTAACCCACACTCTCACCCTAGCCCCTAACCTAACCCTAACCCTAACCCCAACCATCACCCTCAACCTCACCCTAACCCGAAACCTAACCCTAACCCTCAACCTAACCCTCACACTCACCCTAACCCCAATCCTAACCCACACACTAATCCTAACGCTAACCCTAACCCTAACCTCACCCTCAACCTAAATCTTACCCTAACCCTTAACCTCACCCTAAAACTATCCCTAACCCTAAACCTAACCCTCACCCTAAAACTAACCCTCACCCTAAACCTAACCCTTAACTTCACCCTCACCCTAACCCTCACCCTAACCCTTACCCTCACGATAACCCTAACTCTAACCCTAACCCTAACCTTCACAATAAACCTAACCCTCACCATAACCCTAATCCTAACCCTAACCGAAACCCTCACCCCACCATCAACCTCACCCTCAGCCTAAGCCTAAACCTAACGCTAACCCTAAACCTCACAATAACCCTCACCAGAATCCTAACCCTAATCGAAACCCTCACCCCACCATCAACCTCACCCTCAGCCTAAGCCTAAACCTAACACTAACCCTAACCCTCACCCTAACCCTCACCGTCACCCTGACCGTAACCCTCAACCTAAAACTTACACTCACCCTAAACCTAACCCTAACCCTAACCCTCAAATTAACCCTAACCCTCACACTAACCCTAACCATACCTCTCACATTAACCCTCATCATAACCTAACCCTAACCCTAAACTTCACCCTAACCCTAACCCTAATCCTCACCCTAACCCTAACACTCAATCTCACCCTCACCCTCGGCCTAAACCTAACCCTAAACCTAATCCTAACCCTATCCCTCACCCTCACCCTCACCCTAACTCTAACCCAAACCCTAACCCTAACCCTCAACTTAACCCTAACCCTAAACCTCACCTTCACCCTCACTTTAAGCCTAACCTTAACCCTAACACTAATACTAAACCTAAACCGCACACTAACCCTAACCCTCAACCTCACCCTAACCCTCACCCTAACCTTAACCATCACCCACACCCTAAAACTCACCCAAACCTGGACCCTCAACCTAATGCTAACGTAATCTTCACCCCCACCCTAAACATCACCCGAAAACTTACCCTCACCCTAACCCAAACCCTAAACCTCACGCCAAACGTAACCCTCAGCCTAACACTCAACCTCACCCTATTCCTCACCCTAACCCTATCCCTTACTAAGCAAAACCCTCACCCTCATCCTCACCTTCACCTTAACACTCACCCTCACCCTAGCCCTCAACCAAACACAAACCCTAACCCTACTCATCCCCCTCACCCTCACCCTAACCCAAAACCTAACCATTACCCTCAACTTATCCCTCAACCTCACCCTAACCCAAAACCTCACCCACACCCTAATCCTAACGCTAACCATAGCCTTAACCTCACCCTCACCCTAAATCTCACCCTAACCCTTACCATCACCCTAACACTAACCCTGACCATTACATTAAACCTAAACCTCACCCTAACCCTAAACCTTACCTTCACCCTCACCCTATATTTTACCCTCACGCTAACCCTAACTCTAACCCTAATTCTAACCCTCACACTAAACCTAACCCTCACCCTAACCCTAATCCTAACCCTAACCATAAATTCATCCCACCCTCAACCTCACCCTCAGCCTAAACCTAACCCTAACCCTAATCCTAACAGTAACCCCCACCCTCAGGCTCACCCTAACCCTAACCCTAACCCTCACTCTCACCCTCACCCTAACCCTTACCCTAACACTAACAATATCCCTAACCCTAACCCTCACACTAAACATAGCCTTCACCCAAATCTAACCATCACCCCCACCCTAACCCGAACCCTCACCCGAACCCTCACCCTAAGCCTAAACCTAACCCTCCCTCTCACACTAACCCTAAGCCTAATCCTCCGCCTCACACTAACCCTAACCCTAACCCTAAGCTTAACCCTAACCCTAACCCTAACACTCACCATAACCCTCACTCTAACACTAACCCTAAACCTAAACCTAACCCTTACCCTAAAAGTACCCCTAACCCTCATCCTAACCCTAACCCTCAACATCACCCCCAACCACAGCCTAAACCTAACAATAACCCTAATCCTAACCTATACCTCACCCTCACCCTAAATCTCATGCTAACGCTAACCCTAACCGTCACGATAACTCTCACCCTAATCGTAACCCTAACCCTCACCCTAACCTTCAACCAAACTCTAACCCTCACCCTCAAACTCCCCCAACCCTCAGCCTAACCCTAACCCTAACATTAAAGCTAACCCTCAGCCCAACCCTCACCATAAACCTAAGGTTAACCCTAATCCTAACACTTACCCTCATCCTCAACCTCACCCTAAGCCTAACCATAACCCTAACACTAATCCTAAACCTAACACTTACCCTCACCCTAACCCAAACCCTCAACCTAACCCTAACCCTAAACCTCATCCTAACCCTCACACTAACCCTAACCCTAACCTTCACCCTAAACCTAACACTCAATCTCACCCTCACCCTCAGCCTAAACCTAATCCTAACCCTAATCCTAAAGGTATCCCTCAACCTCACCCTCACCCTAACTATAACCCTAACCCTCACACTAACCCTAACACTAATATTAAACCTCACCCTCACCCTAACCCTCACCCTAACTCTGACACACACCCTACCCCTCACCCTAACTCTAACTCTTACCCTAACAATAAACCTAACCTTCACCCGAACCCTAACCATACACCTCAACCTAAGCCTCAACCTAACGCTAATCCTACGCCTCTCCCTAACCCAAACCCTCACCCTAACCCTCACGCTCAACCAAGCCCTCACCCTAAACCTTAACCCTAACCCTACTCAAATCCCTCACCTCAACCCTCACCCTAACTCTAAACCTAACCCTCACCCACACCCTCACCTTCATCCTCAGCCTAAACCTAAGCCTAACACTAACCCTAACTGTAAACCTCACACTTAACCTAATGCTCATCCTAACCCTAAGCCCGACCCTAACCTTAACCCTCACACTAAACCTAACCCTCACGCTAACCCTAACCCTACCCTTCAGTCTAACCCTCACCCTAACCCTAACCCTAACCCTAAACCTCACCCTATCACTAACCCTAAACCTAACCCTTTCCCTCACCTTAACCCTCACCCTAACACTAACCCTCCCCCTCATTCTCACCCTCAGACTACACCTAACCCTAACAATAATCCTAACAATAAAACTCACCCTCAACCTCAAACTAACTCTAACCCTAACCCTAACCCTAACCCTCACCCTAAACAACGCTAACCCTAACCCTCACCCTCAACCTAACATTCACCCTCAATCTAGACCACACCCTAACCCTGAACCTCACCCTAACCCTAACCCCCAACCTAACCCTAACCCTCACCCTCACCCTAACCATCACCCTCACCCGAATCCTTATCCTAAGCCTCACCCTAACTCTCACCCTAACCCTAACCCTAACCCTCACCCTACCCTCACTCTAACCCTAAACCTAACCATAACTCTTACCCTAACCTTTACCCTAACACTTTCCCTGAAACTAAACCTCACCCTAACCCGAACCCTCCCACTAAACATAACCCTCACACTTACCCTCACCTTAACCCTAACCCTGACAGTAACCCTAACCCTAATCCTCACCCTAACCCTAACCCTCATCCTCACACTAACCCTCACCCTTATCCTAACCCTAACCCTAACCCTCATCCTACCACTCACCATAACGATAACCCTAACCCTAACCCTCTCCCTGCGCCTCACCATAACCTTAACCCTAACTCTAACCCTAAGCCTCAACCTCACCCTCACCCTAACCCTAACCCTCACCCTTACCCTAACCCTCACCCTAAACCTAACCTTTAGCCTAACCCCCACCCTCACCCTAATCCTCACCTAAACCTTACCTCACGGTCACCCATACCTTAACACTAACCCCAACCCTCAAACTAACCCTAACCCTAACCTTCACCATCACCCTCACCCTAAGATTCACCCTCACCCTCACCCTCACACTAACCGTAACGGAAACCCTAACCCTCACCCTAACCATAATGGTCACCAGAACCTTAACCCTAACCCTCAAACTCACCATCACCCTAACACTTACCCTAACGCTAAACCTCACCCTAACCCTCATCCTAACCGTAACCCTAACATTAACCTTAACACTCACCCTAACCCTCACCTTAACACTAACCTAACCCTAACCCTCACCATCACGCTAATCCTCACCCTAACCCTTACCCTCACCTAACCCTAAAATTCACACTAAACATAACCCTCACCCTAACCCTTACCCTAAACCTAACCCTTAGCCTCACCCTAACCCTAAATTAACCCTAATCGTCACCCTAACCCAAACCCAAAAACCTAACCCTCATCCTCACCCTAACACTCACCCTCAACCTAACCCTAACCATAATCCTAACCCTCACACTAATCCTAACCCTCACCCTAACCCACAATGTAAACCTAACCCTAATCCTAATGCTCATCCTAACCCTAACCCTCACCCAAACCCTCACCCTCACCATCACCCTAGTCCGAAACCTACCCCTAACCCTAACCCTCATCCTCACAGTAAACCTAACCCTAACTCTCACACTCAACTTCAACCTAACCCTAACCCTCACCCTAAATCTTACCCACACCCTACCCTAACCCTAACAATAACCCAAACCCGAACCCTAACCCTAACACCCACCCAAACCCTAACCCTAACACTAAACCGAACCCTCACCAAAACCCTCACGCTCACACTAATCATCTCCCTAACCCTAACCCTAACACTTACCCTAAACATAACCCTCACGCTCACCCTTACACTAACCCTAACCCTAATCCTAACCCTCACCCTAACCCTTACCCTCACCGTAACACAAAAACTAAACCTAACCCTAACTCTCACACTAACCTTAACACTCACCCTAACCCTAACCCTAAACCTAACCCTCAAACTCACCCTAAACCTCACACTAACCCTTACCCTTACCCTACTCTAACCCTAACCTTAACCCTAATTGTCACCCTAACCCTAACACTCTCCAAACCCTAAGCCTAACACTAAACCTAACCCTCACCCTAAACCTCACCCTACCCTAACCTTCACCCTACACCTCACCCTAAGCCTTACACTAACCCTAACCCTCACCCTCAGCCTAGCCCTCACCATAAACCTAATCCTAACCTTAACCCTCACCCTAACCCTAACCTTCACCCTAACCCTTACCCTAACCTTAACCATCACCCACATCCTAACCCTAACCATAACCCACACCCTAGTCCTCACCCAAACCTTCACCCTCACCGAACCCTCACCCTCACCCTAACCCTCACCCTGACCCAAACACTCACCATAACCCTCACCGTCACACTAATCCTCACCCTAAACATAACCATAATATTTACCAACCACAAACACTCACCCTCACCCTCACTCTAAACCCCACCGTCACCATATCCATAACCCTAACCATACCCCTCACCCTAACACGAACACTAATCCAAATCCTCACCCTAACAGTCACTGTCACTCTAACCCTCACCCTAACACTAAGACTCACCCACAGCCTAACCCTCACCAAAAACCTCACCCTCACCCTAACCCTAGCCCTCACCCTAACTCTAACTCTAAACCTAACACTCATCCAACCCTAACACTGACCCTAAGCCGCCCCCTCCCCCTAACACTCACCCTAACCCTTACCCTCACCCTAACACTCACACTAACCCTAACCCTTACCCTAAAACTAACCCTCCCCCTCCCCCTTACCCTCACCCAAACCCTAATGCTAAACCTAACTCTCACCCTAACCCTTAGCCTAACCTTCATCCTCACCTTAACCCTTACCCTCTCCCAAATACTCACACTCACGCTAACCCTCACCCTCAACCAAAACATCACGCTAACCCTAACCCTCACCCTAACCCTAACCCTCACCCTAACCCTAACCCTCCCACTAACACTCAAACTGAACCTAATCCTCACCCTAACCATAACCATATCCCTTAACTAACCCAAACCCTCACTCTCACCCTAACCCAAACACTCAACCTAGGCCTCACCATAACCATAACCATAACCCTATCCTTCACCCTCAAATTCACCCTCACCCTCAGCTGACCCCTTAACCTAAACCTAATCATAACCCTAAACTTCACACTCACCCTCACACTCACCCTAACACTAACCCTAACCCTAACCCTCACCCTAACCCTTAACCAGACCCTAACCCTTACCCTAACACTAAGCCTAAATCTAACCCTCACCCTAACCCTAATCCTAACTCTCACCATGACCCTAAACTTCATCCTACCCTTTACTCTCACCCTAAACTTCACACTAAACCTAAGAGTAACCCTAACCCTCACCTTCACCCTCACACTAAACCTAACCTTAGCAGACACCCTAAGCCTCACGCTAACCCTAACCCTAACCCTAAACCTCACCCTCATATTAAAACTCAACCTAACCCTTACTCTCACCCTAATCCTAATCCTCTCCCTAAACCTAACCCTCACACTAGCCCTAACCCTCACCCTAATCATAACCTACCCCACACGTTTTCCCTCAACCTATCCTAACCCTAACCCTAACACTAAACCTATCCCTTACCTACCCAAAACCCTCATGCTCACCCTCAACCTAACGCTAAACTTCACCTTAACCCTAACACTTACCCTCACACTAACCCTCTCCCAAACGATAATCCTCTCACTAACCCTTAACCTAAACGTAACATTAACGAAACCCTCACCCTCACCCTCACCCTAACCCTAACCCTAACCCTCACCCTCATACTAACACTCACACTAAACCTTACCCTAACACTAACCCTAAACCTAAACCTTATGCTAACCCTAACACTAACCCTAACACTCACCCTAACCCTAAACATAACACTAACATTAAACCTCACCCTAAACCTCAGCCAGACCCTAACCATAACCCTAACCCTAACCCTCACCCTTTCCCTAACCCTAAACCTAACCCTAAACATCAACCTAACCCTCACCATAACCCTAACCCTAACCCTAACCTTCATCCTAACCCTAACAATCTCCCTCACAATAACCCGAAACCTAACCCTAAACCTCACCCTAACCCTAAACCTAACCCTCATACTCACCCTAACACTCACCCTCACCCTAACCCTAAACCTAACCCTCACACCAACCTTAACCCTCACACTAACAATTACCCTACCCCTGACCCTAACCCTCATCATAAACCTAAGCCTAACCCTAACCCTCACCCTAAACCTAACCCTAACCCTAACCATACCACTCACCCTAACACTCTTCTAACCCTAAGCCTAACTCTTACACTCATCGTAACACTAACCCTAACCCTTACCCTGACCCTTACCCTCAGCCTAACCCTAACCCTCACGCTACCCCTTAACCTCACCCTACCATAACCCTAACCCTCACCCTAAACCTCACCCTAAACCTAACTCTAAACCAATCACTAACACTAACCCTCACTCTAACTCTCACCCTAAAACAAACCCTAACCCTAACCGTAACCATCACCCTACCCCTCACCCTAAACCTAACCCTAACCCTAAATCTCACACTCACCCTAACACTCACACTAACACTTACCCTCATTTTAACCATCACCCGCACCCTAACCCTCACCCTAATCCTAACCCAAACCCTAACCCTCACACTCACCCTAACCATAACCCTAACCCTAACCCTCATCCTAACCCTCTACCTAACCCTAAAGCTAAACACAAACCTCACCCTCACCCTAAACATTACTCTCACCCTAACCCCAATGCTTACCCTAACCCTCACGCTAACCCTAACCCTAATACTCACCCTCAACATAAACCTAACCCTAACCCTAACCTTCAAACTAAACCTAATCCTCACGCTAAACCTAACCCTAACCCTCAGCATAACCTTCACCCTAACCCTAACCCTAACCCTAAACCTCAACCTAACCCTAACCCTAATCCTCACCATCACCCTCACCCTAAGCCTAACCCTCACCCTAACTCTAACCCTAAATATCACCCTAATCCTAACCCTCACCGAAACCCTTACCCTCACGCTAACCCTAACCTTAACCCTCACCTTAACCCTCACCCTTAACCTAACCCTAACCCTAAACCTCACCCTCTCACTACCCTTAACCGTCAGCCTAACTCTAACCGAAACAATAACACTAAACCTAACCCTCACCCTAAACCTAAAGCTAACCCTAAACCTCAGACTAAATGTAACCCTCACAATTACCCTAATCCTACCCCTCAGCCTAACCCTCACCCTAACCCTAACCGTAACCTTAAGCCTCACCCTATCCCTAACCCTAACCCTAACACTCATTCTCACCCTTGTCCTCACCCTAACACTGAACCTAACCCTAACCCTCTCCCTAACCCTCACCTCACCCTAAACGTAACGCTCACCCTTAACCTAACCGTAACCCTCACCCTCACCCTCACCCTCACCCTCAGCCTAACCCTAACCCTAACACTAATCCTAACCCTAACCCTCACCCTCACCCTAAACCTCACCCTAAACATTACCCTCACCCTAACCCCAATGCTAACCCTAACCCTCACACTAACCGTAACGCTAATCCTCAACCTCAACATAAACCTAACCTTCACACTAAACCTAACCCTCACCCTTATCTAACCTTTACCGTAACCCTAACCCTAATCCTAACCCTCACCCTCACCCTAATTCTCACAGTAAAACTTACCTCACCCTTACATTTACCCTCAAACTAACCCTAAATCTCAACCTAACCCTAACCCTAACCTTCAAAATCACCCTCACCCTAAGCCGATGCCTCACACAAATCCTAACCCTCACCCTAACTGTAATCCTTCACCTCACCGTAACTCTCACCCTAACACTAACCATAACCCTAACCATCACCCTAACACTAACCCTAATCCTCACACTCACCCCAACCCTCATTGTCACCCTAATGCTCAACCTAATCCCATCCCTCACCCACACACTAACTCTCATCCTCACCCGAACACTCACCTTCACACTAATCCTCACCCTCACCCTAAACATCATCCTAACCATAACCCTCACCCTAACCCTAAACCTATCCCTCACCCTAAACCTAACACTCACTGTAACCCTCACGCTCACGCTAATCCTATCCTCACCCTAACCCTAACCCTTACCCTAACCATAACCCTCAACCTCACCCTCACCCTAACCCTAACCATAACCCTAACCCTAACATTAACCATAGCACTCACCCTAACCCTCACCTTAACTCTAAGCCTAACCCTAAACCTCACACTCACGCTAACCCTCACCCTAACCCTTACCCTAACCTAACCCTAACCCTAACCCTAACCATACCCCTCACCCTACCCTCATCCTAACCCTAACTCTAACCCCAAATCTCACCCAAATTCTAACCCTAACACTAACCCTCACCCTAACCCTCACACTCAGCCAAAATCTCATCCTAAGCCTAAACTTCACCCTTACCCTAACCCTTACCGTAACCCTAACCCTAAACGGGTAACCCTCACTCTCACCCTAATCCTCACCGTAAACCTTACCCTCACCCTCACCTTTACACTCAAACTAACCCTAAACCTCAACCTAACCCTAACCATCACCCTCACCATCACCCTCACCCTAAGACTAAACCTAAGCCAAACCCTAAACATAACCCTAACCCTCACCCTAACCCTAACCTTCACCCAAACCCTAACCCTCAACATAACCCTTACCCTCATACTAACCCTCACCCTAACCTAACCTTAACCCCCACCTTAACCCTCACCCTTAACCTAACCCTAACCCTCACCCTCACGCTCACATTCACCCTCAGCCTAAACCTAACCCTAACCCTAACATAACCGAAAACCTCACACTAAACTTAACCCTCACCCTAAACCTAAACCTAACCCTAATCATTACACTAAATGTCACCTTCACAATAACTCTAATCCTACCCCTCATCTTAACTCTCACCCTAACGTTAACCATAACCTTAAGCCTCAGCCTATTCCTAACCCTAACACGAAGCCTCACCCTCACCCTAGCCCTCACAATAACACTGACTCTAACCCTAACCCTCACCCTAACCCCCACCTCACGCTAAACATAACCCTGAACCTCACCCTAACCGTGACCCTCACCCTCACCCTCACCCTCAAGCTAACTCAAACCTTAAACCTAAACCTAAATCTCACCCTAATCCTAACGCTAAGCCTAACTCTCACCCTCACACTAAACCTCACCCAAACCCTTACCATCACACTAACCCTCACCCAAACCCTAACCCTAACATTAATCATAGCACTCACCCTAACAATCACCTTAACACTAACCCTAACCCTAGCCCTCACCCTCAATCTAACCCTCACCCAAAAACTTACCCTCACCCTAACCCTAACCCTCACACTAAACATAACCCTCACCCTTACCCTTACCCTAACCCTAACCCTCACCCTCACACTAACCCTAAACTTAACCCTAACCTTCAACATAACCCTCACCCTAGCCCTAACCCTAAACCTAACCCTTATCCTCAACCTAACACTCACCCGCAACCTAACCCTAACCCTAATACTAACCCTCACACTAACCCTAACCCTCACACTAACCCTTACACTACCCCTCACCCTAACCCACAACCTAAACCTAACCCTAATTCTAACGCTCATCCTAACCCTAACACTCACCCTCACCCTTAACCTCACCCTAAACCTAAACCTACCCCTCATCCTAACCGTAACCCTCACCCTCAACCTCAACCTCAACATAACCCTAACCCTCACCCTAAATGTTACCCTCACCCTACCCTAACCATAACACTAACCCGAACCCGAACCCTAACCCTAAGACTCACCCAAAACATAACCCTAACACTAACCCTAACCCTCACCATAAACCTCACCCTAACCCTAATCCTAAACCTAAGCCGAAAACTAACCCTCACCCGATACCTCACCGTAACCCTAATCCTAACCCTAACCCTCACCCTCACCCGAATACTCACCCTAACACTTACCATCACCCTAACTCTCACCCTCATCCTAAACCTAACCCTAAACCTAACCCTCACCCTTACCCTCACCCAAACCCTATCCCTAACCCTTACGCTCACCCTAACCCTCACCCTCACCCTAACCCTAACCTTCACCCTCACCCTCACCCTAACCCTAACCCTACCCCTCTCTCTAATCCTCATCCTAACCCTAACCCTAACCCTAACACTCATCGTAACCCTAACCATAACCATAACCGTAACCCTCACCCTCACCCTCATCCTCACCCTAACCCTAACCCTCACCCTACCCCTTACCCTCACACTACCCTAACCCTAACCCTAACCCTCAACCTAAAACTAATCCTAACCCTAACTGTAACCATCATCGTACCACTCACCCTAACCCTAACACTAACCGGAAATCTCACCCTAACCTAACCTTAACCCTCACCTTAGCCCTCACCCTTAACCTAACCCTAACCCTCACCCTAAGCTAACCCTCATCCACACCCTAACCTTTACCCTCACCTGAACACTCACCCTCACATTAACCCCCACTCTCACCCTAAATATCACCCTAACTCTAACCCTCACCCTAAGACTAACCCTAACCCTCACACTATCCCTAACATTCACCCTCACCCTCACACTCACCCTAAGCCTAAACCTAAACCTAAGACTAACCCTAAACCTAACTCTCACCCTCACCCTCACCCTCAGTCTAACAGTAACCCTAACCCTAATCCTCACCGTCACCCTCACCCTCACTCTCACCCTAACCCTCATCCTCAACCTAGCCTTCAACCTAACCCTAAACCTCACCCTCAGCCTAACCCAAACCTTAACCCTTATCCTTACCATAACTTTCAATCTTACCCTAACCCAAAGAGTCACACTAAACCTAACAATCACCCTAAACCAAACCCTAATTCTAACCTTATCCTTCACCCCCACCCTCACCCTTACCCTCAGCCTAACCCTAACCCTAACCCTAATCCTAACCCTAATCCTCACCCGCATGCTAGCTCTAACACTAACCCTAACCCTCACACTAAACCTATCCCTCACCCTTACCCTAACGCTCAACCTAACCCTATCCCTAACACTAACCATCAATCTTTCCCTAATCCTCAACCTAAACCTTATACTCACCCTCACCCTTACCATCAAACTAAGCCTAACCCTCAACCTAACCCTAAATCTAACCGTCACCATCACCCTCACCCTCAGCCTAACCCTAACCGCAACACTAATCCTAACACTAACTCTCACCATCACCCTCACCCTAACCCTAACCCTAACACTAAGCCTAACCCTAACCCTAACCCTCACGCTAACCCTAACCCTATCCCTCACCCTCATATTCACCCTCACCCTCAGCCTAACCCTAACTCTATATCTAATCCTAACCCTAAACTTCATCCTCACCCTCAACCTAACCCTAAACATGACCCTAACCCTAAATCTAACCATCACCCTACCCCTCACCCTAACCCTAACCCTAATCCAAATCTTCAACCTAAAATTTATCCTCACCCTAACTCCCATCCTAAACCTAAACCTAACCCTAATCCTAACCCTCATCCTAACCCTCAACCTAACCCTAACCCTAACCCTAACCTTAAACATCACCCTAAACCTCACCCTAAACAAAGTCTCACCTTCATCCTAACACTCACCCTAACCCTTACCCTCATCCTAACCGTAAACCTAAACCTAACCATCATACTAACCCTAAACCACACCCTAAACCTATCCCTACCATTCACCCTAACCCTCACCCTAACCCTAAACTTAACACTAATACTCACCCTAAACCCTAACCCTAACCATTACCCTCATCCTCACCCTAACCCTACTGCTCAGCCTAAGCCTCACTGTAACCCTATTCCTCACCCTCAAACTCACTCTAAACCTTAACTTAAAACTTACCCTTAGCCTCACCCAAACCCTCACCCTAAAACTTATCCTCACCCTAACCCTAACCCTCACAATAACCCTAATCCAAACCCTCACCCTAATCTTCACCCTCACCCTGACCCTCAACCTAACCCTCACCCTAACCCTAACCCTAACCTTAACACTCCCCCTAAATCTCACCCTCACCCTAACCCTAACCCTAACCCTAAACATAACTGTAACCCTCACCCTAATACTAACCCTAATCCTAACACTATTCCTCAACCTCACCCTCACCCTAATTGAATCCCCAAACCTAACCCTAAACCTCACCTTCACCCTAACCCTAACTCTAACTCTGATTCTAACACTAAACCTCACACTAAACCTCACCCTAAACCTCAACCTAACCCTAACTCTAACCCTAACCCTCAACCTCATCCTACCCCTAACCCTAACCCTATCTCTCACCCTAAACCTCACCATAAAGTTAACCCTAACCCTAACCCTCACCCACACCTTAACCCTCACCTTGACCCGAACCCTCACCCTAACCCTCACCGTAACCCTCACCCTAAACCTTACCCTCACTCTAACACTCACACTAACCCTAAACGTCGCCCTCAACATCAACCTCACCCTAACCCTAATCCTCACCCTGACACTAAAAATCACCTTAAACCTAACACTCACCCTAACCCTAACACTTACCCTAAACCTCAACCTCACCCTAACTTTCACCCTAACCCTAACCCTCACCCTAACCCTCACCCTAACCCTAACCCTCATCCTAAACCTAACCCTGCCCCTAACTCTCACCCTCACCCTAAACTTCACGCTAACCCTTACCCTGACTCTACCCTCACCCTCACCCTCACCTTCACCCTAACCCTTACCCTCACCCTAAACCTCACACTAACCCTAGCTCTAACCTTAACCTTAACCCTCAACCTAAACCTCACCATAACCATAACCCTAAACCTAAACCTAATACTAAACATCACTCTAACACTCACCCTCACCCTAACCCTAACCCTCACCCTCATCCTAACACTCACCCTAACCATTACCCTCACCCTAACCTTATCCCTAACCCTAACCATAAACCTTACCCTCAGAATAACCCTAAACCTCACCCTAAACCTAACCCCAAGCCTCACCATACCGCTCATCCTACCCCTAATACTCACACTAACCCTAAACCTAACCCTAACACTCACCTTCACCCTAACCCTCACGGTCACCCTAACCCTCAACCTAACCCTAATATTCACCCACACCCTAACAATCAACCTCACCCTCACCCTCACCCTAAACCTCACCCTCAACCTAGCCCTCACCATAACCCTAACACTAACCCTAACACTTAACTAACTGAAACCCTCAGCCTCAAACTTACCTTCACCCTAACCCTAACCCTAACCCTTATCCTAATCCTAACCCTCACCCTGACCCAAACCCTCACCCTAACCATCACTGTCACCTAATCCTCACCCTAAACCTAACCCTAATATTCACCTAACCCAAACCTTGACCCTTACACTCACCCTAAACCACACCCTCAACATAAAGAAAACCCTAAACATACCCCTCACCCTAACCCTCACAGTAACACGAACCCTAACCCATACCCTCACCCAAACCCTCACCATCACCCTAACCCTAAAACTAACCCACAACTTAAACCTCATCCTAAACCTCACCCTCACCGTAACCCAAGCCCTCACCCTAACTCTAACCCTAACCTTAAGCCTAACCCTAAACCTAACACTCACCCTCACACTTACCTTCAATTTAACACTAATCCTAACCCTCACCCTAACTCTAACCCGCACCTTAACCCTAGCCCTCATCAGCACTCCAACCCTAACCCTAACCCTCACCCTAACCCTCACCCTAAAGCTAACACTAACCCTAAACCACACTCACCCTAACCCTTACCCTCACCCTAACCCTCACACTAACCCTAACCCTTACCCTCAGACAAACCCTAAACTTCACCCTACCCCTCACCCAAACGCTAATGCTCACCCTAATCTTCACCCTAAGCCTAACCCTAACCGTCATCCTCACCCTAACCCTTACCCTCACCCACTCACTCACCATCACGCTAACCCTCACCCTCACCCAAAACATCACTCTAACCCTAACCCTCACCCTAACCCTAAACCTATCCCTCACCCTAAACCTAACCTTCCTCTAACCCTCAAATTCAACCAAATCCTCACCCTAATCATAACATTAACCCTTACTTAACACAAACCCTCACCCTCAACCTAACCCTCACACTCAACATAGCCCTCACCCTAACCCTAACCCTAACCCTAAACCTAACCCTCACTCTCACCCTAACCTTCACTTTAACCCTTACCCTCACCCTAACCCTCACCCTAACCCTAAATCTAACCCTAACCCTAAAGCTCAACCTAACTCTCGCCCTAACCCACAACCTCACCCTAACCCTAACCCTCACCCTCATCCTAACCCTCACCCTAACCCTTACCCTCACCCTAACCTTACCTTAAACCTAACCCTAAGCCTAACCCTCATACTAACCAGAAACCTCACCCTAACCATGACCCTAACCCTCACTCTAACCCTCATCCTGACCATAATACACACAGTAACCCTAACCCTAACCCTCACCCTCACCCTCACCCTAACCCTCACGGTTATGCTAACCCTCAACCTAACCCTAACGCTCACTCACATCCTAACCCTCAACCTCACCCTCATCCTCACCCTGAGCCCAGCACTCACCATAACCTTAACACTAACCCTAACCCTTACCTAACGGAAATCCTCATCCTCACCCTGACCCTCACCCTAACCCTAACGCTCAACCTCACCTTAACACTTACCCTCACCCTAACCCTCATGCTAACCTAAACACTCACCCTCACCCTCACTCTCACGGTCACCTTCACCCTAACCCTAACCCTCACCCTCACCCTAACCCTTAACTTCACCCTAACCCGAACCCTCAAATGAACCCTCACCTCACGGTAACCCTCACCCTCACCAAAAACATCACCCTAAACCTAACCCTAACCCTCACCCTAAAGCTCACAATAACCCTAACACTAACCCTAACACTCACCCTCACCCTAAACCTGACCCTAACCCTTACCCTCACCCTAACCCTCACACTAACCCTTACCCTTACCGTAACAATAACCCTACCCCTCACCGAAACCCTAATGTTAACCCTAACCCTCACCCTAACCCTAACCTAACCCTCATCCTCACCCGAACCCTTAACCTCACCCAAACCGTCACCCTCATGCTAACCCTAACCCTCACCCAAAACGTCACACTCACCCTATCCCTCACCCTCACCCTAACCCTAACACTCAACCTAACCCTAACTCTCCCTCTAACTCTCAAACACAACCTTATCCTCACCCTAAACATAACACTAACCCTTACCTAAGCCAAACCCTCACCCTCGACCTAACACTCACACTCATCATAGCCCTTAACCTAACCCAAACCCTAACACTAAACCTCACCCTCACCCTCACCCTACCTTCACTTTAACCCTTAACCTCACCCTATCCCTCACACTAACACTAACTCTAACCCTAACCCTAAACCTCAACCTAACCCTCATTCTAAACCTAACACTAACCCTAAACCTAAACATAAACATTACCCTAACCCACACCCTCACACTAACCCTAACCCTCACCCTCATCCTAACTCTCACCCTAACCCTTACCCTCACCCTCACCCTAACCCTAACCCAAAGCCTAACCCTCACACTAACCCTAAACCTCACCCTAACCCTAACCCTACACCTCACACTACCCCTCATCCTAACGATAATACTCACCTTATCCATAACCCTAACCCTAACCCTCACCCTCACCCTAATCCTCACGGTTACCCTAACACTCATCCTAACCTTAACGCTCACCCACCCCCTAACCCTCAACCTCACCCTCATCCTCAACCTAAACCTCACCCTCAAGCTAGCCCTCACCATAACCGTAACACTAACCCTAACCCTTACCTAATCGAAACCCTCACACTCACCCTCACCCTCACTCTGACGGTCACCCTCACCCTAACCCTAATCCTCACCGTGACCCTAACCCTTACATTCACAGTAACCCGAACCCTCACCAGAACCTTCACCTCCGAGTAACACTCACCCTCACCCAAAACATCACCCTAACCCTACCCCTCACCCTCACCCTAACCCTAATCTTCACCCTAACCCTAACCCTCCCTTTAACACTCAAACTCACCCTAATCCTCAACATAACCATAACCATAACCCTTACACTAACCCTAAACTTAACCTTAATCCTCACCCTAACCCTACCCTCACCTTAGCCTCACCATAAGCATAACTGTAAACCTCACCCTCACCCTAACACTCACCCTAACACTTATCCTAAGCCTAATGCTCAACCACACCCTAACCCTAACCCTAACCCTCACCCTAAACCTAACCCTAAACCTCACACTCACCCTAACGCTAACCCTCACCATAACCCTAACCTTAACCCTAACCCTAACCCTCACACTAAACCTAACCCTCACCCTAAACTTTACCATCACCCTAATCCTCAGCCTAACCCTACCACTAAACCTTACCCTAACCCTCATCCTCACCCTCATTCTAACCCTAACCCTAACCCTAATCCAAACCTAACCCTCACCCTCACCTTCACCCTAATTCTAACCCTAACCCAACCCTAACCATCACCCTAATCCTATCCCTAAACTTAAACTTTACCTCATCCTCACCCTCACCATAATTCTAACACTAACCCTAAAACCTAAACCTCACCCTAACCGTAAAAATCACCCTAAACTTCACCCTAACCCTCACTCTCACCCTAACCCGTACCCTAAACCTCTCCCTCATCCTAACCCTCACCCTAAACCTTTCCCTCACCGTAACCCTAACCTTAACCTTACCCTAACCCTCACACTAACCCTAAAACGAACCCTCTCCCTAACCCTAACCCTAACCCTCACCGTAAATCTAACCCTCAGCTCACCCTCACCCTCACCCTAAGCCTAACACCGTAACCCTAAACCTAAACCTAACCCTCAACTTAACCCTAACCCTAACACTACCACTCAACCTCATCCTAAACCTCACTTTAACCCCAACCCTCAAACCTCACCCTCACCCTCACCATCACCCTAACCCTCACCCTAAACCTAACCCTCACCCACAGCCTAACCCTCACCTTCACCTGAACACACACCCTCACATTAAACAAAACCCTAACCCTAAACATCACCTTACCTCGACCCTCATGCTAACCCTAACTCTGAACCTCACCCTAACCCTAACCCTCACCCTCACCCTCACCCTAAGCCTAACCTTTACCCTAACAGTAACCCTAAACCTAATTCTCACCCTCACCCTCACCCTAACGTTAACCCTAAACCTAACCCTAAAACTCACCCTCACGATTACCCTAAATCTAACCCTAACCCTAACCCTCACCCTAACCCTCACTCTCACCCTAACCCTATCCCTCACCTTCACCCTCACCCTAAGCCTAACCATAACCCTAAACCTAACACTCACCCTAACACTAACCCTCGCCATATCCCTAACCCTAACCCAAACCCTAACACAAACCCTAACACAAACATAAACCTAACCCTCAACCTAAACCTCACGCTAACCATAACCCTAACCCTAAACCTCACCCTACGCCTCTACCTTACCCTAACCCTCACCCTAACCCTTACCCTCACAATATCCCTCACCCTAACCCTTATCCTAAACCTAACCCTCACCCTAACTCTAACCATAACCCTCACACTAATCCTAACACTAACCCTAAATTACACCCTAATCCTCACCCTCACCCTAATCCAAACCCTAACCCTAAACCTCACCCTCACCCGAACCCCCACACTCACCCTAACCCTAAACATCAGCCTAAACCGAACCCTCATCCTAACCCTAACTGTAATCCTCACCCTAAACCTAACCCTCACCCTCGCCCGAAACCTAATCCTATCCCTCACCCTAACCTAAACGCTAACCCTAACACTTACACTAACCCTCACACTCAACATAAACCTAACCCTCAACCAAAACCTAACCCTAACCCTCAACCTCACCCTAACCCTCAAAGTCACCCTAACTCTCATCGTAAACATAAACCTAAACCACACCCTAACCCTCACCCTCACCCGAACACACCCTCACACTAAACCACAACCTCACCCTAAACCTAACCCTCACCCTCACCCTACCCCTATCCCTCACCCTCACCTTCACCCTAACACTAACACTTATTCTAACCCTAACCCTCAACCTAAGCCTCACCCTAACGCTAACCGTAACTTTCACCTTAATCCTCACCCTTACCCTAAACCTAACCCTCACCCTCACCCTAACCCAAACCCTAACACTAACACTAACCCTAACCCTCAACCTAAGCCTAACCCTAACCCTAACCCTAATTTTCACCCTCACCCTATTCCTAACCCGAACCTTCAACCTCACCCTCACCCTCAGCCTATCAGTAACAGAAACTCTAACCCTCACCCTCAACCTCACCCTCACCCTAATCCTAAACCTAACCCCAACCCTCACCCTAACTCTAACCATAACAAAAACCTAACCCTCCACTAAGCCTAATCCTAACCCTAAAACTTACCAAAACCCTCACCCTCGCCAGAAACCTAACCCCAACCCTAACCCTCACCATCACCCTCACACTCACCCTATCCCTAACATTAACCCTAACCCTCATGCTCACTCTAAAACTCACCCTAACCCTTATACTCACTCTTACCCTGACCCTAACCCGAACCCTGACAATCATCCTAACCCTAATCATAACCATAACCCTAAATTTCATTCTAACCCTCACCCTAACCCTAACCCTAAGGCAATACCTCACCCTAACCTTAACCCTAATGCTAACCCTCACCCTCACCCTAACCCTCACCGTGACCCTAAACCTCACCCTATCCCTAACACTCAACCACACCCTAAAACTCACCCTCCTTCGAACCCTCACCTGAAACCTAACACTAAAGATCACCCTAAACCAAAACCTCAACCTAACCTTAATACTAACCCTCACACTAAATCTAACACTCAGCCTCACCCTCACCATCATCATAAGCCTAACCCAAACCATAACCCTAACCGTAACCCTTACCCTAACCCGAACCCTAACCCTAACACTCAAACTAGCCCTAACCCTCACCCTCACCCTAACCCTAAAGCTCAACTTCACCCTAACCCTCGCCGTGACACTCAACCTCACACTCACCCTAAGCCTAAACCTAAACCTAACACTAAACCCAAACCTAAATCTCACACTCACCCACACCCTTACACTAACCCTAACCCTAACGCTAACCCTCACCCTCACAATCACCCTAAACCTAACCCTAACCCTAACCCTCACCCTAACTTTCACCCTCACCCTAACACTATCCCTCAACTTCACCCTCAAGCTAACCTAAACCTAACCCTCACCCTCACCCTAACGCTAACCCTCACCAACACCCTAACCCTTACCCTCACCTTAACACTCACCCTCACACTAAACCACACCCTCACCCTAAACATAACCCTAACTCAAACCGTCACCCTCACTCTCACCCTTACCCTAAGCCTAAAACTGAACTTACTACTAACCCTAAACCTAACTCTCACCCTCACTATCACCAGAAGGTTAATCCTAATCCTAACCCTAACCCTCACCCTCTTCCTCATCCTAACCCTAACCCTAATCTTCACCCTATCCATCAGCCTCATCCTAACCCTATTGCTCACCCTCACCCTCACCCTAACCCTAACACTAACACTAAACCTAAACCTAACCCTCAACCTATGCCTAACCCCAACCCTAAACCTAAACCTGATCATCACCCTAACCCTAAACCTAACCCTCTCCCTCACCCTCACTCTCACCCTAACACTTACCCTAACACTAAACCTCACCTGCACCCTCACCCTCACCCTAATCCTAAACCTCACCCTAAACCTCACCATCACTCTCACACTCACACTAAACCTAATCCTAAACTTCACACCATCCCTAACACTAATCCTTATCTTCAGCCTAACCCTAAAGCTAACCCTAACACTAACCCTCACACTAACCCTAAACCTCAACCTAACCCTAACCCTCACCCTCACCCTAACTCTCACCCTAACCCTAACCCTCACCCACACCATAACCGTAACACTCACACAAACACTCACTCTCACACTAACCCACACCCTCACCCTAAACATCACCCTAACCCTAACACTCAACCTAACCCTAACCCTAACCCTCATCTTAACGCTAACCCTATCCCTCACCCTCACCATCAACCTAACCCTAAACCTAACCCTAACCCTCACCCTAAGCCTAACCCTATCCCTCAACCTAACGCTCACCCTAAACCTAAACCTAACTTTCACCTTAATCCTCACCCTGAACCTAACCCTAAACTTCACCCAAACCATCACCCTCACGCTAACACTCACGCTCACCCAAAACATCACGCTAATCCTAACCGTCACTCTAACCCTAGCCCTAACCCTCACCCTAACCCGAACTCTCAAACTCAACCTAATCCTCACCCTAAACATAAGAGTAACCCTTACCTAACCCAAACCCTCACCCTAAACCTAACCATCACAGTCAACATAGCCCTCACCCTAACCCTAACCCTAAGCCTAATCCTAACCCTAAGCCTAACCCTCACCCTCACCCTCACCCTAACCTTCACTTTGACCTTTACCCTCACCCTAAACCTCACACTAACCCTAACTCTAACCCTAACCCAAAACCTAAACCTAACCCTCATTCTAAACCTAACCCTAACCCTATCCCTCACCTTAAACATCACCCTAACCCACACCCTCACCCTAACTCTAACCCTCACCCTCACCCTAACCCTTACCCTCACACTAACCCTAACCCTCACCCCAACCCTCACCTCACGGTAACACTCACCCTCACCCAAAACATCACCCTAAACCTAACCCTCACCCTCACCCTAACCCTAACCCTCACCCTACCCCTAAACCTCCCTCTAACCCTCAAACTAACCCTAATGCTCACCATAACCATAACCATAACCCTTACCTAAGCAAAACCCTCACCCTCACCCTAACCAATACCCTCATCCTAACCCTTACTTTAATCCTAACACTCACCCTAACCCTAACACTAAATCTCACCGTTACCCAAACCCTAAACCTTACCCTAAACCTTATCCTCACTCTAACCTAAGCCTAAGCCTAACCCTAACCCTAACACTCGCCCAAACCCTAAGCCTAACCCTAACCCTAACCCTGACCCTAAACCAAACACTAATCCTAACCTTCACCCTACACCTCACCATAAACCTAACCCTAACCCTAACCCTCACCCTAACTCTAACCCTATCCCTAAACCTAACCCTAACCCTCACCCTCACTCTAACTCTAACCCTCACCCTCACCTTCACCCTCACCCTAACCCTAACCCTACCCCTCACCCTACCCTCACCCTAACCCTAACTCTAAACCTCACGATCTCCCTAACACTCACCCTAACCCTTAGTCTAAACCTAACCCTCAACCTCACCCTAACCTTAACCCTAACCCTCACCCTAAACCTCACCCTAAACCTCACACTCACCCTAACCCTCACCCTCACCGCAAACCTAACGTTAACCCTAACCCTAAACCTCACACAAACCCTAACCTCACACAAACACTAAACCTAACCCACACCCAAACCCTCAACCTAAACCTAAACCTAAACATAACCCTAATACTCACCATAACCCTAACCCTAACCCTCAATCTCACCCTAGTCCTCACCCTAACCCTAAACCTACCCCTCATCCTAACCCTCATCCTAACCCTAAAACTTACCATAAGACTCACGCTATCACTATCCCCAACCATAAACCTAAGCCTCAAACTCAACCTCAGCCGAACCCTAACCCTAACCCTAATCCTAACACTAAACCTTACTCTCACCCTAATTCTAAACCTAACCCTAAAAGTTAAACTTCACCCTAAACCTAACACTCACCTTAAACTTCACCCTCACACTAATCCTCCCACTAACCCTACCACTAACCGTTACCCTTACCCTCACCCTCACCCTCATTCTAACCCTAACCCTATCCTTAATCCTGACCCTAACCCAGACCCTCACCTTCACCCTAACTCTAACCCTACCCAACCCTAACCCTCACCCTAAACCTAAATCTAACTTTCACCTTAATCCTCACCCTTAACCTAACCCTAAACTTCACCCAAACCGTCACCCTCACGCTAACACTCACCCTCAACCAAAACATCACGCTAATTCTAACCCTCACCCTAACACTAACCCTAAACCTCACCCTAACCCTAACCCTAATCCTCACACTAGACCTCAACCTAAACCTAAGCCAAAAACTAACAGTGACCATAACCCTAAAACTAACCTTCAATCTCACCCTCATCTTCACCCGAACCCTAAACCTAACACTCACCCTAACACTAATCCTAACCCTAAACCTCACCCTCACCCTAATTCTAACACTAACCCTAAACCTAAACCTCACCCTAACCCTAACACTCACCCTAAACTTCACCCTCACTCTAATTCTCACCCTAACCCTACCACTAACCCTTACCCTAACCCTCACCCTCACCCTCATTCTAACCCTAACCCTAACCCTAATCCTAACCCTAACCCTCACCCTCATCTTCACCCTAATTCTAACCCTAACACAACCCCAACCTTCAAACTACTCCTAACCTAACCCTAACTCTAACCCTAAATTTCACCCTAACCCTCAACCTAATCCTGACCAAACCTAAAATAAACCCTCACCCTAACTCTAACCCTAACCCTAACCCTCACGCTCAAACTAACCCTCACCATCACCCTAACCCTCACCCTAACCCTAGCCCTCAACCACACCATAAAACTCACCCTCACCCTCACCCTCACCCGAACCTGAAACATCACCCTAAACCGAAAGCTCTCCCTAACAATATCCCTAACCCTCACCATAAATCTAACCCTCACCTCACCCTCACCCTCAACCTAAGCCTAACACTCACCGTAAACCTAAACCTAACCCTCACCCTAACCCTAAACCTAACCTTAATCCTAACCCTCACCCTCACCCTCAGCTTAACACTAATCCTAAAACTAAATCTCACCCTCAGCCTCACCCTAAACCTAACCCTAACCCTCACCCTCACCCTCACCCTCACCCTAACCCTAACTCTAACCCTACCCCTCAGCCTAACCCTAACCCTCACCCTCAACCTGACCCTAATCCTATCCTAACCCTTAGCCTAACCCTCACCATCACCCTAACCCTCACCCTAACCCTTACCCTCACCCTAACCCAAAACGTAACCCTAACCGTAACCCTCATGCCAACCCTAAAACTCTCCATAACCCTAACCCTAACACTAAACCTAAACCTCACACAAACCCTCACCCTAAATATAACCCTAATCCTAACCCTAAACCTAACCCTCACCCTACCACTCACCCTAAACCTAAACCTAAACCTAACCCCCACCCTCACCCTAAACCTTATCCTAAACCTTGTCCTCACCCTAACCAAAGCCTAACACTAAACCTAACCCTAACACTCATCCAAACCCTAAGCCTAACGCTAACCCTAAACCTTACCCTAACCCTCACCCAAACCCCAAGCCAAACACTAAACCTAAGCCTAAACCTCACCCTCACCCTTACCCTAACCCTTACCCTCACCCTACCCTTCACCCTAACCCTAACACTAAACCTATCCCTCACCCTCACCTGAACACTCACCCTAACCCTTAACCTCACGCTAACCCTCACCTCACCCTAACCCTAACCCTAACCCTCACCCTAACCCTCACCATAACCATAACCATAACCATAAACTTCGCCCTCACACTAACACTCTCTTAAACCCTAACCCTAACCCTCACCCTCACCCTAACCCTAACCCTTACCCTCATCTTCACCCTCACCCTAAAACTAACCCTACCACTCACCCTAACCTCATCCTAAACCTAAACCTAAGCCTAACACTAACCGTAACACTAACTCTAACCCTTACCCACACCCTCACCCTCACCCCTCAGCCTAACCCTAACTCTCACCCTAACCCTTACCCTCACCCTACCATAACCCTAACCCTAACCCTCACACTAAACCTAACACTCACCCTAACCCTAACCCTTACACTAGCCCTAACCCTAAACTTAATCCTCACCCTAACCATAACCCTAACCCTACCCCTCACCCTAACTTCACCCTAACTGTAACCATAACTCTAAACCTCACCCGCACCTAACACTCACCCTAACCCTTAGCCTAACTCTACGCTCAACCTCTCCCTAACCCCAACCCTAACCCTCACCCTAAACCCCACCCTAAATCTCACACTCACCGAAACCCTCACCCTCACCGTAACCTTCACTTTAACCGTAACCCTAACCCTCACACTAATCCTTAACCTCACCCTAACCCTACCCCTAACCCTCCCCCTAACCCTCAACCTAAACCTAATCCTAACACTAACCCTCACCATAACCCTAAACCTAAACCTCAATCTCACCCTCATCCTCACCTTAACGCTAACACTTCCCCTCACCCTAACCCTCATCCTAACCCTAACCCTCACCCTAATCCTGACCCTAAACTTACCACTAACCCTTGCCCTAACCCTCACCCTCACCCTCATTCTAACCTTAACCCTAACCCTAATCCTAACCCTAACCCTCACCTTCACCTTCAACCTAACTCTAACCCTAACCCAACCCTAAAACTCACCCTAATCCTATAACTAAACCTAAATTCTACCTCACCCTCACCCTCACCCTAAATCTAAACTTAAACCTAAAACCTAAACCTCACCCTAACCCTAACACTCACCCTAAACTTCACCCTAACCCTCATTCTCACCCTAACCCTAACCCTAAACATCACCGTCATTGTAACCCTCACCCTAAACAATACCCTCACTGTAAACCTAAACTTAACCCTAACCCTAACCCTCACACTAAGCCTGACCCTCTCACTAACCCTAACCCTAACCCTCACCATAACCCTTAACCTAAACCTAAGCCTAACCCTAACCCTCATCATAACCCTAACCCTAACCCTCAATCTTACCCTCATCCTCACACTAACCCGAACAATGACACTCAACCTAACACTAACCCTAACCCTAAACATCACCCTTAACCTCACCCTCAGCCTAACCATAAACCTAACACTAAACCTACCCCTAAACCTCAATCTCACCCTAATTCTAACCATAACTCTAAAACCTAAACCACACCCTAAACCTAACACTCATCCTAAACTTCACCTTCACCCTGGTCCTCACCCTAACCCTACCACTAACCCTTACCCTAACATTCACCCTCACCCTCATTCTAACCCTAACCCTAACTCTAATCCTAACCCTAACCCTGACCCTCACCTTCACCCTAATTCTAACCGTACACAAACCTAACTCTCACCCTAATCCAAACCCTAACCCTAAACTTTACACTAACCCTCATCCTCACCCTAACCCTCACCCTCTGCCTCATAATCATCCTAATCCTCACACTAACCCTTACACACAACATACCCCTAACCTTAACCCTATCCCTAACACTCACAATAACCCTAACCCTCACCCTCATCGTAACCCTAACTTTAACCCTAACCCTAACCCTCACCCTAACCCTAACACTAACCCTCACCCAAAGCCTCAACCGAAACCAAACCCTAACCCTAACCCTCACCATAACCCTAACCCTCAATCTCACCCTCATCCTCACCCTTACCCTAAACCTACCCCTCACACTAACCCTCATTCTAATGATAACCCTAACCCTAACACTCACACTAACACTAACACTAACCCTAACCCTCAACCTCACACTCAACCTCACCCTCAGCCTAACCCTAACCCTAACTTTAATCCTAACCCGAAACCACACCCTCACCCTAATTCTAACGCTAACCCTAAAACCTTAAACTCACCCTAAACCTAACACTCACCCTAAACTTCACGCTCACCCTAATCCTCACCCTAACCCTACCACTAACCCTTACCCTAACCCTTACCCTCACCCTCATTCTGACCCTAACCCTAACCCTAATCCTAACGCTAACGCTCACACTCACCATCACCCTAATTGTAACCCTACCCAAACCTAACCCTCACTCTAATCCTATCTCTAAACCTAAACTTTACCCTAAACCTCATTCTCACTCTAACCCTAACCATGAACCTCACCCTCATCCTAACCCTCACCCTAAATCTTACCCTCACCGTAACCCTAACCTTAACCCTAACCCTAACCCTCACACTAATCCTAACCCTCACCCTAACCCTAAACCTAAACCTAACAAAAACCCTAACCCTCACCATAACCCTAACACGAACCGTCAATCTCACCCTGATCCTCACCCTAACCCTATCCCTACCCCTAACCCTAACCCTCATCTTAACCCTAACCATAACACTAAAACTTACCCTAACACTAACCCTAAACCTAAACCTCACCCTCAACCTCAACCTCAGCCTAACCCTAAACCAAACCCTAATCCTAACCCTAAACATCACACTCACCCTAATTCTAACCCTAACCCTACCACTAACCCTTACCCTAACCCTCACCCTCACCCTCATTCTGATCCTAACCCTAACCCTAATCCTAACGCTAACCCTCACACTCACATTAACCCTAACTCTAACCCGCCCCAACCTTAACCCTCACCCTAATCCTATCCCTAAACCTAAACTTTACCCTAACCCTCATTCTCACCCTAACCCTAACCATAAACCTCACCCTCATCCTAACCCTCACGCTAAACCTTACCCTCACCGGAACCCTAACCTTAACCCTAACCCTAAACCTCACACTAATCCTAACCCTCACCCTACCCTAACCCTCACCCTAACCCTCAACCTAAACCTAACCCAAACCCTGTACCTCACCATAATCCTAACACTAACCGTCAATCTCACCCTGATCTTCACCCTAACCCTAACACTACCTCTCACCCTAACCCTCATCTTAACCCTAACCCTAAACCTAAAACTCACCATAACACTAACCCTAACTCTCAACCTCACCCTCAACCTGAACCTCATTCTAACCCTAAACCTAACACTAATCCTAACCCTAAACCTCACCCTCATCCTAATTATAACCCTAACCCTAAACCTAAACCTCACCCTAACTCTAACAGTCACCCTAAACTTCACCCTCACCCTAATCCTCACCCTAACCCTACCACTAAACCTTAACCTAACCCTCACCCTCACCATCATTCTGACCCTAACCCGAACCCTAATCCTATCCCTCACCCTCACACTCACCTTCACCCTAACTGTAACCCTACACAACCCTAACCCTCACCCTTATCCTATCCCTAAACCTAAAGTTTACCCTAACCCTCATTCTCATCCTAAAACTAACCCTAAAACTCATCCTCATCCTAACCCTCACCCTAACCCTTACATCTACCGTAACCCTAACCTTTAACCTAACCTTAACCCTCACACTAATCCTAACCCTCACACTAACCCTAACCCTAACCTTCACCCTAACCCTCAACCTAACCCTAACCGAAACCCTAACCCTAACCATAACCCTAACACTAACCGTCAATCTCACCCTGATCCTCACCCTAACCCTAAATCTACCTCTCACCTTAACCCTCATCCTAAACCTAAACCTACCCCTCACCCTAAACCTCATCTTCACCCAAACCCTAACCCTAACACTCACCCTAACACTAACCCTAAACCTAAACCTCACCCTCAACCTCACCCTCAGCCTAACCCTAACCCTAACCCTAATACTACCCATAAACCTCACCCTCACCATAACCATAAACTTCACCCTCATGATAACCCTTACCCTAAACCTTACCCTCACCGTAACCCTAACCTTAACCCTAACCCTAACCCTCACACTAATCCTAACCCTCACCCTAACCCTAACCCTAACCCTTAACTTAAACCTAACCCAAACCCTAACCCTCACCATAAACCTAACACTAACCGCCAATCTCTCCCTGATCCTCACCCTAACCCTAACCCTACCCCTCACCCTAACCCTCATCTTAACCCTAACCCTAACCCTAAAACTCACCCTAACACTAACCCTAAACCTAAACCTCACCCTCAACCTCACCCTCAGTCTAACCCTAACCCTAACACTAATCCTAAACATTAACCTCAACCTTACCGTAATTCTAACCCTAACCCTAAACCTAAACCTCACCCTAAACCTAACACTCACCCTAAACTTCACCCTCACCCTAATTCTCACCCTAACCCTAACACTCACCCTAAACTTCACCCTCACCCTAACCTACCAATAACTCTTACCTAACCCTCACCCTCACCCTCATTCTGACCCTAACCCTAACCCTAATCCTAACCCTAACCCTCACACTCACCTTCACCCTAACTGTAACCCGACACAACCCTAATCCTATCCCTAAACCTAAACTTTACCCTAACCCTCATTCTCACCCTAACCATAAACCTCACTCTCATCATAACCCTCAACCTAAACCTTACCCTCACTGTAACCCTAACCTGAACCCAAAACCTAACCCTCACACTAATCCTAACCCTCACCCTAACCCTAACCCTAACACTCACCCTAACCCTCAACCTAAACCTAACCCAAACCCTAACCCTCACCATAACCCTAACACTAACCGTCAATCTCACCCTGATCCTCACCCTAACCCTAAGACTACCCCTCACCCTAACCTTCATCTTAACCCTAACTCTAAACCTAGGACTCACCCTAACACTAACCCTAACCCTCAACCTCACCCTCAACCTAACCCCCAGTCTAACCCTAACCCTAACCCTAATCCTAACCCTAAAACTCACCCTCACCCTAATTCTAACACGAACCCTAAACCTAAACCTAACCTTAACCCTAACAGTCACCCTAAACTTCACCCTAATCCTAATTCTCACCCTAACCCTAATACTAACCCTTAACCTAACCCTCATCCTCACCCTCAATCTAACCCTAAACCTAACCATAATCCTAACCCTAACCCTCACCTCACCTTCACCCTAACTCTAAACCTAACCCAACCCTAAACCTCACCGTAATCCTATCCCTAACCCTAAAGTTTACCCTAAACCTCATTCTCACCCGAAAACTAACCCTAACCCTAACCCTCACCCTAACCCTCACCCGAACACTAAAGTTAACCCTCACCCTCACCGTCACCGTAAACCTCACCCTAACCCTGACCCTAACCCTAACCCTAACCTTCACACTAATCCTAACCCTAACTCTAACCCGAACCAGAAATTTCACCCTAACCCTCACCCTAACCCTAAAACTAACCCAAACCCTCACCCTGACTCTAACACTAAGCCTAACCCTCATGCTCACACTAACCCTCACCATCACCCTAAAACTCACCCTAATCCTAACCCTCAACCACACCCTAAAACTAATCCTCAAAACAATCCTCACTTTCACCGAAACATTACCCTACACCGAAACCTCTCCCTAACCCTAACCCTAACCCTCAACGTAAATCTAACCCTCACCTCACGCTCAACCTCACCCTAAGCCTACCACTCACCGTAACCCTAAACATAACCCTAACCCTCACCCTAACCCTAACCGTAACCCTAACCCACAACCTCACCCAAACCCTCACCCTAACCCTAAACCTCAACTTAACCCTCAGCCTCATCATCACCCTAACCCTCACCCATACCCTAACTCTCAACTTCACCTGAAAACTCACCCTCACACTAAACGAAACCCTAACCCTAAACATGACGTTAACCCTAACCCTCACCGTAACCCTAACCCTAAACCTCACACTAACCCTAACCCTAACCCTCACCCTCACCCTCACCCTAAGCCTAAGCTTAAACCTAAAAGTAACCCTAAACCTAACTCTCACCCTCACCCTCACACTAACGCTAACCCTAACCCTAACCCTAACCCTCATGATTACCCTAAACCTAACCCTAACCCTCACCCTCACCCTCACCCTTACCTATCCCTCACCCTCACTCTCACCCTAACTCTAACCCTAATCCTAACACTAACCCTCACCCTCACCCTAAGCTTAACACTAACCCTCACCCTCACCCTCACACTCACCCTAACCCTAACCCTCACCCTAAACTTAACCCTGAACCTCAACATCTCCCTAACGCTCACCATTACCCTAACCCTCAACCTAACCCTAACCCTCACCAACACCCTAACACTCACCCTCAACCGAACTCTCACGCTTACACTTACGAGCAACCTCACCCTAAACCTCACCCTAACTCTAACCCTCACCCTCACCCTAACCCTAAACCTCAACCTAACATTAATACTCACCCTCAGCCTCACATTCTCCCTAAGCCTAACCCTAAACCTATCACTAACCCTAAACCTAACTCTCACCTTCAAGCTGACCCTAACGTTAACCCTAACCCTAAACCTCACCCTCACTCTCACCCTAAAAGTAACCCTAATCTTAAACCTAACCCTAACCCTCACCCTAAGACTAACCCTAACCCTAAACCCAACACTCATCCTAACCCTAACCCTCACCCTATCTCTAAACCTCACCCTGACCCTAACCCAAACCCTAAACCAAACATAGTCCTAACTCTTAACCTAACCCTCACCGTAACCTTAACCCTAACCCTAAAACTCACCCTACTCCTCAGCCTTACCCAAACCCTAACCCTAACCCTTACCCTCACCCTATCCTTCACCCTAACCCTTATCCTCACCCTAACCCTGACCCTAACTCTAACACTAACCCTCACACTAATCCTAACCCTAACCATAAATTGCACCCTAAACCTCACCCTAACCCAAACCCTAACCCTAACCCTAAACCTAACCCTTACCCTCACCTTCACCCTAACCCTCACTGTCACCCTAACCCTCACCCTAACCCTAACCCTCAACTACAACCTATACCTCACCCTCACGCAAACCCCCATCCTCACCCTAACCCTAAACAACACCCTAAACGGAACCCTCATCCTAAACGTAATCGTAACCCTCACCCTAAACCAAACCCTCACCCTCGCCCTCACCATAAGCCTAACACTGACCGAAACCCTAACCGTAACCCTAACACTCACCCAAACCCTAACACTAACCCTCACACGCAACCTAACCCTAACGTTCACCCTAAACCTAACTCTAACCATCAACCTCACCCTAACCCTCATCCTAAACCTAACTCTCAACCACACCCTAACCCTCACCCTCACCCGAAGACTCACCCTCACACTAATACACACCCTCACCCTAAACATCAACCTAAACCTAACCCTCACCCTAATCCTTACCCTAACCCTCACC
The DNA here is from genome assembly GCF_024711535.1 of Dipodomys merriami. Taxonomy (NCBI): domain Eukaryota; kingdom Metazoa; phylum Chordata; class Mammalia; order Rodentia; family Heteromyidae; genus Dipodomys; species Dipodomys merriami. Next base: position 784,099 of record NW_027204148.1, on the reverse strand, counting down.
TTAACACTCACCCTCACCCTAACCCTAACCCTATCCCTCACCCTCACCCTAACCCTAACCCTAACCCTAACTTTCACCTTAATCCTCACCCTTGCCCTAACCGTATCCCTGACCCTCACCCTAACCTTAACCCTAGGCCTAACCCTAACACTAAACCTAACCCTCATCCTAAGCCTAACCCTAACCCTAACTAATTTTAACACTCATCCTATTCCTAACCCTAACACTCACCCTCACCCTCACCCTCAGCCTAACACTAACCGAATTCTAACCCTCACTCTCAACCACACCCTCACCCTAACCCTAATCCTAATCCCAACCCTCACCCTAACTCTAACACTAACCCAAACCTAACCCTCCACTAAGCCTAACCCTAACAATAAACCTTACCCTAACCCTCACCCTCAACAGAAACCTAATGCTAACCCTAACCCTCACCGTCACCCTCACCCTAACCCTAACACTAACCCTAACCCTCACGCTCAACCTAAAACTCACTCTAACCCTTATACTCACTCTAACCCTGAGCCTAACCCTAACCTTAACCCTCACACTAATCCTAACCCTAAACATATCCCTAACCCTATATTTCACCCTAACCCTCACCCTAACCCTAAACCTAACCAAAACCCTCACCCTAACGTTAACCCTAATGCTAACCCTCAGCCTCATCCTAACCTTCACCATCATCCTAACCCTCACCCTAACCCTAACACTCAACCACACCCTAAACCTCACCGTCACCATAACCCTCACCCGAACCCTAACCCTTAACATCAACCTAAACCGAACCCGCAACCTAACCCTAACACTAACACTCACACTAAATCTAACCCTCACCCTCATCCTCACCGTCATCCTAAGACTTATGCTTACAATAAACCCTAACCCTAACACTAACACTCAACCTAACACTAACCCTCACCCTAATGCTCAACCTCACCCTAACCCTCACCGTCATCCTAACCCTCAAACTAAGCCTAACCCTAAACCTAACACTAACCCTAAACCTAAATCTCACACTCACCCTCAACCTTACACTAACCCTAACCCTAACCCTAACCCTAACCCTCACCCTCACAATCACCCTAAACCTAACCCTAACCCTAAGCCTCATGCTAACCTTCACCCTCACTCTAACCCTATCCCTCACCTTCACCCTCAAATTAACCTAAACCTAACCCTCACATTCACCCTAACGCTAACCCTCACCCACACCATAACCCTTACCCTCATCCGAACACTCACCCTCACACTAACCCACACCCTCACCCTAAACATAACCCTAACTCTCATCTCACCCTTACCCTAAGCCTAAACCTAAACCTAATACTAACCTTAAACCTAACTCTTACCCTCACCATCTCCCGAAGTTTACCCCAATCCTAACCCTAACCCTCACCCTCTTCTTCACCCTAACCCGAACTCTAACCCTCTCCCAACCCTAATCCTAACCCTAACCCTCACCCTGTTCCTCACCCTAAACCTAACTCTAACCCTCACCTTATCCGTCACCCTTAACCTAACACTATTCCTCACCTTCACACTCACCCTAACCCTAACCCTTACCCTAAACCTAAATCTAAACCTCAACCTATGCCTAACCCTAAGACTAAACCTAACCTCACCCTCACCCTAATCCCAAACCTAACCCTCTCCCTCACCCTCAGCCTAACACTTACCCTAACTCTAAAACTCACCTGCACCCTTACACTCATCCTAAACTTAAAGATCACCCTAACTCTTACCCTCACCCTCACCCTCACCCTAACCTAAACCTCAAACCATGCCTATCCCTAATCCTTATCCTCAGCCTATCACTCAACCTAACCCTTACCCATAGCCTAACTGTAACTCTAACCCTAACGCTAACCCTCAAACTAAACCTAACCCTCACCCTAACCCTAAGCCTAACCTTAACCCCCACCCCCACCCTCAACCTCACCCTAAATATAACCCTAAACCTAATCCTAATCCTAATCCTAATCCTAACCCTAACCCTCACCCTCACCCTAAGCCTAAACCTAAACCTACTACTAAGCCTAAACCTAACTCTCACCCTCAACCTCACCCGAAGCTTAACCCTAATCCTAACCCTAACCCTCACCCTCTTCCTCACATTAACCCTAACCCCAAACCTCACCCTATCCGTCACCCTCACCCTAACCCTATTCCTCACCCTCACCCTCACCCTAACCCTCACCCTAACCCTAAACCTAAACCTAACCCTCAACCTATGCCTATCCCTAATCCTAAAACTAACACTCACCCTCACCCTAATCCTAAATCTAAACCTCTACTTCACGTTCACCCTCAGCCTAACACTTACCCTAACCCTTACCCTCACCCGCACCCTCACCTTCACCCTAACCTTCAGCCTCACCCTAAACCTCAGCCTCACCCTCACCTTCACCCTAACGCTAACCCTAAACCTCACACAATCCCTAACCCTAATCCTTATCCTCAGCCTAACCCTAAAGCCAGCCATAACCCTAACCCTCAAACTAATCGTAACTCTCAACCTAACCCTAACCCTCACCCTAACCCTAACCTTCACCCTAACTCTTACCCACAACCTAAACATAACTCTAACCCTAACCCTAACCCTCACACTAAACCTAACCATCACCCTAACCCTAACCCTAAGCCTAAACTTAACCCTCACCCCCAACCTCAACCTTACCCTCAGCCTAACCTAACCCTAATCCTAATCCTAACCCTAACCCTCACCCTCATGCTCACCCTAAACCTAACCCAACCCTATCCCTCACATAACTCTAAAGCTAAAAATAACCCTAACCCTAAACGTAATGCTAAACCTAAACCTAAACCTAACCCTAAGCCTCACCCTAAACTTAACCCTAGCCCTAAACCTCTCCCTAACCCTAACCCTAATCCTCAACCTTACCATAACCCTAACCCTAACCCTAACCCTCACACTAAACCTATCCCTCACCCTCACCTTAATCCTCACCCTAAATCTTAACCTCACCCTCACCCTTACCCTCACACTAACCCTCACCCTCATGCTCACACTAAACCTAACCCTCACATAACTCTAAAGCTAACAATAACCCTAACCCTAACCCTAATGCTAAACATCACCCTAAACCTAACCTTAACCCTATGCCTCACCCTAAACTTAACCCTAACCCTAAACCTCTCCCTATCCCTAACCTAATCCTCACCCTCACCCTCACCCTAACCCTAACCCTAACCCTCACACTAAACCTATCCCTCACCCTCACCCTAATCCTCACCCTATATCTTACCCTCACCCTTACCCTTACCCTCACACTAACCCTAAGCCTCAACCTAACCCTAAACCTAACCCTCACCATCAACCTCACCCTCAGCCTAACCCTAACCCTCACTCTAATCCTAACCCTAACTCTCACCCTCACCCTCACCCTAACCCTCAACCTCACCCTCACCCTCACCCTCACCCTAACACTAACCCTAACTCTAACCCTCACACTAAACCTAACCCCCATGCTAACCCTAACCCTACCACTAAGCCTAACACTCTCACTAACACTTATCTTAATCCTACACCTCACCCTATCCTTAACCCTAACCCTAAACTTCATCCTCACCATAGCCCTCAGCTAACACTAACCCTATCCCTATCCCTCACATTCACCTTCACCCCAACCCTCATGCTAACACTAACACTCAACCACACCCTAAACCTCACCCTCACCAGAACTCTCACTCTCACCCTAAGCATAAACATCACCCTAAACCGAACCCTCACCCTAACTCTAACCCTAACCCTCACCCTAAACCTAACCCTCCCCATTACCCTCCCCCTCCTCCTCCCCCTAAGCATAACCCTCACCCTAATGCTCACCCAAAACCTAACCCTTACCCTAATCTTAACCCTAACACTCAACCTATCCCTAACCCTCACCCGAATCCTATCCCTAAACCTCAACCTCACCCTAACCATCACTGTCACCCTAAACCTCATCCTAACCCTAACCCTCACCCACACACTAAGCGTCACAATCACACAAACACTCACTCTCACACTAACCCACAACCTCACCCTAAACATCACCCTAACTCTAACACTCATCCTAACCCTAACCTTAACCCTCATTTTACGCTAACCCTATACCTCACCCTCACCCTAACCCTAAACCTAAACCTAACCCTAACCCTCATCCTAAGCGTAAACCTATCCCTCACCCTAACCCTCACCCTAAACCTAACCCTAACTTTCACCTTAATCCTCACCCTTAACCTAACCCTAACCTTCACCTAAACCGTCACACTCACGCTAACCCTCACTCTCACCCAAAACATCACGCTAACTCTAACCCTCACCCTAACCCTAACCCTAACCCTCAACCTTACCCTAACTCTCAAACTCAACCTAATCCTCAACCTAAACATAGCACTAACCCTTACCTAACCCAAACCCTCACCCTCAACCTAAACATCACAGTCAATATAGCCGTCACCCTAAGGCTAACCCGAAGCCTAACCATAACCCTAACACTAACCCTCACCCTCACCCTAAGCTTCACTTCAACCCTTACCCTCACCCTTAACCTCACAATAACCCTAACTCTAACCCTAACACTAAACCTAAACCTAACCCTCATTCTAAACCAAACCCTAACCCTAACCATAACCCTAAACAGCACCCTAGCGCACACCCTCACCCTAAACCTAATCCTCACCCTCATCCTAACCCTCACACTAATCCTTACCTTCACCATAACTCTAACCCTACCCCTAACGTTAAGCCTAACCCTCACAATAACCCTAAACCTACCCTAAACCTAACCCTAACCCTCACACTACCCCTCATCCTGACCCTAATACTCACCCTAACCATAACCCTAAACCAAAACCTCACCCTCACCCTAAGCCTCACGGTTACCATATCCCTCACCCTAACCCTAACACTCACCCACCCCCCTAACCTTCAACCTCACCCTCATCCTCACCCTAAAATTCACTCTCACCCTAACACTTAACTTCACCCTAACCCTCACGCTAACCCTAAACCTCACTGTCACCCTCACTCTCACGGTCACCTTCACCCTAAAACTAACCCTCACCCTCACCCTAACCCTTATCTTCACCCTAACCCTCAACCTAAACCTAACCCAAAACTTAACCCTTACCATAACCCTAACACTAACTGTCAATCTCACCCTGATCCTCACCCTAACCCTAAACCTACCCCTAACCCTAACCCTCACCTTAACCCTCACCCTAACCCTAACCCTCACCCTAACCCTAACCCTCCCTCTAACCATCAAACTCACCCTAATGCTCACCATAACCATAACCATAACATTTACCTAAGCGAAACCCTCACCCTCACCCTAAACTAAACCCTCATCCTAACCCTAACTTTAACCCTAACACTCACCCTAAACCTAACACTAAATCTCACCGTCACCCAAACCCTAAAACTTACCCTAAACCTTATCTTCACCCTAACCTAAGCCTAACACTAAACCTAACCCTAACACTCACCCAAACCCTAAGCCTAACACTAAACGTAACCCTGAACTTAAACCAAACCCTAACCCTAACCTTCACCTTACACCTCAACATAAACCTAACCCTAACCCTAACCCTCACCCTAAACCTAACCCTAACCCTCACCCTCACCCTAACCCTCACCCTCACCCTCACCTTCACCCTCACATTAATCCTAACCCTACCACTCAACTCAACACTCATCCTAACCCTAACCCTAAGTCTAACACTAAATGTAACACTAACCCTAACGTTTCCCTCACACTCACACTCACCCCTCAGCCTAATCCTAACCCTCAACCTAACCCTTACACTCACCCTAACCTCACCCTAACCCTAACCATAACTTTAAAACTCAACCTCACCCTAACACTCACCCTAACCCTTAGCCTAAACCTTACCCTCAATCTCACCCTAACCATAAACCTAACCCTCACCCTAAACCTCACACTCACCCTAACCCTCACCCTCACCCTAACCCTAACGTTAACCCTAACCCTAACCCTAACACAAACCCTAACCCTCACCCTAACACTAAACCTAACCCTCACCCAAACCCTCAACCTAAATATAAACCTAACCCTAAACCTCACCATAAGCCTAACCCTAACCCTCAATCTCACGCTCATCCTCACCCTAACCCTAACCCTACCCCTCACCCTAACCCTCATCAAAACCCTAAACCTTACCCTAAGATTCACCCTATCATTAACCCTAAACCTAAACCTCAGGCTCAACCTCACCCTCAGCCGGACCCTAACCCTAACCCTAATCCTAACCCTAAACTTCACCCTCACCCTAATTCTAACCATAACCCAAAACCTAAACCTCACCCTAACCCTAACACTCACCCTAAACTTCACCCTCCCGCTAATCTCACCCTAACCTTACCACTAACCCTTACCCTAACACTCACCCTCACACTCACCCTCATTCTAACCCTAACCCTAACCCTAATACTAACCCTAACCCTCACCCTCATCTTCACCCTAATTCTAACCCTAACCCAACACTAACCCTCACCCTAATTCTATCCCTAACCCTAAACGTTATCCTAAACCTCATTCTCACCTGAATACGAACCCTAACCATAACCCTCACCCTAACCCTCATCCGAACACTAATGCTAACCCTAAACCTAACACTCACCCTAAACCTCAGCTTAACCCTTACCCTCACCCTAACCCTGACCCTAACCCTAACCCTAACCTTCACACTAATCCTACCCAAACCCTAACTCTAACCCTATATTTCACCCTAAACCTCCCCCTAACCCTCAACTGAACCCAAACCCTCACCCTAACTCTAACCCTAACCTTCAACCAAACCATAAAACTCACCCTCACCCGAAACATCACCCTAAACTGAACGCTCTCCCTAACAATAAGCCTAACCCTCACCGTAAATCTAACCCTCACCTAACCCTCACCCTCACCCTGAGCCTAAAACTCACCTTAAACCTAACCCTAACCCTCACCCTAACGCTAAACCTAACCTTAACCCTAACCCTAACCCTCAACCTAAGCCGAAACCTAACCCTAACCTTAAACTTCACCCTAACCCTAACCCTAACACTACCCCCCACACTACACTCACCCTAAACCTAACCATAATTCTAAACCTCACCCGCACCTAACACTCAAGCTAACCCTTAGCCTAAACCTAACCCTCAACCTCACCTTAACCCTAACCCTAACCCTCACCCTAAACCTCACACTCACCCTAACCCTCACCCTCACCGTAACACTAACTTTAACTGTAACCCTAACCCTCAACCTAACCCTAACCCTAACTCTCACCCTAACCCTCAAGCTAAACCTAACCGTAACCCTAACCCTCACCATAACCCTAAACCTAACCCTCAATCTCACCATCATACACATCCTAACCCTAACCCTTTCCCTCACCCTAACGCTCATCCTAACCCTAACCCTCACCCTAATCCTCACCCTCAACCTACCACTAACACTTACCCTAACCCTCACCCTCATCCTCATTCTAACCCTAACCCTAACCCTAATCCTAACCCTATCCCTCACCTTCAACTTCACCCTAACTCTAACCCTAACCCAACCCTAACGTTCACCCTAATGCTATCCCTAAACCAAAACTTTACCTCACCCTCACCCTCACCATATTTCTAACCCTAAACCTAAAACCGAAACCTCACCCTAACCCTAACACTCACACTAAACTTCACCCTAACCCTCATTCTCACACTAACCCTAACCCTAAACCTCACCCTCATCTTTACCCTCAGCCTAAACGATACCCTCACCGTAACCCTAAACTTATCCCTAACCCTAACTCTCACATTAACCCTAACCCTCACCCTAAACCTAACCCTCACCATAACCCTCAACCTAAACCTAAGCCTAACCTTAACCCTCATCATAACCCTAAACCTCACGCTCACCCTAATTCTAACCCTAACCCTAAACCTGAACCTCACCCTAACCCTAACACTCACCCTAAACTTCACCCTCACCCTAATTTTCACCCTAACCCTAACACTAACCCTTACCCTAACCCTCACCCTCACCTTCATTCTAACCGTAACCTTAACCCTAATCCTAACCCTAACCCTCACCCGCACCTTCACCCTAACTCTAACCCTAACCCAAAACTAAACCTCACCGTAATCCTATCCCTAACCCTAAACTTTACCCTAAACCTCATTCTCACCCGAAACATAACCCTAACCCTATCCCTAACCCAAACCCTCACCCAAACACTAACACTAACCCTAAACCTCACCCTCACCCTAAACCTCACCCTAACCCTGACCCTAACCCTAACCCTAACCTTCACACTAATCCTAACCCTAACCCTAACCCTAACCCGAAATTTCATCCTAACCCTCACCCTAAACCTAAATCTAACCCAAACCCTCACCCTAACTCTAACCCTAACCCTAACCCTCATGCTCACACTAACCCTCACCATCACCCTAACCCTCACCCTAACACTAAACCTCAACCACACCCTAAAACTCATCCTCAAACGAATCCTCACCCTCACTCGAATCATCACCCTACACGGAACCCTCTACCTAACCCTAACCCTAACCCTCACCATAAATCTAACCCTCACCTCAGCCTCATCCTAACCCTAAGCCTACCACTCACTGTAAACCTAACCCTAACCCTAACCCTCACCCTAACCCTAACCCTAACCCTAAAACTCAACCTCACCCTAACCCTCACCTTAACCCTAACCCTCAACATAACTCTCACACTCACCATCACCCTAACCCTCACACTAAACCTAACCCTCACCCATACCGTAACCCTCACCTTCACCTGAAAACTCACCCTCACACTAAACGAAACCCTAACCCTAAACATCCTCCTAACCCTAACCCTCACCCTAACCCTAACCCTAAACCTCACCCTAACCCTATCACTAACCCTAACCTTCACGCTCACCCTAAACCTCACCCTAACCCTTTTACTCACTCTAAACCTGACCCTAACCCTAACCTTAACCCTCACACTAATCCTAACCCTAAACATAACCCTAACCCTTAATTTCACCCTAACACTCACCCTAACCCTAACCCTAACCCAAAAACTCACCCTAACCTTAACCCTAATACTAACCCTTAGCCTCATCCTAAACCTCACCATCACCCTAACCCTCACTCTAACCCTAACACTCAACCACACCCTAAATCTCTCCGTCACCAAAACCCTCACCCAAACCCTAACCCTTAACATCACCCTAAACCGAACCCTCAACCTAACCCTAACACTAACCCTCACACTAAATCTAACCCTCACCCTCACCCTCACCGTCATCCTAAGCCTTACCCTCACTCTAACCCTAACCCTAACACTAACACTCACCCTAACCCTAACCCTCACCCTCACCCTAACTCTTATGCTCAACCTCACCCTAACCCTCAATGTCATCCTAACCCTCACCCTAAGCCTAAACCTAAACCTAACACTAACCCTAAACCTAAATCTCACACTCATCCTCACCCTTACACTAACCCTAACCCTAACCCTCACCCTCACAATCACTCTAAACCTAACACTAACCCTAACCCTCACCCTAACCTTCACCCTCACTCCAACCCTATCCCTCACCATCACCCTCACCCTAACCCTAACCCTAACCCTAAACCTAAACCTAACCCTCAACCTATTCCTAACCCTAACACTAAACCTAAACCTCACCCTCAACCTAATCCCAAACCTAACACTCTCCCTCACCCTCACTCTCAGCCTAACACTTACCCTAACTCTAAACCTCACCTGCACCCTCACACACATCCTAAACATAAACCTCACCCTAACTCTCACCCTCACCCTCACCCTCACCCTATCTTTAACCTAAACCTCATACCATGCCTAACGCTAATCCTTATCCTCAGCCTAACCCTAAAGCTAACCCTAACCCTAACCTTCACACTATCCCTAACTCTTAACCTAACCCTAACCCTCACCCTCAACCTAACACTCACCCTAACTCTTCCCCACAGCCTAACCGTAACTCTAACCCTAACGCTAAACCTCAAACTAAACCTAACCCTCACCCTAACCCTAAACCTAAGCCTAACCTTAACCCTCACCCCCAACCTCAACCTCACCCTAAACATAACCCTAACTCTAACCCTAACCCTCACACTTACCCTAAGCCTAAACCTAAACCTACCACTAACCCTAAACCTAACTGTTACCCTCACCCTCACAAGAAGGTTAACCCTAATCCTAACCCTAACTCTCACCCTCTTCCTCACCCTAACCTTAACCCTAACCCTCACCCTATCTGTCACCCTCACCCTAACACTATTCCTCACCCTCACCCTCACCCTAACCCTAACCCTAAACCTAAATCTAACCCTCAACCTATGCCTAACCCTAACACTAAACCTAACCCTCCCCCTCCCCCTAATCCTAAACCTAATGCTCTCCTTCACCCTCACCCTCAGCCAAACACTTATCCTAACACTAAACCTCACTTGAACCCTCCCCCTCCCCCTAACCTTAAACTTCACCCTAACTCTCACCCTCACCCTCACCCTCACCCTAACCTAATCCTAAACCTCACACCATCACTAACCCTAATCCTTATCCTCAGCCTAAACCTAAAGCTAAGCCTAACCCTAACCCTCACACTAACCCTAAACCTAAACCTAAACCTAACCCTCACCCTCACCCTAACCCTCACCCTAACCCTAAACCTAAACCTAACCCTCAAACTATGCCTATCCCTAACCCTAAACCTAGCCCTCACCCTCACCCTAAACCTAAAGCTAACCCTCTCTCTCACCCTCACCCTCAGCCTAACACTTACCCTAACCCTAAACCTCAACCGCAAACCTCATCCTCACCCTAACCCTCAGCCTCACCCTAACCCTCAGCCTCACCCTCACCTCACCCTACACCTAACCATAAACCTCACACCATCCCTAACCCTAATCCTAATCCTCAGCCTAACCATAAATCTAACCCTATCCCTAACCCTCACACTAAACCTAACCCTAAACCTAACCCTAACCCTCACCTTAACCTTCACCCTAACTCTTACCCACACCCTAAACAAAACTCTAACCCTAACCCTAAACCTCACACTAAACCTAACCGTCACCCTAACCCTAACCGTAAGCCTAAACTTAACCCTCACCCCCAACCTCAACCTTACCCTTAGCCTAACCCTAACCTTAAACCTAATCCTAACCCTAACCCTCACCCTCATGCTCACCCAAAACCTAACCCTAACCCTAACCCTCACATAACTCTAAAGCTAACAATAACCCTAACCCTAACCCTAATGCTAAACCACAACCTAAACCTAAATCTAACCCTAAGCCTCACCCTAAACTTAACTCTAACCCTAAACCTCTCTCTAACCCTAACCCTAATCCTCACCCTCACCCTAACCCTAACCCTAACCCTAACCCTAACCCTCACACTAAACCTATCCCTCACCCTCAACCTAATCCTCACCCTAACTCTTACCCTCACGCTCACCCTTCCCCTCACACTAACCCTCACCCTCATGATCACACTAAACCTAACCCTAACACTAACCCTCACATAACTCTAAAGCTAACTATAAACCTAACCCTAACCCTAATGCTAAACCACACCCTAAACCAAAACCTAACCCTAAGCCTCACCCTAAACTTAACCCTAACCCTAAACCTCTCCCTAACCCTAACCCTGATCCTCACCCTCACCCTAACCCTAACCCTATCCCTAACCCTCACACTAAACCTATCCCTCACCCTCACCCTAATCCTCACCCTAAATCTTACCCTCACCCTCACCCTTACCCTCACACTAACCTTAACCCTCAACCTAACCCTAAACCTAACCCTCACCATCAACCTCACCCTCAGCCTAACACTAACCCTCACTCTAAACCTAATCGTAACCATCACCCTCACCTTCACGCTAAACCTCAACCTCACTCTCACCCTCACCCTAACACTAACCCTAACCCTAACCCTCACCCTAAACCTAACGCTCACCATAAAACCCTAACCCTCACCTTCACCCTAACCCTCTCCGTAACTGTAATACTAATGCTAACACTCACCATCACCCTCAACCTCCCCCGAAACCTTAGCCTCACCCTAACCCTAACCCTAAACCTAACCCTCACACTAAACCTAACTTTCACCCTGACACAAACCCTAACCATAACCCTAACCCTCACAATAAACCTAACCATCATGGTAACCCTAACCCTACCGCTGAGCCTAACACTCACACTAACCCTAACTCAAATCCTACACCTTACCCTGTCCGTAACCCTAACCCTAAACAACAACTTCACCATAGCCCTCAGCTAACACTAACCCTCACCCTAACCATCACCTTCACCGTCACCCTAACCCTCACCATAACCCTAACACTAAACCAGACCCTAATCCTCACCCTCACCAGAACCCTCCCCCTCACCCTAATCATAAACATCACCCCAAACCGAACCCTCACCCTAACTCTAACCCTAACCCTCACCCTAAACCTAACCCTCACTCTCACCCTCACCCTGCCCCTAAGATTAACGCTAACCCTAACCCTAATCCTCACCCTAACCTTACCCCTAACACTCAACCTATCCCTAACCCTCACCCTAATCCTAACCCTAACCATAACCCTCACATAACTCTAAAGCTAAAAATAACCCTAACCCTAACCCTAAACCTAACTAACCCTAACCCTAAACCTCACCCTATCCCTCACCCTTACCCTAACCCTCACCCTAACTCTAACCCTAACACTAACCCTCACCCTCACCCTAGACCTTACCCTCACCCTCACCCTTTCCATCACACTAAGCCTAAACCTCAACCTAACACTAAACCAAACCCTCACCATCACCCGTACCCTCAGCCTAACCCTCAGCCTCACCCTCATCCTAACCCTAACCCTCACTCTCATCCTCACCCCAACTCTCAACCTCACCCTCACCCTCACCCTAACACTACCCCTAACCCTGAAACTCACGCTAACCCTAAAGCTCACCCTAAACTTAACCCTAATCCTCACCCTCACCCTCACCCTAAACCTAAACCTAACCCTATAATTCACCCTCACCATAAAACTCATCTGAACCCTTACCCTCACCCTAACCCTAACCCTCACACTAATCCTAACCCTCATGCTAACCCTAACCCTACCTCTGAGCCTAACCCTCAAACTAACCCTAACACTAATGCTATACCTCACCCTATCCCTAACCCTAACCCTAACCCTCAAACTCACCCTAGCCCTCAGCTAACACTAACCCTAATCCTAACCCTCACCCTCACCCTCACCCTAACACTCAACCTAACCCTAACCTTCACCCTGAACCTAACTCTCAGGCTAACCCTAACTGTAAAACCCACCCTCACACTAACCCTCACTCTAACCAAAACCCTAACTCTCACCCTAAACCTATGCCTCACCATAACAATATCTCTAAGCATAAGCATCACCCTCACCCTAACCCTCACGCTAAACCTTACCCTCACACTAATCCTCACCCTAACCTAAAACTAATTTTCACCTGAATCCTCACCCTTACCCTTACCCTATCCCTAACCCTCATCCTAACCCTAACCCTTACCCTAACCCTAACCCTCACACTAAGATTAAACCTAACCCTAACTCTAACCCTCACCATCACCATAATCCTAACCCTAAACCTCACTCTCAACCTCACCCTCAGCCTAACACTAACCCTAAACATAACCCTCCCCCTCCCCCTCCCCCTAACCCTAACAATAACCTTACCCTCACCCTCACAGTCACCCTCACTCTCACCCTAAACCTAACCCTAAACTTTACACTATCCTTAAACTTAATCCTTATCCTCACCCTATCCCTAATACTAACCCTTACGCTAACCCTCACACTAACCCTAACCCACACCCTAACCCTAAACCTCACCCTCACCCTCATGCTAACCCTCACCCTAACCTTTACCTTCAGCCTAACCCTAACTCTAACCCTAACCCTAACAGTCACCCTAAACCTAACCCTCACGCTCAGGCTCATCCTAAACCTAACACTAACCCTAACCTTCAGCCTAACTCTAAAGCTAACTAACCCTATCCCTAATCCTAACCCTAAACCTCACCTTATCCCTAATTCTAACCCTAAACCTCACCCTAACCCCAGCCCTACCCAAACCCTCACACTTACCATAACCCTAATCCTCACCCTCACCCTAACCCTAAAGCTAACCCTAACCCTCCCACTAATCCTAACCCTCACCCTAAACGTAACCCTAACCCTCACCGTCACCCTAACCCTCACCCTAACCCTAAACATCACCCACACCCTAATCCTAACCATCACCCACACCCTAACCCACACCCAAAACTTCACCCACACCCTATCCCTCACTCTCACCCTAACCCTCACCCTGACCTTAAGCCTCACCCTAACACTCACCTAATCCTCACCCTAAACATAATCATAACATTTACCTAACCCAAACTCTCACCCTGACCGTCACCCTAAAACCCACCCTAACCCTATACATAACCCTAACCATACCCCTCAACCTAACACGAACCCTAACACGAACCCTAACCCACACCTTCACCCTAACCCTCACTGTCACCCTAACACTCACCCTAGCACTAAGACTCACCCACAACCTAACCTCACCCAAAATCTAATCCTCTCCCAAACCCTAGCCCTCACACTAACCCTTACCGTCACATTAAACCTAACCCTCACCCTAACCCTCACCCTAACCCTAACACTATCCCTAAACCTCACCCTCTCCCTAACCCTCACCCTAACCCTTAACCTCACCCTAACCCTCACACTAACCCTAACCCTTAACCTAACACTACCCCTCCCCCTATCTCTCCCCCTCACCCAAACCCTAACGCTTAGGGTTAGCCTCACCCTAACCCTCATCCTCACCCTAACCCTTACATCACCCAAATCCTCACACTCACGCTAACACTCACCCTCACCCAAAACATCACCCTAAGCCTAACCCTCACCCTAACCCTATAACTAACCCTCACCCTAAACCTAACCCTCCCTCTAACACTCAAACTCAACCTAATCCTCACCCTAACCATAACCCTAACCCTTACCTAACCCAAACCCTCACCCTCACCCTAAACCAAACCCTCAACATAGCACTCACCCTAACCCTAACCCTAACCCCATCCCTATCCATATACTCACCCTCACCCTCAGCCTACCACTAACCCTAAACCTAATCCTAACCCTCAACTTCACCATCAACCTCACCCTCACCCTAACCCTAACCCTAACCCTCACCTTAACACTCACCCTAAGCCTTAACCTAACCCTAATCCTCACCCTCACCGTCACACTAACACTCACCCTAACCTTAACCCTCACCCATACCTTAAACCTCACCAGAACCTTCAGCCTCAGCCTAAACCTCACACTCAGCCTAACTCTCAACCTCACCCTATCCCTAACCCTCACCCTAACCCTAACCCTAACCCTAACCTTCACTCTAACAATAACCCTAGCCCTCACCCTAACCCTAAGCCTAACCCTAATACTCACCCTAACACTCACCCTAATCCTAACGCTAACCATAAACCTCACCCTAATCCTAACCCTAACCCTAACCCTTACCCTCACACTAATCCTAATCCTATCCCGAAACCTAACCCTCAAACTAACCCTAACCCTCACTTTAACCAAAACCCTACGCCTCACACTAACCTTCAACCTATCCCTAACCCTAACCCAACCCTAACCCTATCCCTTACCTAACCGAAACCCTCATGCTCACCCTCACCCTAACCCTAAAGCTCACCCTAACCCTAACACTTACCTTCACCCTAACCCTCACCCAAACACTAATCCTCTCGCTAACCCTAAACCTAAACCTTACATTACCGAAACCCTCACCCTCACCCACACCTTCAACCTAACCCTAACCCTAACCCTCACCTTCACCCTAACACTCACAATAAACCTTACCCTCACAGTAACCCTAAACCTAACCCAAATGCTAACCCTCAGGCTAACCCTATCACTCACCCTAACCCTAAACCTAATCCTAAAGGACACCCTATCCCTCACCCTAACCCTAACCCTAACCCTAACCCTCAGCCTAACCCTAACACTCACCCTCACTATAACCGGAAACCTAACCCTAAACCTCACCCTAACTCTAAACCTAACCCTCATCCTCACCCTAACACTCACCCTCTCACTAACCCTAACACTAACCCTAACCCTCACACTAACCCTAAACCTCACACTACCCCTTACCCTACCACTGACCCTAACCCTCAACATAAACCGAACCCTAATCCTAACCCTCATCCTAACCCTAACCATCACGCTCACCCTCAACCTCACCCTCACCCTCACCAGCACCCTAACCCTCACTTTAAACCTTACCCTCACCCTACCCTAACAATAACACTAATGCAAACCCTCACCCTAAACCTAATATTCACCCAAACCCTAAGCCAACACTAACCCTAACCCTCAACCTAAACCTCACCCTAACCCTAATACTATCCGTAACCCTCACCCTCACCCTAACACTCACTCTAACACTTACCATCACCCTAACCCTCACCCGAACCCTTTCCCTAACCCTAAACCTACCCTAACCCTCACCCTCACCCTAACCCTAAAATTTACCTCACCTTAACCCTAACCCTAACCCTCACCATAACACTCATCTAACCCTAACCCTAACCCTAACACTCATTGTAACACTAAGCCTAACCCTAATCCTCACCCTCACCCTCAAACTCAGCCTAAACCTAATCCTCACCCTACCCCTTACCCTCACCCTACCATAACCCTAACCTTAACCTTAACCCTCGACCTAACCCTAACTCTAAACCTAACACTAACCCTAACCCTCACCGTTAAAGTAACCCTAACCCTAACTGTAACCATCACCCTACACTAGACACTAAACCCAACCCTAACCCTAAATCTCACCCTCAACCTAACACTCACCCTAAACCTTACACTCGCCCTATCCATAACCCACACCCTAACCCTCACCCTAATCCTAACCCAAACACTAACTCTCACACTCACCCTAAGCATAACCCTAACCCTAACCCTCATCCTAACCCTCAACCTAACCCTAACGCTATCCCCAAACCTCACCCTCACCCTAAACCTCGCCCTAAACATTACACTCACCCTAACCCCAATGCTAACCCTAACCCTCACGCTAACCCTAACCCTAATCCTCACTCTCAACATGAATCTAACCCTAACCTAACCCTCACAATAAACCTAACCCTCAACCTAACCCTAACCTTCACACTAAACATTACCCTCAGGCTCACCCTAACCCTACTCCTCAGCCTAACACTCACCCTAACCCTAAACCTCAACCTAACCCTAACCCTAACCCTCACCCTCACCCTCACCCTAAGCCTCTTCCTAACCCTAAGCCTAACCTTAACACTCACCCTAACCCTAACCCTCACCCTAACCCTAACACTCAACCTAACCCTCACCCTAACCCTAACCTTAACTCTCACCTTAACCCTCATCCTTAACCTAACCCTAAACCTAACACTCACCCTCACGCCCACTTTAAACGTCAGCCTAAACCTAACCCTAACCCTAACACTAACTGAAAACCTCAAACTAAACCTAACCCTCACCCCTACCCTAAACCAAACCCTAACCCTCATACTAAATGTAACACTCACAATAACCCTAATCCTACCGCTCAGCCTACCCCTAACCCGAACACTAACCATAACCTTAAGCCTAACTCTATCACTAACCCTAACTGTAAACCTCACCCTCACCCTAGCCCTCACAATAACACTGACCGTAAACCTAACCCTAACCTCACACTAAACATAACCCTCACCCTAACCCTAACCCTAATATTAACCATAACTCTCACCCTAACCCTCACCTTAACACTAACCCTAACCCTCACCCTCACGCTAACCCTCACCCTAAACCATATCATCACCCTAACCCTCACCCTTAATCTTACAATCATCCTACCCTAACCCTAACACTAACCCGAACCCTCACCCTAACCCTAACACTCACCCAAAACATAACCCTAACACTAACCCTAACCCTCAACCTAAACCTCACCCTAAACCTAACCCTAAACCTAAACCTCACCCTACCCCTCACCCTAACCCTAATCCTAACCCTAAATCACACCCTCACCCTAATATAAACCCTAACACTTACCCTCACCCTAACCCTCACCCTCTTCCTAACCCTAACCCTAAACCTAACCCTCACCCTAAACCTACTCCTAAACCTCACCCTCACCCTAACCCTCTCCCTAACCCTAACCCTAACCCTAACCCTCACCCTCACCCTCAACCTCAACCTAACCCTAACCCTACCCCTCACCCTAACCCTCATCCTAACCCTAACCCTAACCCTAACACTCATCGTAAACCTAACACTAACCCTAATCCTCAACCTCACGCTCAGCCTAAACCTAATCCTTACCCTACCCTATACCCTCACCCTACCCTACCCAAAACGTAACCCTAACCCTCACTATAACCCTAACACTCACCTTAACTGTAAATCTAACACTAACCCTAACCCTCACCCTAAAACTAATCCTAACCCTAACTGTAACCATCAACCTACCCCTCACCCTAACCCTAACCCTAACCCTAAATCTCACCCTCACCCTAACACTCACCCTAACCGTTATCCTCGCCCTAACGATCACCCGCACCCTAACCCTCACCATAAACCTAACCCAAACCCTAAATCTCACCCTCACCCTAACTATAACCTAACCCTAACATTCATCCTAACCCTCAAGCTAACCCTAAAGATAACCGAAAACCTCACCCTCACCCACACCCTAACCATAACCCTAACCCTCATCCTAACCTTCACCCTACTCTAACCCTAACCCTAAACCTAACCCTCACCTTAACCCTAATACTCACCCTAACTGTAAACCTAACACTAACCCTAACCCTCACCCTAAAACTAACCTTAACTCTAGCTATAACCATTGCCCTACCCCTCACCCTAAACCTAACCCTAAACCTAAATCTCACCCTCATGCTAAAACTCATCCTAACCGTTACCCTCGCCCTAAACATCACCTTCACCCTAACCCTCACCCTAAACCTAAACAAAACCCTAGCGCTCTCCCTCACACTAACCATACCCCTAACCCTAACCCTCATCCAAAACCTCAACCTAACACTAACGCTAACCCAAAACCTCACACTCACCCTAAACCTCACTCTAAACTTTACTCTCACCATAACACTAACCCTAACCCTCACACTAATCCTAACCCTTACCCTAACCCTAACCATATCCCTCACCCTAACCCTCACCCTAACACGAACATTAACCCTAACCCTCACCCTAAACATAACCGTAACCCAACCACTCACCCTAACCCTCACAGTCACCCTAAACCTCACCCTAACCCTAACCTTCGCCCACATCCTAACCCTCACCTTAACCCTAAACCTAAACCTGACCCTAACCGTAAACCTAAACATAACCCTCACACTCACCCTAACCCTAATCCTCACCCTCATCCTAACTCTTACCCTAACTCTAACCGTCACACTAAATCTATCCCTCACATTTACCCTAACCCTCACCATCACCCTAACCCTAACACTAATCTTCACCCTCACCCTCACACTTACACTCACAATAAGCCCAACTCTCAACCTATCCCGTAACCTAAACCTCACCATCAACCTCACCCTCAGCCTAACCCTAACACTGACTCTAATCTTAACCCTAACTTTAACCCTCAACCTCACCCTAACCCTCAAACTCACTCTCACCATCATCCTAACACTAACCCTAATCCTAACCCTCACCCTCACCCTAACCCTCACCCTAAACTTAACATTAACCCTCACCCTCACCCTAAACCTATCCCTAACACTAACCCTATCAGTAACCCTCATCCCCACACTCAAACTTACCTTCACCCTAATCCTAACCCTAACACTAATCCTAACCCTAGCCCTCAACCTCTGGCTCACCCTCACCCTAACCCTAACCCTAACCCTCATCTTAACTCTAAAACTAACAATAACCATATCCCTAATATTAACCCTAAATCTAACGCTAACCCTAAACCTGACCCTAACCCTCAAACTAACCCCAACACTAACCCTAATTCTAATCCGCACCCTCAACCTAAATCTAACCCTAACCCTAACCCTAACCCTAAACCTCACACTAAACCTAACCCTCACCCTTACCCTAACGCTCACCTTAACCCTAACCCTAACCCTCACCCTCACCCTAATCTTCACCCTAAACCATACACTCAACCTCACACTTACCCTCTAACTAACCCTAAACCTCAACCTAACCCTAACCCTAACCCTCACCATCACCCTCCCTCTAAGCCTAAGCCTAAGCCTAAGCCTAACCCTAACTCTCACCCTAACCCTAACCCTCACCCTAACCCAAACCCTCACCGTAACACTTACCCTCACATTAACCTTCACCCTGACCTAACCTTAACACTCACCTTAACCCTCACCCTTAACCTAACCCTAACACTAACCCTCACCCTAACGCTCACCTTAAACGTCAGCCTAAACCTAACCCTAACCCTATCCCTAACCGAAACCCTTACACTAAACCTAACCCTCACCCTAACCCTAAACCTAACACTAACCCTCACACTAAATGTAACCCTCACAATAACCCTAATCCTACCCCTCAACCTAAGCCTCACCCTAACCCAAACCATAACCTTAAAGCTCACACTATAACTAACACTAACCCTCACACTCACCCTCACCCTAGCCCTCACCCTAACACTGACCCTAACCCTAACCCTCACCCTAACCCTCATCCTAACCCTAACCCTAACACTGACACTCACCCTAACCCTAAACCAAACCCTAACACTCACCCTCAACCTCACCCTCAACCTAACCCTTACCCCCACAATAAAACTTACATTCACCCTAACCTAACCCTACCCCTAACCCTAACTCATACACCTATCCCTAACACTCACCCAAAACCTAACCTTCACACTAAAACTAACCCTCACACTAACCTTCACCCTACCACTAAACATAACCCTAACCCTAATCCTAACACTCACCCAAAACTTAACCCTCACTCTAAACCTAAACCTCATCCTAACCTTTACACTCACCCTAATGCTCACCCTAACCTTTACCCTAACCCTAACCCTCACCCTGAACCAAACCCTCACCCTAACCCTCACCGTCAACCTATCCCTCATCCTAAACCTAACCATAAAATTTTCCTAAACTAAACCCTCACCCTCACAGTCACCCTATCAATAACCCTAACAATACCCCTCACCCTAACCCTCACACTAACACAAACTCTAACCCAAACCCTCGCCCTAACCCTCACCGCCACTCTAACCCTCACCCTAACCCTAAGACTCACCCACAACCTAAAGCTCACCCTAACCCTAAGACTCACCCAAAACCTAACCCTCACCCAAAATCTCACCGTCACCCTAACCCTAGACCTCAACCTAACTCTAAACCTAACCTTAACCCTACCCTAAACCTAACCCTCACCCTCACCCTAACCCTAACCCTAAACTTCACCCTAACACTAACCCTCACACTTACCCTAAGCCTAAGCCTAACACTAACCCAAAAACTAATCCTAAGCCTAGCCCTCACGCTCACCCTCACTCTAAACCTAACCCTAAACCTCACCCTCACACTCACCCTAACCCTAACCCTAAACCTAACACTCACCTTAACCCTAACCCTAACCCTAACGCTAACACTCACCGTAAACCTAAAACTAATCCTCACCCTAACCTTCCCCCTAACCCTAACGCTAACCTAAACCTCACCCTCATCCTAACACTGACCCTAACCCTTACCCTCACCCTAATCCTAAACCTATTCCTAAATCTAACCCTCACACTAACCCTAAACCTCACCCTAACAATAACCCTTCCCCTCACGCTAACACTCAACCTGTCCCTAACCCTAACCCTAACCCTAACCCTATCCCTTCCCTAACCGAAACCCTCATGCTCACCCTCACCCTAACCCTAACCCTCACCCTAACCCTAACACTTACCCTCACCCTACACATCACCCTAACACTAACCCTCACCCTAATCCTAAACCTAAACCTTACACTAACCCTAACCCTCACCTAAATTTCACCCTCACCCTAATCCTCACCCTAACAATAACCCTAATCCTAACACTCATCCTCACACTCACCTAAGCCTAAACCTAACCCTAACCCTAACCCTCACCCTCACATTAACCCTAACCCTAACCCTAACTGTTACCCTAACCCTCACCTTCACCCTCACCCTAACCCTTACCCTAACCCTAACCCTAACCCTCAAACTAACCCGAACCCTAACCCTCACCCTAAAACTCATCCTAAGCCTAACACTCACCCTAGACCTCACCCTAACATTAACCCTAATCCTAACCCTCCCCCTCAACCTAACCCTCAGCCTAATAATTACCCTCACCCTCACCCTAACATTAACCCTCACAATAACCCTAACCCTCATCATAAACCTAACCCTCACCATAACCCTAACCCTACCCCTCACCGTAACCCTAACCCTAACCCTAACCCTAACGCTAACCCTCACCCTAACCCTCACCCTCACACTAACCCTCATTCTCAACCTAACCCTCACCCTAACCCTAACCCTCACACACACTCTAACCCTCATCTCTACCCGAACTCTCACTCTCATGCTAACGCTCACCCTCACCCTAAACATCACCCAAACCCTAACTCTCAGCCTAACCCAAACGCTAACACTCACTCTAACCCAAAATCTCACCCTAACCCTCATTCTCACGCTAACCCACACCCTAACCCAAACTCTAACACTTACCCTCACCCTAACCCTCACACTAACCCTAAACCTAACTCTCACCCTCACCCTTACCCTTACACTACCCCTTACCCTAACCCTCACCCTCACCCTCACAATCACTCTAAAACTAACCCCACACTAAGCCTCACCCTAATCCTCTCCCTCACCCTAACCCTATCCCTCACCCTCACCCTCACCCTAACCCTAACCCTAACCCTCACCCTAAGCCTAAACCTAACCCTATCCCTCTCCCTCACCCTCACCCTCAGCTTAACACTAACCCTAACCCAAAACCTCACCCTCACTCTCACCCTAACCCTAACCCATACCCTAACCCTAACCCTAACGCTATCCCTCACCCACACCCTATCCCATACCATTTCCTGAACACTCACCGTCAATTTAACCCCCACACTCACCCTAAACATCATCCTATGTCTAAACCTCACCCTAACCCTAACTCTAACCCTCACCCTTATCCTAAGCCTCAAACTCACCCTCACCTTAAGCCTAAACCTAATCCTAAAACTAACCCTAAACGTAACTCTCACTCTCACCCTCATCCGAACCTTAACCCTAATGCTAACCCTAACGCTCACCATCAACCTCACCCTAACCCTAACCCTAACACTCAACCTATCCCTCACCCTCACCCTAACCTTATCCCTCACACTCAGCCGCACCCTGACCCTAACTCTAACACTAAACCTAACCCTAACCCTAACCCTTAGCCTAACCCTAACTCGAACCTTAACCCTCACCCTCAACATAATCCTAAACCTAACCCTAACCATCAACCTCAACCTCACCCTCACCCTCAACCTAACCCTAACCCTAAATTTACCCTAAACTTCACACTCACCCTCATCCTAACCCTTACCCTAACCCTAACCCTAAACCTCACACTAACACCAACCCTCACCCTAAACATAACCCTCACCAAAACCCTAACCCTACCCCTCACACTAACCCTAACCCTAATGCTAAACCTCACCCTAACCCTCACCCTCATACTAACCCTCATTCTCAACCTAACACTCACCCTAACCCTATCCCTCACCCACACCCTAACCCTCATCTTCACCCGAACTCTCGCTCTCACCCTAATGCTCACCCTCACCCTAAATATCACCCTAACCCTGACTCTCAGCCTAACCAGAACCCTAACACTCATTCTAACGCAAAACCTCACACTAACCCTCATTCTTCCCGTAACATACACCCTAACCCTCACCCTGTAACTTACCCTCACCCTAACCCTCACACTAACCCTGAACCTAACTCACCCTCACACTCACCCTTACACTAAACCTTACCCTAACCCTAACCCTCACCCTCACAATCACCCTAAAATTAACCCCACTCTGACCCTCATCCTAACCCTCACCCTCATCCTCACCCTAACCCTAACCCTAACTCTCACCCTCATCCTAATCCTAACCCTAAATCTTACAATAACCCTCACCCTAAAACGTATCCTCACGCTAACCCCAACTCTCACACCACCCCTAAACCTAAACCTCACCCTGCAGCTCATTCAAACCCTAACACTAGCCCTAACCATCACCCTAAAATTCACCCTCACCCTTACCCTCAAAATAACCCTCACCCACACTCTAACACTAACCCTAACCCTAAACATCACTCTAACCCTCACCCTAACCTTAACCCTAATCCTAACCCTATTCTTTACCCTCACCCTGAACATAATCCTAACTCTAAATCTAACCCTAACCCTAACCCTCACCCTAAACCTAACACTAACATTCACCCTTAACCTAACTCTAAACCTCAACCTATCCCTCAACCTAACCCAAACTCTAACCTAACCCTCAACCTCACCCTAACCATAAACCTAACCCTCACCCTAACCCTCATCCTAACTTTAACCTTAACCCTAATACTCACCCTAACCCTAACCCTAACCATAACACTCATCCTCACCCGAATCCTCACCCTCACAGTAACCCTAACCCTAACCCTAACCCTCACCTTAGGCCTCACTCTAAGCCTAACCCTCAACCTAACACTTACCCTCACCCTAACCCTCACCCTAACCCGAACCCTAATGCTAACCCTAACCTTAAATATCACCCTAACCTTCACCCTAACCCTAACTAACCCTTACCCTCACCCTAACCCTAACGCTAAACCTCACCCTAACCCTCACCCTAACCCTACTGCTCAGCTTAACATTCACCCTAACCCTATTCCTCACCCTCAAACTCACCCTAAAACTTACACTAACCCTAACCCTAACGCTCACCCTAAAACTTATCCTCACCCTAACTCTAACCCTCACCCTAACCCTAACCCTCACCCTCACCCTAACCCTCACCCTCAACCTAGGCCTCACCCTAAGCCTAACCCTAACACACACCCTAAACCTCACCCTCAACATAACCCTAAACATCACTGTAACCCTCACCCTAACCATAACCCTAATCATAAATCTATTCCTCAACCTCATCCTCACCCTAAACTTAACTCTAACTCTCACCCTAACACTAACCCTCACCCTAAACCTAACTCTAACCTTCACCCTCACCCTAAATCTAAAGCACAACATATCCCTCAACCTAACCCTAACTCTACCCTATCCCTCAATCTCACCCTAACCCTAACCCTACCACTCACCCTAACCCTCATCCTAAACTTAACCTTAACCCTAATACTAATCCTAATCCTAATCCTAACCATAACACTCACCCTCACCCTAATACTCACACTCACGGTAACCCTCACCCTAACCCTAACCCTCACCTTAGGCCTCACCCTAAGCCTAAATGTAAACCTAACTCTAACCCTCACACTCAACCTACCCCTTACCCTCACCCTAACCCTCACCCTAACCCTAACACTAACCCTAAACTTAAACATCACCCTAAACCTCACCCTAACCCAAATCCTTACCCTCACACTAACCCTAAACCTACCTCACACTGCACTTCACACAAACCCTAACCCTAACCCTAACCCTAACCGTAACCTTCACCTTCACCCTTACCCTCAACCTTACCCTCAACCTAACCATAACCCTAACCCTAACACTCACCCTCACCCTCACCCTAACCCTAAACCTAACCGTTCCCCTATCCCTCACATTCAACCTCACTCTAACCCTAAATCTAACCCTAACCCTAACCCTCAAACAAACCCTAACCCTAACGCTCACCGTAACTCTCATCCTAACCCTAACATGAACCCTAACCCTATCCCTAACCCTACAACTCACCCTATCGTTAAGCCTAAACCAAACCCTCAACCTCAACCTAATCCTCAGCCTAACAATTACACTCACCCTCACCCTAAACCTCAACCTCACGCTAACCCTCACTGTCACCCTAACCCTAACCTTCACCCACACCCTAACCCTCATCTTCACCTGAACTCGCACCCTCACCCTAACCCTCACCCTCACCCTAAATATCACCGTACCCCTAACTCTCAGCCTAACCCTAACCCTAACACTCACCCTAACCCAAAATCTCACCATAACTCTCACTCTCACTCTAACCATCAACCTAACACTCACCCTAACCCTTACCCTCACCCTAACCCTCAAACTAAACCTACACCTCGCCCTCACCTTCAACCACAGCCTCACCCTTACATTAACCCTCAACGTAACCCCAACCCTCACCTTAACCCTAACTACTACCTAAACCTCAGCCTCAACCTAAACTTCACCATAAGCCTTACCCTCACCCTAAACCTCACCCTAACCCTAACCTTCAGCCTAACCATAACCCTCAACCTAACCCTCATCCTCATCCTAAAACTCACCCTAACCCTTACCCTCACCCTAACCCTAACCCTAACCCTAACTCTAACCCTAACCCTCACACTAACCCAAACCTCACCCTAACCCTAACCGTAACCCTCACCCTCACCCTAACACTCAAGGTAAACCTAACCCTCACCCTAACCCTAACGCTCACCCACACCCTAACCCTCAAAATCACCATCATCCTCACCCTCAACCTCACCATCAACCTAGCCCTCACCATAAACGTAACACTAACCCTTACCTAAATGAAACCCTCACCCTTACCCTCACGCTCACCCTAACCCTAACCCTCACCCTCACACTAACACTTACCCTCACCCTAACCCTCACGATAAACCTAACCCTCACACTCACCCTACCTCTAACTTTCAACCTAAACTGAACCCTCACATGAACCCTCACCTCACGGTAACCCTCAACATCACCCAAAACATCACCCTAAACCTAACCTTCACCCTCACCCTAACCCTAAACCTAACCCTCCCTCTAACCCTCAAACTCACCCTAATCTTCAGCCTAACCATAACCCTAATCTTACCTAAGCGAAACCCTCACCCTCACCCTCACCCTAACCCTTACCCTCATCCTAACCCTTATCATAACCCTAACACTCACCCTAACCCTAAACCTAAACCTCACCGTCACCCAATCCCTAACGCTAATCTAACCCTAACCCTCAGCCTAACCCTCACCTTAACCCTAGCACGATCCCTAACGCTCACCCTCACTTTCACCCTCACCCTCACACTAACCCTTAACCTCAACCTAATCCTCACACTAACCCTAACCCTAACCCTCATCTTCACCCTAACCCTCACCCTCTCCCGAACCATCAACTAAATGTAACCCTCAACTTCACCAAAAATTTCACCAAAATCCTAACCATCAAACTAACCCTAACCCTAACCCTCACCCTAACCCTAACCCTCCCCCTAAATTTCAAACTCAGCCTATTCCTCACCCTAAACATAACCCTAACCCTTACCTAACCCAAACCCTCACCCTCACCCTCACTCTCACCCTAACCCTCAAAATCACACTCACCCTCAACTTCAGCCTATCCCTATGCCTAACCCTCACCCTCACACTCACCCTCACACTCAGCCTATCCCTAATTCTAAACCTAATCCTAACCCTAAATTTCAACCTGACCCTCATCCTCACCCTCACCCTAACCCTAACCCTCACCCTAACCCTTAACCTCACCCTAACCCTTACCCTAACTCTAAGCCTAAACCTAACCCTCACCCTACCCCTCACCGTAAACCTAACCCTAACCCTAAAATTCATCCTAACCCTCACCCTCTCCCTAACCCTAACCCTAACCCTTAACATCACTCTAACCCTCATCCTTACCTTAACCCTAATCCTAAATCTATTCCTTAACCTCACCCTCAACCTAACCCTAACTCTAATTCTAACCCTAACCGTAACCCTCACCCTAAACCTAACCCTAACTTCACCCTCACCCTAACTCTAAACCTCAACCTAGCCCTCAACCTAACCCTAACTCTAACCCTAACCCTCAACCTCACCCTAACCCTAACCCTACCACACACACTAACCCTCATCCTAACCTTAACCTTAACCCTAATACTCACCCTAACCCTAAACCTAACCATCACACTCACCCTCACCCTAATCCTCACCCTCACGGTAACCCTCACCCTAACCCTAACCCTCACTTTAGACCTCACCCTAAGCCTATCCCTAAACTGAACCCTAACACTCACCCTCAACCTAACCCTTACCCTCATCCTAACCCTTCACCCTCACCCTAAACCTAAACGTAAACATCACTCACCCTAAACCTCACCCTAACCCTTAACCTCACCCTAACCCTAACACTACCCCTCACCACAAACCTCACCCTAACCCTACTGCTCAGCCTAACACTGACCCTAACGCTATTCCTCACCCTCAAACTCACCCTAAAATTTACACTAACCCTAACCCTAACTCTCAGCCTAAAACTTATCCTCACCCTAACTCTCACCCTCAACCTCACCCTAACTCTAACCCTAACCCTCAACCTCACCCTAACTCTAACCCTACCACTCACACTAACCCTCATCCTTACCTTAACCTTAACCTAATACTCACCCTATCCCTAACCCTAACCATAACACTCATCCTCACCCTAATCCTCACCCTCACGGTAACCCTCACCCTAACACTAACCCTCACTTTAGGCCTCAGCCTATGCCTAACCCTAAACCTAACCCTAACCATCATCCTCAACCTAACCCTTACCCTCACCCTAATCCTCACCCTCACCATAACCAGAACCCTAACCCTAACCTTAACATCACCCTAAACCTCACCCTAACCCTAACCCTTACCCTCACCCTGACCCTAACTCTAATCCTCACCATAAACCTCACCCTAGCCCTACTGCTCAGCCTAACACTCACCCTAACGCTATTCCTCACCCTCAAACTCACCCTAAAACTTACACTAACACTAACCCTAACGCTCACCCTAAAACTTATCCTCACCCTAACTCTAACCCTCAACCTAACCCTAACGCTCACCCTCATCCTAACCCTCACCCTCACCCTAGGCTTTACCCTAAGGCTAAACCTAACCGTAACCAGAAACCTCACCCTAACCCTCACCCTCAACCTCAATCTCACGGTCACACTCACCCTAACCCTAACCCTCACCCTCAGGCTAACCCTTAAGTTCACCCTAACACGAAACCTCACAAGAACCCTCACCTCACGGTAACCCTCACCCTCACCCAAAACATCACCCTAAACCTAACCCTCACCCTAACCCTAACCCTAACCCTCACCCTAAACCTAACCCTCCCTCTAACCCTCAAACTCACCCTAATCCTCACCCTAACAATAACCCTAACTCTTACCTAAGCGAAACCCTCACCCTCACCCTCAACCTAAACCTCACCCTCATCCTAACACTTACCTTAACCCTAACACTCACCCTAACCCTAACCCTAAACCTCATCCTAACCCTCACCCTTAACCTTCCCCCCACCATAAGCCTAACCTTAACACTAACACTAATCCTCACACTAACGCTAACCCTCACACTAACCCTAACACTACCCCTCACCCTAATCTTCATCCTAATCCTAACCCTAAACCTCACCCTCAACATAACCCTAACCCTAACCCTCACCCTAAACCTAAACCTAAACCTCAGCCTCACCCTCACCCTCAACATAACCCTACCCTACCCCTCATCCTAACTCTAACCCTAACACTAACACTCACACTAAAACTAAACTTAACCCTAAAACTCACCCTCACTTTCAACCTCATCCTAACACTAAAAGCCACCCTGACCCTTACCCTCACCCTAACCGTAAACCTAACACTAACCCTAACCCTCACACTAACCCTAAAACTCACCCTAACCCTAACCCTAACACTAAGCCTAAAGCTCACCCTAACACTGACCCTACCCTAACCATAACCCTAACCCTACCCCTCCACCTAACCCTAAACCTAACCCTAACACTCAACCTTATCCTAACCCTCACCCTTACACTTAACCTCACGGTAACCCTAACCCTCCCACTAACCCTAACACTCACTATAACTCAAACCCTACCCCTCACACTAAACCTAACCCTAACACTAACCCTCACCTCAATCCTCACCCTCACCCTAACCCTAACCCTAACCCTAACCCTCACACTAAACCTAACCCTCACGCTAACCCTAAGAGTACCTCTCAGATTAACCCTCACGCTAACCCTAACTCTAACCCTAAACCTCACCCTATCCTAACCCTAAACCTTACTCTTACCCTCATACTAGCCCTCACACTAAAACTAACATTAATCCTAACACTCACCCTAACCGTCACCCTCACCCTAACAGTAACCCTCACCTTCACCCTCACCCTCAGCCTAAACCTAACCCTAACACTAATCCTAACCCTAAACATCACCCTCAGGCTCACCCTAACTCTAAACCTAACCTTAACCCTAACACTCACCCTATTGCTAACGCTTACCCCAACCCTCACACTAAACCTAACCCCAACACTCACACTAATCCTAACACTAACCCTAACCCCAATCTTAGACCTTACGCTAACCCTCACAATAACACTAACCCTAACCCTAACCCTGACCCTAACCCTAACCTTAATCCTCACCCACACCCTAACCCTCACTGTCAGCTTAACCCTCACCCTAACCTTAACCCTCACCCACATCCTAACATTCACCCTCAACCCAAACCTCACCCTCACCCTAAACATCATCCTAACCATTAGCCTCACTTTAATCCTAAACTTAATCCTCACCCTAAACCTAACCCTCACCCTAACACTCAACCCCACCCTAAACCTCTCCCTAAACCTAACCCTAACCCTTTCCCTTACCCTAACCCTCACCCCCTAACCCTCACCCTCACCCTAAGCTTCACGCTCACCCTAGTCCTCACCCTAACCCTAACTCTAACTCTAACCATAACCCTCACTCTCACTCTCAGCCTAAACAGAACCCTAACTCTAATCCTCACCATAACCCTCACCCTCAACATAAAACTAAACCTAACCTTAACACTCACCCTAACCCTAACCCTAACATTAACCCTAACCCTCAACTTAACCCTCACCCTAACACTAACCCTAACCCTAATAGTCACCCTCACTCTAATCTTCACACTAACCCTAAACCTAACCCTCACACTAACCCTCACCCGAACACTCACTCTAACCATAAACCTCACTCTCACCCTAAGCTTCAAGCTAACCATTACTCTCACCCTAAACGTAACCATAACCCAAACTCATTCCCTCACACTAAACCTATCCTTCACCCTAAACCTAAACCTAAACCTCACCCTAACCCTTACCCTAACCCTAGCCTAACACTAACCCTAACCCTACCCCTCCCCCTACCCTCCCCCTAACCCTAACCCTCACCCTAACCCTAACCCTAACACTAACCCACACCCTAAAACTCACCCTCACCCTCACCCTCACTCTCTACATAACCCTCACCCTAAGCCTAACCCTAAACCTCATACTCATCCTCACCCTCATCTTACCTTTACCCTCACCATAACCCTAAACCTCACACTATCCCTAATCCAAACCCTAAATCTAACCCTACCCCGCACCCTAATCCTCAGCGTAAACCTAACCCTAACCCTCACCCTCACAATAAACCTAACTCTAAACCTCACCCTCACCCTCATCCTCACCCTAACCCTAACCCGACCTTTCACCCTAAAACTAACCATAAACCTCAACCTCAACCTCACCCTCAGCCTAACCCTAACCTGAACCCTAATACTCACACTCACCCTCACACTAATTCTAACCCTAACGATACCCCTAACACACACCCTCACCCTCACCCTCACCCTCACCCTAACCCTAACCCTAACCCTCACCCTTGCCCTAACCCTAACCCTCATCCTAACCCTAACCCTAACCCTCACCCTTAACCTAAGCATAATCCTAAACCTCACCCTAATCCTAATGCTAACCCAAACCCTCACCCTCACGCTAAACCTCACCCTAACCCTTAAACTCACAAGAACCCTAACCAAAACCCTAACTCTCACACTACTCCTAACCCTCACGCTAAAACTAACTGTAGGGAGCCAGGGTAGATGCCATTACAAAATGGCGCCCACTCCCTTGCAGCTTTGAGGTAACCACTCCCTTTCAGGCGGTGCTTGGCTGGACAGTGGCTCCTGGGCTTTGCGCATGCACGAGCCACGTAGGGTCCCCAGCCAATCCCGTGGCACCTGGTGACGGTGAAAGGCAGACGACCAATGATAGAAAGACCCGTGTTCCTATTCCCTATATAAGTGGCCATGTTTCGGGTGCACGCTCTCTCGCGCTCAAGCTCTCCCATCAACTAAAAGGCTCTCCAATAAAGCGTGATCTGAGAAGACTCCTGGTGTGGTGTTCGTTCTTCCTCGCTAGTCGAGAAGGTGCGCACAGCAAAGTGGTGCCGAAACCCGGGACCCGCGCGAGAGGCCGAACTCAACACACGGAGAGGGGATGTCGGTAAGTATCCCCCGGTATGCTGTTCACTGTAGATTTAGATATTTATTGGTTGCTTGCATTGCTTCTTCCCTTGTGGCTTGTCTTTTTGATGGTGCGCACTTCCCTGGAGGAGGAAGGGTTTGATTTAATCCAGGAAGGATGCAAAGTACTAACGCAGCATCAGGATAGTCTATCAGAGTCAGCATCCAGTAATGGGGAGGAAAATAGGCCTAAAAGAAAAAGGGAAAAAGGACAAAAGGATCCTAAAGAATTAAAGCAGGAGGGACTGCAGCCCTCAAAAAAGGAGGGGGTCTCAAGGAGACCCCCATGCCCTTCTTTAAAAGCAAACCGGTTCTCAGCCCTACATGTGGAAGGGCGGGACCAAGAATGCAGTGATCTTGTGAGTGACTCAGAGGAAGAAATGTTAGAGGAGGGAGAACAGCTGATAGTGAAGAGTTAGAAGAGGCTGCGACGGAGTATGAGGCAGACAGATATGTGGGGTGGCGCCCCCTAGGGGTGGGAGTACCGCAGCAGCCAGGAAGAGGAAACGGAGCTGGCCCTCACCCGTCGGCCCCTCCCCCGTGCCCGGAGGCGGGGCGGAGTCACTTTATAAAAGGGAACACCTGGTCGCGGCTGGCGGCCGCCTTTCCAGTTTTTGAAAATCCAATTACTAATGAAAGAAATTTTGAGTCGGTTTCCTACTCCCAGCTTAAGGATTTAGTTGAGGCAGTCCGGACTTATGGGGTGACAGCCAATTATACCACTGCCTTGCTTCGAAGGCTAACTATTAATGCTATGATTCTGTGGGAGCAAAAACTGTTCAATATTTTCCTGAATTAGTGGCTAAACAGGCAATTTTGGTCTGAGAAAAAGAAAAAGAGAAAAAAAATGAAAAAAAGGCAATTTTGGGTATAAAGTATTGTTTAATGCACTTTGCAAAAATTCCAGATAAATTAATTATTCCATACACCCGTGAGCAAGTTTAAATTTTAGCAGCCACAGTGGATATGTGGGCAATTCTTGTTTGCTCATTTCCAAATGTAATTGATAGCCATTATCCTAAGCATCCTCTGCTTGCCATAGTTAACAAAAATTTAGTGTATTTTTCTGTTGTCACTTCAAAGGAGCCCTTGGTTGATGCTCTGACCATCTTTAAGGATGGATCAAAATCTGGACAAGGTGCCTTTTTCGTTCAAGGACACAAACAGCCGGTAGTCTTTAATTTTCGGCCGAATGCCCCACAGGCTGTTGAATGTTTAATTGTGCTTGAAGTTTTTAAAATATTTGATCAACCTTTTAATTTATTTTCTGATTCATTATATGTTGTAAATGCCGTTGCTTCTCTTGAAGTTGCTGCTTCAGTTAAGCAGGCCAGTACAGTTTCTAATGTTTTGTTACAGATTCAGTCCCTTATCTTAAACAGAAAACACTCTTTCTATATTGGACATATTCGCGCCCACTCTATGTTGCCGGGCCCGATGGCAAGGTGTAATGATTTGGTGGACCAGGCAACTCGGGCTGTGGATCTGGTCGCTGCTGATCCTGTAGAATTGGCAAAAGACTTTCATAGATTGTATCATGTACCTGCTAATACCCTTAGGAAAAGATATAATTTGTCAAGGCATGTGGCAAGAGATATTGTTAAAGCCTGTAAATCCTGTGGGGGTAAACCCCAGGGGGTTGAGACCAAACGCCCTATGGCAAATGGATGTTACTCATCTGACAGAATTTGGTAAGTTGAAATATTTATATGTGTCTGTGGACACCTTTTCCGTTGTCATTCATGCCACACCTCTGGCAGGAGAAAAGGTGTCTCACGTCAAAATACACTGCTTAGAAGCTTGGGCAGCTTGGGGAAAGCCCCTTAGACTCAAGACGGATAATGGCCCTGCTTATACTTCCCATGGTTTTTGCGCCTTTTGCGCACAAATGCAGGTTGCCCACACCACCGGATTGCCCTACAATCCTCAAGGACAAGGTATAGTAGAAAGAGCTAATAGAAGCATAAAAGAAATGCTTCAAAAACAAAAAGGGGGAATTGCTGAGTCAGCGTCCCCCAGGGAAAGACTTTCTCTTGCGCTCTTTACCCTTAATTTTTTAATTCTAAATGACAACGATCAGTCTGCCGCAGATCGGCATATGACAAGAGACCCCATGGATACTAAAGACATGCTTATGTGGAAGGATGTTATTAATAATAAATGGTATGGACCGGATCCGGTAATAACGAGATCCAGGGGAGCTGTTTGTGTTTTTCCACAGAGTCAAGAAGTACCTCACTGGGTGCCAACGAGACTGACCAGGCTGGGGGAGACTGCAGCAGAACCCCCTCTTGAAGATGCCATCCACTCGTCTCCTGATGCAGCTGATCTTCCTGCTGTTGGCAACAGTGCTAATAGCAATCCCTGTGATAGCTAAACCGATGATGCTGTGGGCTGTTACAATTTACTGACTGGGCCTCTGCGGTGTCCTTTTTCAAAGAATGGGTGGGAGTCAGAATGTTTTTAGCCTGCTGCCTGGGAGGATGCGTGGTCTGCCTATGGTTGGTCTGTTGCCTTCCAGCCCAAACCAGAAGGGACAAGGTTGTTATCTCGCAAGCATTAGCCGCTTTGGAGAGTGGATCCTCACCCCAGATCGGGCTGTCGGCCCTGAGAGGCAATTAAGCCTTACCATCCTGCATAGCCTTAGCACCCCGAGGGATCAGGGGATCCCATTGCTCCGGGACAGGTATGCAATTTGCAATTTGGGACAGGGTGCAAGGCAAGTGCACTGCACTTGAGGAGGACCATCTCCTCAAGAAGAGCATGCTGGGTTGCAAGTGGGTTGATGCCCAAGATCCCACCTCTGCAAAAAAGGCATCGGACGGGCCTGGTCATCACTGGGGAAGGCGCCCTTCAGGCGAAGGCCAGTGCAAGGTCCTAATGTTTTAGACAGAGGCCCAACCTCTACTCTTACCTGTTGCCAAAAAACAAAAAAGGGTTAACTGTAGGGAGCCAGGGTAAACGCTATTACAAGATGGCGCCCACTCCCTTGCAGCTTTGAGGTAACCACTCCCTTTCAGGCGGTGCTTGGCGGGACAGTGGGTCCTGGGCTTTGCACATGCACGAGCCACGTAGGGTCCCCAGCCAATCCCGTGGCACCTGGTGACGGTGAAAGGCAGACGACCAATGATAGAAAGACCCGTGTTCCTATTCCCTATATAAGTGGCCATGTTTCGGGTGCACGCTGTCTCGCGCTCAAGCTCTCCCATCAACTAAAAGGCTCTCCAATAAAGCGTGATCTGAGAAGACTCCTGGTGTGGTGTTCGTTCTTCCTCGCTGGTCGAGAAGGCGCGCGCCGCAACTAACCATGCCCCTCACGCTAACCCTCACCCTAACACGAACTGTAACACAAACCCTCACCCTAACCGTAATAAAAACCCTCACCCTAACCCTCAGCATCACCTTAACCCTCAACCTAACCCTAACACTCATCCACACCCTAACCCTCACCCTCACCCAAAACCTCACCCTCACCCTATCCCTCACCCTCACCCTAAACATCACCCTAACCCTAACCCTCACCCTTACCCGAAACCTAAACCTCACCTTAACCCTAACCCTCAACCTTACCTTCAACCTCAACCTAATCCTCACCCTAACCCTAACACTAACACTTACCCTAAACCTAAAACTCACCTTCACCCTCACCCTCTGCCTAACCCTAACCTATTCCTAACCCTAACTCTCACCCTAAACCTAAACCTACCCCTAACCCTCACCCTCACCCTCACCTTCACCCTCACCCCAACCCTCAAACTAACCCTAAACCTAACCCTCAACCTAACCTTCACCCTAACGCTCATCCTAACCCTCACCTTAAAAATAACCCAAACCCTAACCCTAACCCTCACCCTAGTCTTCACCCTAACCCTAGCCCTAATCCTAATCCTCATCCTCACCCTAAAACACACCCTAAGACTTACCCTCACCCTAAACCTAGCCCTACTCAAACCCTAACAGTAACCTTAACCCTAACAAAAAACCTAACTCTCACGCTCAAGCTCACCATCAGCCTAAGCCTAACCTTAATCCTAATCCTAACACTAACCCTCACTCTCACCCTCACCCTAAACCTAACCCTAACCCTAACCCTCCCCCTCCGCCTCACCCTCCCCCTTACCCTAACCCTGAAAATAACCCTAATCCTAACAATAATCCTCTTCCTAACCCTAACCCTGACCCTAACCATAACCCTAACCCTAAACCTTACCCTAACCCACACCCTCACCCGAAACCTAAACCTAACCCTCAGCTTAAAACTCACCCTAAGGCTAATGCTATCCCTAAACCTCACCCTTACACTAATCCTAAACCTAAACATAACCCTAAATTTCATCCTAAACCTCACCTTAACCCTAAACCTAACCCAAACCCTCACCCTAACCCTAAACCTAACCCTAACCCTCACCCTCACCATAACCCTCACTGTCACCCTAACCCTCACCCTAACCATAACCCTCAACCACACCCTAAACATCACCCTCAACCGAACCCGAACCCTCACCTTCACCCGAAACATCACCCTAAACTGAACCCGCACCCTAACCCTAACCCTTACCCTCACCCTAAACCTAACACTCACCCTCACACTCAACCTCACCCTAAGCTTAACCCTCAACCTAACCCTAACCATAACCCTAAACCTCACCCTAAACCTAACCCTAACCCTAAAACTCAACCTAACCCTAACCCTCAACCTCACCCCCAGAATCACCCTAAACCTAACCCTAACGCTCACCCTCACCCTAACCCTCACGGTCACCATAACCCTCACCATCACCCTAACCATCAACCACACCCTAAACATCACCCTCAACCGAACACTCTCCCTCAACCTCACCCGAAACATCACCCTAAACCGAACCCTGACCCTAACCCTAACCCTTACACTCACCCTAAACCTAACCCTCACCCTCACACTCAACCTCAACCTAAGCCTAAACCTCACCCTCACCCTAACCCTAACCATAACCCTGAAACTCTCCCTAAACCTAACCCTAACCCTAAAAATCAACCTAACCCTAACCCTCAACCCCACCCCCAGAATCACCCTAAACCTAACCCTCACCCTCAGCCTAACCCTATCCATCACCCTAAGCCTAACCCTAAACCTAACACTAACCCTAAACCTAACTCTCACCCTCACCTTCACCCTAACGCTAACCCTAACCCTCACACAACCCCTTACCCTCAAAATCACCCTAAACCTAACCCTAAACCTAAACCTCACCCTCACCCTAACCCTACCCGTCACCTTCACCCTGACCCTATACCTAAAGCTAATCTTAACCCTAAGCCTAAACTTCACCCTAAGCCTAACCCTAAGTCTATACCTAAACCTCACCCTCACCATAAGACTATCCCTAACGCTCTCCCTAACACTCACCCTCAGCTTAACACTAACCCTAACACTAAACCTCACCCTCAGCCTCACACTAAACTTTACCCTAACCCTCACCCTCATCCTCACCCTCACCCTAACCCTAACTCTAACCCTACCCCTCAGCCTAACCCTCACCCTAACCTAAACCTCACCCTCAAACTGAACCTAATCCATAACCTAACCCTGAGCCTAAACCTCATCATCACCCTAACCCTCACCCTAACCCTTCCCTCACCCTAACCCAAAACCTAACCCTAACCCTAACCCTCATACTAACCCTAACACTCACCCTAACCCTAACCTTAACACAAAGCTAAACCTCACACTAACCCTCACCCTTTCCATATCCCTAATCCTAACCCTAACCCTAACCCTCACCCTACCACTCACCCTAACACTAAACCTAAACCTAAGCCCCACCCTGACCCTATCCCTTAGGCTAAACCTTATCCTCACCCTACCCAAAGCCTAACCCTAAGCCTAAACCTAACACTCACCCAAACACTAAGCCTAACGCTAACCCTAACACTTACCCTTAACCTCACCCAAACCCAAGCCTAACACTAAACCTAACCCTCACCATAACCCTCACCCTAACTCTAAACTTAAACCTAACCCTAACACTAAATCTAACCCTCACCCTTACCCTAACACCAACCCTAACCCTTAACCTCACGCTAACCCTCACCCTTACCCTAACCCTAACCCTAACCCTCACGCTAAACCTCACCATAACCCTAACCCTAACCCTAACCCTCACACTCATCCTAACCCTCTCCCTAACCCTAACCCTAAACCTCACCCTCACCCTAACCCTACCCCTCACCCTACCCTCACCCTAAAACTAAGCATAAACTTCACACTAACCCAAACCCTAACCCTAAATTTCACCCTAACCCTCACCCAAACCCTCAACCTAACCCAAACCCTCACCCTCACTCTAACCCTAACCCTAACCCTCACGACAGCCTAACCCTCACCGTCACCCTAACCCTGACCCTAAAACTAAACCTCACCCACACCCTAAAACTCACCCTAACCCAAAGCCTCATCCTCACCCAAAACATCACCCTAAACCTAACCTTAACCCTAACCCTCACCGGAAATCTAACCCTCACCTCACCGTCAAACTAACCAACACCCTCACCCTAAACATCACCCTAACTCTAACCCTCACCCTAACCCTAACCATAACCATCTCCCAAACATCAATCCTCACCCTCACCCTCACCCTCTCCCTAAGCCTATCCCTAAACCTACCACTAACCCTAAACCTAACTCTCACCCTCACGCTGACCCTATCATTAACCCTAACACTAACCCTCACTCTCACCCTCATTCTAACCCTAACCCTAACCCTAAAACTAAACCTAACCCTCAACCTAAGCCTATCCCTAAACCTAAACCTAACAATCACCCGAACCCTAACCCTCACCCTATCCCTAACGCTCACCCTGACCTTAACTGAAACCCTAACCCAAACATAATCTTAACCCTCACCCTTACCCTCACCCTAAACGTAACTCAAACCCTAACCCTCAACCTATGCCTCACCCTTACCCTAACCCTAACCCTAACACTCACCCTCACACTAACCCTCACCCTAACCCTTATCCTCACCCTATCCCTCACCCTAACCCTTGTGCTCACCCTAATCCTCACCCTAACGCTAACTCTAAAAATTATCCTAACCCTCACCCTCACCAACATTCTAACCCTAACCCTAACCCTAATCCTAACCCTAACCCTCACCCTAACTCTAACCCTAACGCAACACTAAATCTCACCCTAATCCTATCCCAAACACTAAACTTTACCCTAACATTCATTCTCACCATAACACTAACCCTAAACCTCACCCTCATCCTAACCCTCACCCTAACCTTATCTTCACCATAAACCTAACCTTAACCCTAACCCTAACCCTCATACTAACCCTAACCCTCACCCTAAACCAAACCTTAACCCTCACCCTAATCCTCAACCTAAACCAAACCCTAACCCTAACCCTCACCATAACCCTACCACTAACCCTCAATCTAACCCTCATTCTCACCCTAACCTAACCCTACCCCTCACCCTACCCCTCATACTAACCCTAACCCTAAAAATAATCCTAACCCTAAACCTCACCCTCACCCTAATTCTAACCCCAACCCTAAACCTAAACCTCACCCTAACTCTAATACTCATCCTAAAATTCACCCTCACCCTAATTCTCACCCTAACCCTAACTCTAAACCTTACCCTAACCCTCACACTCACCCTCATTCTAACCCTAACCCAATCCTAATCCTAACCCTAACCCTTACCCTCACCTTCTCCCTAACTCTAACCCTAACCCAACCCTAACCCTCACCCTAATCCTATCCCTAACCCTAAACTTTACCCTAACCCTCATTCTCACCTGAAACCTAAACCTAAACCTAAACCTAACCCTCACCCTAACCCTAACCCGAACACTAACTCTAAAACTAACCATCAACCTCACCATAAAACTATCCCTAACCCTTATCCTCAAAATAAGCCTGAACCTAACCCTAACCCTAACCTTCACACTAATCCTAACCTTAACCCTAAATTTCCCCCTAACCTTCTCCCTAAACCTAAACCTAAACCAATCCCTCACCCTAACTCTAACCCTAACCCTAACCCTAAACTTCACACTCACCCTAACCTTCACTGTCACCCTAACCCTTACCCTAACCCTAAATCTCAAACATACCCTAAAACTCACCCTCACCCTCACCCTCACCCTCACCCGAAACATCACCCTAAACGAACCCTCACCCTAACCCTAACCCTAATCTACACCGTAAATCTAACCCTCAACTCACTAACCATATCCTTTACACTCACCCTAAGCCTAACACTAACCCTAAACCTAACACTCACCCTCACCCTAAGCCTTACACTATCCATCTTCCTCACCCTCAGCCTAACATTAACCCTAACCCTAATTCTCACCATCACCCTAACCCTAACCCTAACCCTAACACTCAACCTCACCCTAAACCTCACTGTTACCCTAATCCTCACCCTAACGCTAACCCTCACACACACCCTAACCCTTACCCTCACCGGAACACTAACTCTCACACTAACCCACACCCTCACCCTAACAATAACCCTAGCTCTAACCCTCACCCTCACCCTAACCCTAACCCTCACCCTAACCCTAACCCTCACCCTAACCCTAACACTCACCCTCACCCTCACCCGCACCCTAAGCCTAAACCTAAACCTACGACTAACCCTAAACCTAATTCTCACCCTCACCCTCACCCGAAGGTTAACCCTAAACCTAACCCTGACCCTTACGCTCTTACTCACCCTAACCCTAACCTTAACCCTCACACTATCCCTCACCATCACCCTAAACCTATTCCTCACCCTCACCGTCACCCTCATCCTAACCCTAAGCCTAACCCTAACCCTAAACCTAACTCTCACCCTCACGCTAATCCTAAACCTAACACTCTCCCTCATACACACCCTCTAACACTAACCCTAACCCTAACCCTCACCCGCACCGTCACCCTCACCCTAACCCTAAACCTCAAACTCACCCTCAACCTCATCCTCACTTTCACCCTAACCTTAAATCTCACACGATCCCTGACCCTAAATTTTATCCTCACCCTAAACCTAATGGTAACCCTAACCCTAACCCTCACACTAAGCCTAAACCTCACCATAACCCTCACCCTAACCCTCACCCTAATCCCCACCCTAACCCTTATCCACACCCTAACCGTAACCCTAACCCTAACCCTAACCCTCACACTAAACCTAACCATCACCCTAACCCTAACACTAATCCTAACCTTAACCCTCACCCCCACCCTCAACCTTACCCTCAGCCTAACCCTAACCCTAATCCTAATCCTAACCCTAACCCTCTCCCTCATGCTCACCCTAAACCTAACCCTAACCCTATCCCTCACATGAAGCTAAAACTAACAATTACCCTAACCCTAACCCTAATCCTAAACCTCACCCTACCCTAACCCGAACCATAACCCTTAACCTAAACTTAACCCTAACCATCTCCCTAACCCTAACCCTAAACCTCAACCTCACCCTAACCCTAACCATCACACTAAACCTATCCCTCACCCTCACCCTAATCCTCACCCTAAATCTTAAACTCACCCTCACCCTCACACTAACCGTAAAGCTCAAAATAACCCTAAACCTAACCCTCACCATCAAACTCAC
The DNA here is from genome assembly GCF_024711535.1 of Dipodomys merriami. Lineage (NCBI taxonomy): Eukaryota > Metazoa > Chordata > Mammalia > Rodentia > Heteromyidae > Dipodomys > Dipodomys merriami. The sequence continues at coordinate 741,888 of NW_027204148.1, read as the reverse complement.
CCTCAGCCTAAACCTAACACTCACTCTAATCCTAATCCTGACCCTCACCCTCACCCTCACCCTAACACTCAACCTCACCCTCACCCTCACCCTAACACTAATCCTAAACTTAACCCTCACCCTAACCCTAAGGCTCACCCTAAAAACCCTCACCCTCACCCTCACCTTCACCCTAAACATAAACCTAACACTACCCCTCACCCTAACCCTAAGCTTAACCCTAATACTAATGCTAACACTCATCCTCACGCTTACACTCACCTGAACCCTTATCCTCACCATAACGCTAACCATAACCCTCACCCTAACACAATCGCTAACCCTAATCCTAAAACTAACACTAAACCTAAAGCTCACGCTAACCCTAACCCTACACCTGATCCTAATATTCACACTAACCCTAACTCTAATCCTATACCTCACCCTATCCCTAACCCTAACCCTAAACGTCAACCTCACCCTAGCCCTCAGCTAACACTAACCCTAAACCTAAACCTCACCCTCACCCTAATCCTAAGCCTAAACCTCACCCTCACCCTCATCCTCAGCCTAACCCTCACACTCACCCTCACCCTAATCCTAATCCTAAACCTAACACTCACTCTCGTCCTCACCCTAATTCTAACCCAAACCCAACTCTTACCCTCAAACTAACTCTAACCCTAACCCAGATCTAACCCATCCCTAACCCTAACGCTAAGCCTAAACCATACCCTAACCCTCACCCTCACCAGAAACCTAACCCTAATACTAATCCTGACCTTAAACCTCACACTAACACTCAACCTAACCGTAACACTAACCCTAAACCTCACCCTCAACCTAAATCTCACCTTAACCCTTATCCGAACAATAAGCCTGAACCTAACCCTAACACTAACCCTCACACTAATCCTAACCTTAACCCTAACCCTATCCCTAAATTTCACCCTAACCCTAACCCTAACCCTAACCCTAAACCAAACCCTCACCCTCACCCTAAACCTAATACTAACCCTGACCCTCACTGTCACCCTAAACCTCACCCTAACCCTAACCCTGACCTTAAGAGCATCCCTCACCCTGACCCTGACACTAACCCTCACCCTAATCCTAAACCTAACCCTCACCGTCCCCCTAACCATCAACCTCACCCTAACCCTCACCCACACCCTATCTCTCACCCTCACCCGAACACTCATCCTATCCCTAACCTAATCCTAACCCTAAACCTAAACCTCACCCTAACCCCATCCCTCACCCTCACCCTCACCCTCATCCCAAGGTTAACCTGAAACCTAACACTAAACCTAAACCTAACTCTCACCCTCAACCTCACCCTAACGTTAACCCTAACCCTAACCCTAACCCTCACACTCACAATCACCCTAAACCTAACCCTAACCCTAACCCTCATCCTCAACCTCACCCTCACCCTAACCCTATCCCTCACCCTCACCCTCATGCTAACCCTAACCCTAACCCTGTCCCTAACCCTCACCCTAAGCCAAACACTAACCCTAACCCTAAAACTCACCCTCACCCTAAGCCTAACCCTAACGCTCAACCTCACCCTAACCCTCACCGTCACCCTAACCCTCAGCCTAAACCTAACCCTCACCCACATTCTAACCCTCACCCTCACCCGAACACTCACCCTCACACTAAAGCACACCTTCAAACTAAACATCACCCTAACTCTAAAACTCACCCTAACCCTAAACCTAACCCTAACCCTCACCCTCACCCTAACACTCACCCTAACACTTAACCTCACCCTTACCCTCACCCTCACACTAACTCTAATCCTAGCGCTTGCCATAACCCTCACCATAACCCTAACCCTAACCCTAACCCTCACCCTAACCATCTCCCTAACCCTAACCCTAACCCTCACCCTCATGCTCACCCTAACACTCACCCTAACCCTTCACCTAACCCTAAACCTAAACATCACCCTAACCCTTACCCTCACCCTAAAACTCACCCTAAACCTAACACTCACCCTAAAACTCACCCTCAACGTAACCATCACGTAACCCTAACCCTAAAACTCACCCTCATCCTAACCCTCACCCTAACCCTTAACATCACCGTAACCCTAACCTTAACCCTAACCCTAAACCTCACACTAATTCTAACACTCAATCTAACCCTCATCCTCACCCTAACCTAACCCTACCACTCACCCTAACCCTCATCCTAAACCTAACACTAAACATAACACTCACCGTAACACTAAACCTCACCCTCAACCTCACCCTCAGCCTAACCCTAACCCTAACCCTAATCCTAACCCTAAACCTCACACTCAGCTTAATTCTAACCCCAACCCTAAACCTAAACCTCACCCTAACCCTAAGACTCACCCTAAACTTCACCCTCACCCTAATTCTCACCTTAACCCTACCACTAACCCTTACCCTAACCCTCACCCTCACCCTCATTCTAACCCTAACGCTAACCCTAATCCTAACCCTAACCCTCACCCTAACCTTCACACTAATTCTAACCCTAACCCAACCCTAACCCTCACCCTAATCCTATGCCTAACTCTAAATTTTACCCTAACCCTCATTCTCACCTAAAACCTAACCCTAACCAAAAAGCTCACCATAACCCTAACCCGAACACTAACTCTAACACTAACCCTCACCCTCACCCTAAAACTCTCCATAATCCTTATCCTCAAAATAACCCTGACCAGAAACCTAATCCTAACCTTCACACTAATCCTAACCCTAACCCTAACCCTAAATTTCACCCTAACATTCTTCCTAACCCTGAACCTAACACAAATCCTCACCCTAAATCTAACCCTAACCCTAACCCTCACGCTCACCCTAACACTCACCGTCACCCTAACCCTTACCCTAATCCTAACCCTCAAATACACCCTAAAACTCATCCTCACCCGAACCCTCACCCTCACCCTAAACATCACCCTAAACCGAAACCTCACCCTAACCCTAACCCTAACCTACACAGGAAATCTAACCCTCACCTCACCCTCAGCCTCAACTTAAGGCTAACATTCACCGTAACCCTAAACCTAACCCTGACCCTCACCCTATCCCTAACCGTAACCCTAACACTCAATCTCACCCTAACACTCACCCTAACCCTAAACCTAACCCTCAACCTCATCCTCATCCTAACACTAACACCCTAACCCTCACACTCACCCTAACCCTAACCCTAAACCTCACACTAAACCTATCCCTCACCCTCACCCTAATCCTGACCCTAAATCTTAATCTCACCCTCACCCTTACCCTCACACTAATCCTAACCCTCAACCTAACCCTAAACCTAACCCTCACCCTCACACTAAGCCTATCCATAACCCTAATGCTAATCCATCCATAACCCTCACCCTCACCCTCACCCTAACCCTAACCTTAACACTAACCCTAATCCTAACCCAAAAATTAACCCTAACCCACAACCTAACTCTAACCCTAACCTAACCCTTATCCTCACGATAAACCTCACCCTAACCCTAAACCTAAACCTCATAATAAACCTCACCCTAACACTCATGCTAACCCTAACCCTCACTCTCACCCTAAACTTCAACCTAATCCTTACCCTCACCCTAAACCTAACCCTAACTCTCACCCTCACACTAAATCTAACCTTCACCCTAACCCTAAGCCTACCCCTCACCCCAAACCTCAACCTAAACCTAACTCTCACCCTAACCCTTATCCTAATCCTACCCTAACACTAACACTCACCATAACCCTAAAACTCACCCAAACCCTAAGCCGAACACTAACCCTAACCTTCAACCTTATCCTCAACCTAACCCTAACCTAAACCTCACCCTCATCCTAAACCTAAACCTCACCCTCACCTTCACCCTCACCTTAATCCTAACCCTACCCCTCACCCTAACCCTCATCCTAACCCTGACCCTAAGCTTAACATTTACCCTAAAGCTAATCCTAACCATATTCTTCACCCTCACCCTAAACCTAACCCTAACTTTAACACTTACCCTAACATTAATGCTAAACCTCAACCTAAACCTCACCCTAACACTAACCCTAAACCTAACCCTCACCCTCACGCTAACCCTCAACCTAACCCTAAAAATAACTCTCACACTAAACCTCACCCTAACACTCATGCTAACCCTAACCCTCACTCTCACCCTAGAATTCAACCTAACCCTTACCCTCACCCTAAACCTAACCCTAAACCTAACTCTAACCCTCACACTAAACTTAACTTTCACCCTAACCCTAACCCTACCCCTCACACTAACCCTCAACCTCACTCTCACCATCACCCTAAGTCTTATCCTAATCCTACCCTATCACTAACCCTCACCATAACCTTAACACTCACCCAAACCCTAAGACTAGCACATAACCTAAACCTCACCCTAACCCTCAACCTAAACCTAACCAAACCCACACCCTCACCTTATTCCTAACCCTACCCCTCACCCTAACCCTCATCCTAACCCTAATCCTAAGCCTAACACTAACCGTAACACTAACCCTAACACTTACCCTCACCCATACCCTCACCCTCAGCCTAACCCTAACACTCACCCTAAACCTGACCCTCATACTACCCTAACCTTAAACCTAACCCTCACCCTAACCCTAAAAATCACCCAAAACCTAACCCTAACCCTAACCCAAACCCTCACGCTAACCCTAACCCTACCCCTCACTCTACCCTCACCCTGACCCTAACCCTTACTCTAATCCTCACACTCACCCTAACACTCACCCTAAACCTCACCCTAAAACTCACCCTCACCCTAACCCGTGCCCTCAACTTATGCCTCACCCTAAACCTGAAACTACCCGTCGCCCTAAACCTCGCTCTAGCCCTCAAACTCACCCTAACCCTAAGCCTAACACTCACTAAAACTAAACCTAACCTTCACCCTCACCCTAACCCTAACCCTCATCATAACCTTAACCCTCATCCTAACCCTAAACTTAACACTAACACTCATCCTAACCCTATCCCAAACCCTCACCGTCACCCAAACCCTATCCTGAACCCTACCCTAACACTCACTCTAACCCTCACCTTAACCCTTACACTAAACCTAACCCTCAACCTCACCCTCACCCTCACACTTACCCTTAACGTCAACCTAATCCTCACACTAACCCTAACCCTAAACTTCATCTTCATCCTAACCCTAACCCTCACCCTAACCCTAACCCTCCCTCTAACCCTCAAACTCACCCTAAACCTCACCCTTAACCTAAACCTCACCCTAAACCTCAAACCCTAACCCTAACGGTAACCCTCACCCTAACCCTAACACTCACCCTAACCCTCACCCTCACCCTAACCCTAAACCTAAACCTAAACATCACTCTAACCCGCATCTTAACTCTAAGCCTAATCCTAACCCTATTCCTCAACCTCACCCTCACCTTAATTCGAACCCCAAACATAACCCTAAACCTCACCCTCACCCGAACCCTAACTCTAACTCTCACCCTAACCGTAACCCTCACCCTAAACCTAACGCTAACGCTCACCCTCAACCTAACTCTAAACCTCACCCTAACCCTCAACCTAACCCTTACTCTAACCCTAACTCTCAACCTCACCATAACCCTAACCCTAACCCTAACCCTCATCCTATCCGTAACCCGAACCCGAACCCTAACCCTCACTCTAGACCTCACCCTAACGTTAACCCTAATCCTACCCCTCACCCTCAACCTAACCCTCAGCCTAACACTTACCCTCACCCTCACCATAACCCTAACCTTAAACTAACCCTTACCCTCACACCAAACCTAACACTCACCATAACCCTAACCGTAACCCTAATGCTAACCCTAACCCTCACCCTCACCCTAACCTTCACTTTAACCCTTACACTCACCCTAACCCTCACACTAACCCCAACTCTAACTATAACCCTAAAACTCAACCTAACCCTCACCCTAAACCTTACTCTAACCCGAAGCCTAACATCACCCAAACCCGCAATGTCACCCTAACCCTAACCGTCACCCTCATCCTAACCCTCACCCTAACCCTTGTCCTCAACCTAACTCTAAGCCTAACCCTAAGCCTAACCCTCACACTAACACTAAACCTCACCCTAACCCTAACCCTCACCCTCATCCTAACCCTCACCCTAACCCTTACCCTCACCCTAACCCTAACCCTAATACTAACCCTAAGCCTAAAAGTCACACTAACACTAAACCTCACCCTAACCCTAACCCTCACCCTCATCCTAACCCTCACCCTAAGCCTTACCCTCACCCTCACCCTAACTCTAAACCTAACCATAAGCCTAACCCTCACACTAACCCTAAACCTCACCCTAACCATAACCCTAAACCTCACACTACCGCTCATTCTGACACTAATACTCACCCTAACCCTAACTCTCACTCTCACCCTCACCCTCACGGTCACCCTAACCCTCACCTTAACCCTAATGCTCATACAAACCCTAACCCTCAACATCACCCTCATCCTCACCCTAAACCTCACCCCCAACCTAGCCCTCACCATAACCATAACACTAACCCTAAACCTTACCTAACTGAAACCCTCACCCTCACCCCCACCCTCACCCTAACCCTAACCCTCACCCTCACCCTAACACTTACCCTCACCCTAACCTTCACTCTCACGGTCACCCTCACCCAAACCATAACCCACACCCTCTCCCTAACCCTTATCTTCACCCTATCCCAAACCCTCACCCGAACCCTCACCTCATGGTAACCCTCACCCTCAGCAAAACATCACCCTAACCCTAACCCTCACCCTAACCCTACCCCTAACCCTCACCCTAACTCTAACCTTAACCATCACCCTAACCCTAACCCTCACCCACACACTAACCCTCACCCTCACACGAAAACTCACCTCACACGAACGCACACCCTCACACTAAACATCACCCTAAACCTAACCCTCACCCTGACCCTAACCCTAACCCTCATCCTAATCCTAACCCTCACCCTCACCCTCACCCTCACCCTCACCCCAAGCCTAACGCTAAACCTAACACTAACCTTAAACCTAACTCTCACCCTCACCTTCACCCTCAAGCTACTCCACACCCTAACCCTAACCCTAACCTTAAACTTCACCCTAAAACTTACCCTCACTCCTAACCTTACGGTGAGGGTAAGGTTAGGAGTGATCCTCACACTAACCCTAACCCTCTCCCTAACCCTAACCCTACCACTCACCTTAACCCTCATCCTAACCCTAACCATAACCCTAACACTCATCTTAAACCTAAACCTAACCATAACCCTCACCCTAACCCTCAACCTCATCCTAGCCCTCAGCCTAAACCTAAACCTAACCCTAACCCTAAACCTCAACCTATCATTCTACCTCAAACTAACCCTTATCCTCGCCCTAACCCTCAACCTAACCCTAACCCTAACCCTAACCTTAAACCTCACCCTAACACTCACCCTAACCCTAATCCTTCCACTCATCGTAACCCTCACCTGAACCCTCACCCTAACCCTACTGCTCAGCCTAACACTCACCCTAATCCTATTCCATACCCTAAAACTCACTCTAAACCTTACCCTAAACCTTACCCTAACTGTCACCCTAAAACTTATCCTCATGCTAACCCTAACCCTCACACTAATCCGAAACCTAAACCTCACCCTACACCTCACTCAAACCCTAAACCTAACACTAACCCTAACCCTAACCTTCAACCTCACCCTTACCCTCAACCTAACCCTCACCCTAACCCTCACCCTAACCCTAACACTCACCCTAACCCTCACCCTAACCCTAAACCTATACCTAAACATCACTCTAACCCTCACCCTAACCCTAACCCTAATCCTAACCCTATTCCTCAACCGCACCCTCACCTTAATTCGAACCCCAAACCTAACCCTAAACCTCACCCTCACCCTAAACATAACCCTAACCCTCACCCTCAACCTACCTCTAAACCTCACCCTAACCCTCAACCTAACCATAACTATAACCCTAACCCTAACTATAACCCTAACCCTCAACCTCTCCCTAACACTAACCCTAACCCTAAGCCTCACCCTGACTCTCATCATAACCTGAATCCTAACCCTAACCCACACCTGACGCGTCCAGCAGGTTCAGTTATTCGTTAGGCTCGAGGAGGCGCCTCCTAAAAACCAATGGGGACGAGAGTGAAAAGAGACCAAGCGCATAAAGAAGACAAAGTCAGTCTGAATCGCGTCAAGGTCTGCTTTATTAAAGTGAGGCAGGGTTTATATACCCGAAGGGAGAGGGGACGGGAAAGAATGAAAAAACTTTGCAGAAGCAAGTGTGAGAAGTCCCGGGGTCAGGGATGGGTCATGCTTTTCCTTTGGCCGTTGTGCTAGTCTTTCTAAGAAATATTTATGGTTAAACAGGCGCCGTTTGCTTAGGGCTGGAGATAAGAGAAATATTTATGATTAGTCAAATGTTGTCTGCTTAGGGCTGGAGGAATATTTATGGTTAGCCAAATGTAGTTTGCTTAGGGCTGGAGGAATCTTATCTTTCCATACACTTTCTTGGCTCCCAACAAATCCCCCATTCTTATTTAGAAAATTGACCATCAATTGTTGGCTGCTCTTTTTAAGGGGGTGACAGAGGCTCTGTTCCTCTAAGGGCCCAGGGTTTTTCTCCGCTCCTGAGCGAGCATCCTCACTCGGGGAGGGGAGTTTTACAGGCCTTGGCATGAGGAGATGGCTTGTGGGTATGCATGCCAACCGTCATGCACCAGGGCTTGCCACTCAGGGGTCTTGGGTTTTGGGATCTCGCGGATCAATCTCCCTGCAGTCCTACCTGCACCCTTGATTAGAGCATTTCTTTTTCCTCCCATAGGTGCATCCTCCCCCAAGCGGAGGAGCCTATAGGAGGAGGGGCGAACCTATCCCTTATGACAATAGGTCTTGCCCGTTGAATGGTCAGAAGTTACGAATAAGAAGAAAGATTTTCTAAATAAGAAAAAGAAAAAGGGGGGGCTGTTTCCCACTGGAACAAGCTCACGGCAAAGCACTAATTAAAAGCCTAGGGTAAATTCTCAATCTCAATGCCTTATTCCGCCATATCGAGGTGATGATGATGAACCTGTATGGGCTTAGAAGACCAGAGATTAATCTGTTATTTAATAAATTCAAACAGGAAGGTCCAAGTCTGGAGTTCTAGCTGCATCTGTAAGAGAAAAGTCATCATCTTCGGGGGGGAAGGTTTCCCCTGGGTTGTGGTATGCAATTTACCTGTTTTATCAACAAATTTTCCAAAGGTAGGTTATAAGAAAACATCCTGTCTTAGGCTACTGGCTACATGCCATGTTGAGCCAGCCTGTATGGCCTCTGTATGTAGTGCTATTCAGGGTAAGCTCCATAATACTCCCGTTATTGGATATTTTCTAGCTTTCTAGGAATCATTAGGGAAGAAATGTATGGAATTGCAGTCCTTCTCTAGGGGTGACCGAAGTGTGCTTCGTGGGGTCCTCCTGAGTCTCTAAGCGATGATAATGCACCGAGATCAAATTTTTTTTGGAAGAGCAGAATCTATTTGATTTTTTATAAAGCACATAAGGCACTGAAAAGCCCAAGGGCCAAAGGAAACAAGCAAAAGTAATCCAACAAGGGGCCCCAGGAGGGGAAGAACATAGGGTAAAAGTCCCCCCCAAGCAGCCCAAATAGGGTGCTCAAAATCTCATGTCGCCGTCTTTCAATCTCCTCCTGATGTTTTTTAACTCGATCTCTTACAATGCCAGACTTATTGGCATAAAAACAGCACTTTTCCTGTAAAGTTAAACAAATGCCACCTCTGTCAGTAGTTAAAAGATCTAAACCTCTGCAATTTTGTAAAGCCACCTCAGCTAATGAATCTAACTGATCCTAAAGATCTTTAACTGATTGATAAACTTTAGTATTATCATCAGCTAATTGTTGTGAAAGCTTGGAGTATGAGGAGACAGCAGTGGCTAATCCTGCAGTCCCAGTGCCTAAACCACCAGCCACTCCAAGTCCTATCAGTAGGGGAATAAATTGTACCACCCTTTTATGTCGGGGAACAAAATAATCAAAGTCAGGAATGGGTACTGGCTCATCTCCGGAAATCAAGTCAATGTCTGTGAGCAAAATAGCTGGAATACAGAGCCCTGTCCAATTTTGGGGAAGTATAGTGTAGGCCATATTATTGCCACAAACAAAAACCTGGCTCTGTTGTGAGCATAGGGAGGCAGAAACATTAATAACATTGTTGCACAGGGAAAAGGAGGATATCCCAACATCAATGTCATACTACCTGGGGACGTTTATAAAACTCTTTGCAATAAAACAATTAGCGCGGATGATCAAACTGAGGTAGTCACTCTGGGAGGTAAGGGTTAGGGAATCTACAGTGTTACAGGCTTGTGATTGATTAACACTTGGCCTAGTCTGCTGGGCTCATCAAATGGCCCTTATCTTGAGCCCCCTAAATCGAGAATTTTTACACAGGAATGCGGAGGAACCTACCCTTTGTTCCTTATCTTTGGTCCCATTTGGCCATTTGGGGAATTTACTTGTTAGCCCTTTATTTAGGACTACAGAGCTTGTCCCAGGGCCAATATCTAGACTCCGAAACTTTTTATATATCTCCAGGGAGGGGAAGGGTCAGTGCTAGCGCAAGCAAGTTTACAGAAGCAAAACCAGCAGTTAGCAATTGTAAAATATAACTCTAATTTTTAATCTTTTATTCCCCTATTTTTCTTTGGACTAATATCAATCTTAAAATTTAGGGGGTTCTTATCTCAGTCGTAGGGGTGTCTCTATATTATCTTGTGGGGTATCAGTTGTTCTCAATGCTTGGTATTTGGATCTCAGAACTAATAGACTGACTACGCTGATCTTTTTCTTTTACAAAAGATACCAGTCTGTTGAGTATACAAAGTCCGATTGTAACAAAAGTAACAGTACCAGAGCCCCCCCTTTTTTTTCAAGGCTTTCTTCACTATCCTCTTTTTTTTTTTTTTACGATTTTTTGAGCATCTTTGTGGCAGTAGTTTAAAACTGCCCAATTTTCCTTTGGCTTGCGGAACCTTTATCTTAGAACAGCGTTAAGGCACCACTGTGATGCAGAAGCTTGCTAGATTTTAAGGCTAAGAGTATTACCTTCATTGATAAAACACTCAGGTTATTACCATATCAGAGTCAAACTAGGCTGTGACCCTAGAGTGAATTTCCAGTCACTATGCACTGAAGTGCCTAAGACAAACAAGCCAGTGATATCCTTGTCCCCAGTACCCACTGTGGGAAGAGAGGGTTTCTGGATATCACCCAAAAGAATGTCCCACAAGATCTTAGATTTAGCAGCAGTCAACCAGGAAGCCGACTCAGGTGATGGAATCAGGCAGGAGTTCCTCCAGGTGGCTGTCAGGCCATTAGGGTATGTAGCAGCAGCAGCAGCAGCAACAGCAGGGTCTCTCAGTAGCTCCAAGGGACTGTCACACCTCATGCTGGGCTGTAAATTCCTACACAGACTGGTTAAGGATACATTGCATAGGCTTGGCAGGCTTTGATCCTGCTGGTTTTTAAGATCTTTAAACAATAGCCCAGGACAATTTACCAAAATCAAAACTCTTTTTACTAACCAGATATTTTTGTAAATAGACACAGAAGGCTCAAAAGACTTAGTCTTGTAGCCATCTCTGACAGATGCAGTCTCCACACCTTGAACACCTACAACAATTACAGTATTCTTTATGACTTTTCTTCATCTATTTTGCCTCATTTCTCCAAAATTTCTGACTCTGGACCCTTGATCTTAAAAATGGGGGTAGAAGGGCAAAGATCCATCTTCCGTAACTTCTTCAAGCTGACTTTAGGGGCGTTGATCTTACCTAGCCAGGAACCTATAACTTTAGCCTATTTAACAAAGAGGCTATCAGGGTTAGATGTCATTAAGAACAATATTTTAACTTTTGAAAACTGCACAGATCTTTTCTCCGGCTACAGCAGTGTAGCTTGTTTAGCATTCTGGTTTGCAAAAGCATCTTCCTAGATGGCTTAGGAATGTGATCTCTAATGATCCCAAATAATGTCTATGTTACCTTTGCAGGCCTTGAGACAGATATCAATAGAAACACTCTCTCAGGTTTACAAACTTTTTCCTGAGCAGATGAATTTCCTGTAACTAGTGTCAGCTCAATTAGAGCTGCCATTTAGAGTTTTTGGCACATAAAGGAGTTGAGATTTAAACTATTCCCCACATTTTATAACATTATCTTTTTACTATTACAGAGGACTGGCAAGTTTCTGTCCCTTACAAGGTAGATGGTCATGGACATTTGGCATGCTTACAAACTCTTTTTATGACCTCCCGGCTCTGACCAGTTTTGAAGGGCCACAAAATGACTCTAGGATCTGACATTTCTGCCATCCAAGCAGTGGCCTGCCTCTGGATGCTCCTCCATTGCTTTTGTCCCAGGAATGTCTTCTCCACATTGGGATAAATGCCTCATTGGCATTTTCCTTAGCTGGTTGCTGGACTTGAACTCAGGGCCTGAGCACTCTCCCTCAGCTCTACAGCTTAAGGCTAGCATTCTGCCACTTTGAGTCCCAGACTCGGGGCTTGAATGCTGTCCCCTAACTCTTCAGTCCAGGGCTAGTACTCTGCCACTGTGAGCCTCGAGCTTGGGGCTTGAGTACTGTCCCCTGACTCTTTAGTCCAGGGCTAGTACTCTGCTGGCTGAATAGAGGTGACAGTCTCACAGGAACCTTATTGTGCCCGGGCTGGCTTTGAACCAGTTTCAGATCAATGAGTCTTATAGAAAGCCACTTTACTCCAATTAAAAGCAACAAGGTCGTCAACATAGAAGTAGCTTTTAAGCATGCTCTTACCTGAAACTTATTAAGAGTCAAAGTTACATCTGACAAACTTGTAAGAATCCTCTGTGCTTTGCTCTGAACTTGCTGGAAACTTAAAAAACCTATAAGAGCAAACTAGAATAGCAATTATTTTGGTAATCCTAATTTTTCCTTTGTGCACATTGAGGCCAATGTTAAGAACACCTTTACAGTTAAACTTTATATCCAAAAATCCATTTCTAATAATTTTTTTAAAACCTGTCATTAATCACCTTTAATATTTTATACTTTAGTTTTCATTTGCATTTTGAAAAGATCCCTTGAAATCTTGAGGCCAAGTGTCACTCATTCCCTCTTGGTTGCTTGTTTTATTTTATTTTATTTTTAATTTAATTTTATTTTATTTTATTTTATTTGAGAACATACTGTACAGAGGGGTTACAATTACATGGGCAGGATAATGCTTACATTTCTTACCAAGCATTGCAGCCTCCTCCTTTGTTTACCCTTCACCTCCCTTCCCAGCCTCCCCCCTCCCCCCCCAGCCAATCATACCCCCCTCCCCCCCACACCGACATTGTAAAGCTGGTTTTGACATGACATTTTGTACTTCTCATTGTTGCAACAGGTCCACCTGAATCCTTAAACGACTTGTTTGTCCCCATCTCCTCCACATGTTATACTGACATCAAATATAGTGAAAGCGGGGGTTACAATGTGGGGGAGGGACATACACAGCAACAAAGAAATAATCTTATAAATGCGTTAGAAACACATGCATGAAAGAAACGAAAACATTAAAATACATATTTAAGGGTTCATTTTCCTAACATCACATTATCTGACCTTTTCCGCTTGACTCATACCTATAATAGATATTGCAAATAAGGGAAACCATGGGACCTATGTTCCTTGGGCCTGGCTTACTTTACTTAATATAATTTTTCCAAACCTTTCCATTTCCTAACAAATGGGGAAATGTCATTCTTTCTGATGGAGGCATAGAATTCCATTGTGTATATATACCACATTTTCTTGATCCATTCATCTACTGAGGGGGATCTGGGTTGGTTCCATATCTTAGCTATGGTAAATAATGCTGCAATAAACATAGTTTTGCTGGTAGCTTTAGTGTGGTCTTGTTTGTAAACGTTTGGGTAAATGCCCAAAAGTGGGATTGCTGGATCATAGGGAAGATCTATGTGAAGTCTTTTTAGGAACCTCCATACTGCTTTCCAAAGTGGTTGAACAAGTTTACATTCCCACCAACAATGAAGTAAGGTTCCTTTCTGTCCACATCCCCTCCAGCATCTGTTGTTGTTAGAGTTTTTGATTTTTGCTGTTCTAACTGGAGTGAGGTGATATCTCAATGTTGTTTTGATTTGCATTTCTTTTATGGCTAGGGATGTTGAACATTTCTTCATGTGTCTATTGGCCATCTTTCTTTCTTCTTCAGAGAAGTTTCTCTTTAAGTCTTTCGCCCACTTATTTATTGGGCAGTTGTTTCTTTGAGGATTTGTTGTTGGGTGGTTTAATTTTTTGAGTTCCAAGTATATTTTAGATATGAGGCCCTTGTCCGTTGTATGGCTAGTAAAGATTTTCTCCCAATCCGTGGGCTTTCTATTGATCTTGCTAGCTATGTCATTTGCCCTGCAGAAGCTCTGCAACCTTATGCAATCCCATTTGTCCAAACTTTCTTTGATTTGTTGTGTTTCCGGGTCTCTATTCAGAAAATTTCGGCCTGAGCCAAGGAGGGTTTCTCCAATAGGGTTTCTCCTATTCCATCCTGTATTGTTTTCAGAGTGTCTGCTTTGAGTTCAAGGTCTTTGATCCATTTGGAGTTGATTCTGGTGCAGGGTGATATATAAGGATCTAGCTTAAGTTTTCTACATGTAGTTAACCAATTTTGCCAGCACCATTTACTGAAGAGGCTGTCTTTCTTCCATTCTATTGTTTTAGATTCCTTATCAAAGATTAAATGGCTATAGGTCTGTAGGTCCATTTCTGGGTTTTCAATTCTATTCCATTGGTCCTGAGGTCTGTTCTTATGCCAATACCAAGCTGTTTTGATTACTAGGGCTTTATAGTAGAGTTTGAAATTTGGTATTGATATTCCTCCAGCAGTGTTCTTTCCGTTGAGGAGCGTTTTTGCTATTCGGGGTCTTTTATTGTTCCATATGAATTTTTGGATTGCCTCTTCTATTTCCTTGAAGAATGAGGGTGGAATTTTGATAGGTATAGCGTTGAATTTGTAGATAGCCTTGGGAAGTATTGCCATTTTCACGATGTTATTCTTGCCAATCCAGGAGCATGGGAGGTTTTGCCATTTTTTAAGTTCTGTGTTGATTTCCTTTTTCAAGATTTTAAAGTTTTCATCGTAGAGGTCCTTCACTTCTTTAGTTAAGTTAATTCCTAGGTATTTTAATTTTTGTGGGGCTATTACAAATGGAGTTGCTTTCCTAATTTCAGCCACACTTTTCTCATTGTTGGCATACAGAAAAGCCATTGATTTTGGGGGGTTAATTTTATAACCTGCTACTTTGCCAAAGTTTTGAATCAGCTTGAGTAATTTGGGAGTGGAGTCTATGGGATTCTTTAAGTACAAGATCATGTCATCTGCAAAGAGGGAGAATTTTAGTTCTTCTTTCCCTATTTGGATCCCCTTTATGTCTGCATCTTGTATTATTGCTGTAGCTAGGCATTCTAATACTAGATTGAAGAGAAGTGGAGAGAGTGGGCATCCTTGTCTTGTTCCTGAGTTAAGAGGAAATGGCTTTAGTTTTTCACCATTTAAGTACAAGATCATGTCATCTGCAAAGAGGGAGAATTTTATTTCTTCTTTCCCTATTTGGATCCCCTTTATGTCTGCATCTTTTCTTATTGCTGTAGCTAGGCATTCTAATACTAGATTGAAGAGAAGTGGAGAGAGTGGGCATCCTTGTCTTGTTCCTGAGTTAAGAGGAAATGGCTTTAGTTTTTCACCATTGAGTATAATGCTGGCTGTAGGTTTGTCATATGCAGCCTTTATTGTATTGAGGAATGTTCCATGGATTCCTACTTTTTCCAAAACCTTCATCATAAAGGGGTGTTGGATCTTGTCGAATGCTTTTTCTGCATCTATTGAGATAACCATGTGGTTCTTATTCTTGCTCCTGTTGATGTGATGAATAATATTAATTGATTTGCGTACATTGAACCAGCTTTGCATCCCTGAAATGAATCCTGTTTGATCATGGTGTATGATTTTTTGGATGAATTGTTGAAGTCGATTGGCCAAAATTTTGTTGAGAACTTTTGCATCAATGTTCATCAAAGAAATGGGTCTATAGTTCTCTTTCTTTGATGAGTCCCTGCCTGGTTTTGGGATGAGGGTTATGATGGCTTCATAGAATGAGTTCGGTAGTGAGCTTTCTCTTTCAATTTCATTGAAGTGTTGGAGGAGTATTGGTGTGAGCTCTGCTTTGAAGGCCTTGTAAAATTCCGCTGTAAAACCATCTGGTCCTGGACTTTTCTTAGCTGGGAGGTCTCTTATTGCTGTTTCTATTTCAATGCTTGATATGGGCCTGTGAAGCTGGTTTAACTCATCTTGGTTTAGTTTTGGCATGTCAATATTTGCTAGGAAAAGGTCCATTTCTGTCAAGTTCTCAAACTTATTAGCATAAAGTTTTGAGAAGTATTCCCTTATAATGTTCTGAATCTTGGTTGTTTCCGTGGTGATGTTTCCATTCTCATCTCTGAGTTTATTAATTTGGTTGTGTTCTCTCCTTTTTCTGATAAGGATTGCTAAGGGTCTGTCAATTTTGTTAATTTTTTCGAAGAACCAACTCTTTGTTTTGTTGATTCTTTCTATAGTTTTTTTTGGATTCTAATTCATTTAATTCTGATTTAATTTTGATTATTTCTTTCCGTCTACTTGATTGGGGTTTATCTTGCTGCTCTTTTTCAAGGAGGTTTAGATGTGTCGTTAAATTGTTGGTTTCAGATCTCTCCAATTTGTTGATGTAGGAGCTCAGAGCTATAAACTTGCCTCTGAGTACTGCCTTTGCTGTGTCCCAGAGGAGCTGGTAATTTGTGTGTTCATTTTTGTTGAATAGCATGAACATTTGAATTTCCTTTCTAATCTCTTCCATGACCCACTCATGATTCAGCAGTGTGTTGCTCAGCCTCCATGTAATACCGGACTTTTTTGGTGGCTTTTGGTGTTGAGTTCTAATTTTATTCCCTTGTGGTCAGAGAGAATGCAAGGTATAACTTCAATGTTTCTGAATTTAGAAAAGTTTGCTTTGTGCCCTAAAATGTGGTCTATTTTAGAAAATGTTCCATATGCTGCTGAGAAGAACGTGTATTCTGATGCTGCTGGGTGAAATGTTCGGTAAATGTCTGTTAAGTCTAGTTGATCTATGTAGCTGTTTAGATCTGCGGTTTCTCTGTTGAGTTTTTACCGAGTTGATCTATCTAGTGGGGAGAGTGGTGTGTTAAAATCCCCAACAATTAATGTCTTTGGATCTATATGGGATTTGAGGGAAAGTAGTGTTTCTTTGATAAATTTGGGTACTCCATTGTTTGGCCAATAGATATTTAGAATTGTAATATCCTCCTGAAGAAGAGATCCTTTAATTAGTATGTAGCGACCTTCTTTATCTCTTCTCACGAATTTTAATTTGAAGTCTATTTTATCTGATATTAGGATTGCAACTCCCTCCTGTTTATGAGGGCCGTTTGCTTGGTAGATTTTGTTCCAGCCTTTAACATTGAAAATGTGTGTGTTTTTACGGGCAAGATGTGACTCCTGCAGGTAGCAGATAGAAGGGTCTTGTTTTTTAATCCAACTAGACAGTCTATGTCGCTTAATTGGAGAGTTCAGTCCGTTAACGTTAAGAGATAGGACTGAGAGTTATTTGGGAGTTCCTGCCATGTTATCTTCCTTCTTCGGGGCTTTAAAACTGGGTTCTTCCTATGGTTCTTGGATTCTCAGTTTGGGTGCAGTTTGTTGGTCTTTATTGTGGTCTTGTTGGTTTTCTATGTGTAGGACATCTTTAAGAATCTTTTGTAGGGCTGGTTTGGTGGAGATATATTGTTTCAATTTTTCTTTGCTGTGGAAGGTTTTTATTTGGCCTTCAGTTTTGAAGGAGAGTTTAGCTGGGTACAGTATTCTTGGTTGATAGTTGTTTGTTTTTAGGGCATGGCGTACATCATTCCAGGCTCTTCATGCTTTGATTGTCTCTGCTGAGAAATTTGAGGTGATTCTTATTGGTTTCCCTTTATAGGTGATTACCCTTTTCTCCCTGACAGCTTTAAGGATCTTTTCCTTGTTCTGAGTTGATCCTGTGTGGACGGTGGGATGTCCTATTCTGGTCTGGTCTATTTGGGGTTCTAAAGGCTTCTTGTATCTGAATAGGCCTATCTTTTTGCATGTTTGGGAAGTTCTCTTCTAGGATCCTGTTAAACAAATTTCCTAGACCATTAACTTCTGTTTCTAGGTGCTCCTCTACACCCATTATCCTTAAGTTAGGCCTTCTGATGGTGTCTTCCAGGTGTTGAATAGATCTATCATATTTCTTGGACTTGTCTTGGATGGTTGTATGTTCTTTCTCTATAATATCTAGGCTGTCTTCAATCCCTGAGATTCGATCTTCTGCATGGTCTAACCTGCTGTCAAGACTCTCTACTTTGTTTTTTATCTCTTTTCCTTCTAATTGGTCAGATTTGATGGCTTCAAGTTCTTTGTTGAAGCTCTGTTTTAGGTCTTGTATGAATCTCTTTACTTCCTTAATTTGGTGTTCAGTGTTTGTCCTCAAATCACTTAGTTGGTTGGATATGGTTTCTTTGGACTCCCATTCCTTCTGTTGGGTTCCATTCAGCTTTCCCTTTGTGGTCTCCCTGACTTCCTTCAACTCTTTGTTAATGGATTCTATGGATGCCTTTAGTGATCTTTGTGTGTTCTCTACCTGGTCTCTCAATTCCTTTATTACTCTTTGATTAGCTTCCTCGCGTTCGTGGGATTCCTGCAGTTCTCTTTGAGTGTTCTCAGCCTGCTCACGCCATTCCTCCCTTTCTCTTTGAGTATTCTCAAGTTGTTCACGCAAATACTGTATCAGTTTTTGAGTAGCTTCCTCACGCTTATGATATTCCTGTATAAACTTCTGGGATGCCTCCTCTCTCTCCCTATCACGCTCATACTGAGTCCTTTGTACATTGTCAAACTTCTCATTTATCATGTTTGCTAGTAGTGTTTGTAGAGCTATTTGGGAACTCTCCTCTGGATTATTCTTTATCTGTTCTAATCCCTGATTATCAAGATTGGGAATTGAGATACCCGAATTTGCATTTTTTCTTGTGTTTTTCCGGCTTACTCTGCCCATTTGAGATGAAGATAGCACCAGTTTTGTGCTAGAACACTATCTTAAGGCAACCATCAACCAAAGTTTGCATTTGTACAGTCAATAGTCTACAGATACAATCTAGTTCAACAGATACATCTATTCAACATCAAACAACTATATGTTAAAGACTTCGAACCGCAGAAAAGAATTTGGAAAACCAGAAATTATTAGGATTAGGGAGAGATGTAGGTAAAAAATAGGAATAGATTGGTGTGGGGAGGAACAGGGAGAGTTAACTATGTCCTAATCACAATGCAGGAAATGGGTTGGGTAGGATGCAAGTAGAGAGAGAGAAAAAAAGAAGAGACGGAAAGGGGAATGAAAAGAGACCAGAAAAAAAATAGAAACGTAAAAATTAATGTTATTATAGAGATTAAAAGACCATCTACTTAGAGAGGAATGTGAATATGTTGAGAGAAAGGGAGGGACATAGAGGAGATGTGAAAAGCTTTGAGGATGGGAAAGGGAGAAGAAAAGATCAGAAGTTCAGTAGAGCTTGACAAAAAACAAAAAGATGATTAAGAAAGAAAGAAAAAGAGAAAGAAGTCAAGAAAAGAAAGGAAAACGCTCATTCACATATTCCTAAAATAAAAATTATAAGGGGAGAAAGAAAAAAAAAGTTACTGGAAAACAATTATTTTTTCAGAAGAGGCAAAAATTAAATATTAATAAAAGTTTTAGAAGAGAAAAAAATTTATATATATATATATAAGGTAACAAAAAAAACCAAACAAAAAAAGAAAAGAAGAAGAAGAAAAAAAAAGAAGAAAAAAGTCCTTTCATTTTTTGGGGGGGGGAGGGGTGGGAAGAATCCTGTATCTCCCTTTTTTCTGTAACCAGCCTCTTGTTGGAGTCTCTGGTCAGCTTGAGGTCCTGTGGCTTGATTGGTTTCTTAAGTCGGTTTGTTGGAAGAGGCAGAAAAATGCTCTGCTTTACCCAAGATTTTGAGATCGCCCTCCCAGCTTAGTTTTTTGGGAGGGTGATCAGCTTTGAGAATCACAAAAGAGGGGGATGCAGTGATGAGGCTAGGTTCTTCGTAGAGTTGAGGCCTTTCAACCTACAGTAGCTTTTCCCTGGGGCTATTTTGTGATAAAACTCACAGCGCCCAGCCTGGAGCCATTCTCAGGGTTTCTGTTTTTCAATTGATTGTGGTGGCTGCTAGAGGGAGGGGCAGCCTCTGGCTCTGGTTACCCAGTGAGGAAAGCCAATCCAATTGCTGGCGCCTGAGCTGGGTGACTTTTCCCTGGATGGAGCCGAGTCTGGCAGGTCACTTCGCCGTTAAGTTCTTGTGACCTGCTAAATGACTCGTTTTATTCCAAGGCCTGAGCTGAAGCTAGCAGCTCCTCCGAGCTTTGTCAGTATCCAAGATGGAGATCACCGGTGCTGGGGGTGGAGGGGTGGCCTTCCCTCCTCTGCTCCCTGAGAAGGAGTGAGGACGTCGGGCTTGTACTCACGCTGAGTCTTGGATCCTGGGTCGTCTCTGGTCTGCAAACTGCAGGATGAAGATGTCCGCTCCTTGTCGGTTCTTTTTGGTGTTGAGTAGAATCTGCTTGTCCGCTGCGTCTGGCTCCTTCGTCCCGGACTCTCTGTGTCTCAGGTATGACCCCGCAGCGGTGGTCGCCGCCGCGACCCTGCCACCGCAGGGGCAGCTCCTGGCAGGCGCTCAGATGTGTCTTCTTGGCTTCCCCTCTCTTGACTAACTCTCTGTCCTGTGATGGCACACTTGGTGTGATTCTCTGGCTTAGGACTGTTCACTGGAACTCTGAAACTGCTTTCTATGCGAGAGCATGTTCAGATTCCAGCTTCTCCTCCACCATCTTCCCGGAACTCTGGTTGCTTGTTTTAAAACAGACACACATTAAGATTTTTAAACTCAAATGACAATTTTTCCTTAATGCAAGAATTATAGTCACCTTCACTATATCACGAAGCTAGACTTAACACCTTTATAACTTTTAAAAGCATCCTAATTGTGGAACATAATTGAAAGTAAGCCACATTATATAAATAACTTTTTAGCCCTCTTTTAAGGCCTTCCTAATTTTAATTTTAACACATCCAATGGGAGGTTTTAGCAATACTAATCAGATCATCACATCACTCATTTTAACCATCATGTTTTCAGTATCTATCTGCAGAGAAAAGAGAGAACAAAGATGGGCCACTCAGCCCCTTCTATGGAATGGCCACACACCCAATCTGACTCGTAAGGGTTAGATGAACTGTGTTTGCATCAGCTTGCCCTCTTTCTCCATGCGTGGACTCCTCCCAGGGCCTGTCCCAACATGCATGACCAGCTGAACTGCACTTCGGCTTGTTCACCCCTCACCCCTAAAGGTCTTCTGTTGGCTTCTAAGTTTTTCTCCATCTCTTCTCTTGGTTTTCGAATGGAATACACACTTTTAGACAGACAAAACAGGTAACATCTTTGACAGTGTTAAACTAACCTGTACATTTAAATTTTTAATATTTATCCCAAATTTTAGCCAAGGGAACTAGATCCCAAACAGCGAATGCATTTTTGTTAAGCCAGATAACTTGATTACAGTATAAACAGTCTTATGCATTTTAAAACATTAGTCTTTAAATACCAGATTTTCTAATTTGCAAGTTAAAGTATCCTTACAAAGCCATTTAAAACAATGCGAAGATTTTTTTTTTTTGGTCAATGTCCAAACCTCATAACTTTTTGAATTTTAAATTTAAACTCACCCAATTGTTACAGCATGCTGACAATTTTTATCTTTGAACACGTTCACAGACACACACAAAACACTCACACAGATCTTAAAGCGCGCAAAAATCAAAATCAGTTGTACGTACACCTTTTAAAGTTTTTAAACAAAAATTTAAGACAGTATTTCTTTTAACTATGTACCTTTTTTGGGCGTTATTTTCCCAGAGCTTGCTTATCTAGCAAGGCAATTCACTAATTAGTCTTTTGAATCTTTGTGCTGTTCTCATTCAGCAAGCTGAATCCAGAGTCTGCTGAGTGAGCCTGCCACACTCACCCAAATCTTCCCTACCACAGAAAACATAAAATGAACACACACACTAATCAAGACAAACAAGTGACCACAAAGACAAAATCAGGTCTTAGTGAATGGGGCGACATCTCACCACCATTCACTTACTAGGGGACTCAACACTCCTACTCTCCTCCGGAGGATTTTTTTTCTTTTTTCTTTTTTCTAGATTCCTGCAAGCATTGACCCAGGGGCCTTCCAAGGCGGAGGAGAATTCCCAGTCATCTTGGGGCAAGGGAAAACAAAAATCCCTAGCCGCCGTCCCCTCAGACTGACAGGTTCTCCCCCACCCTCAGACCCCCTGAACCAAGGCCCAAGGCTGAGATCTAACTGGGGCCACTCACAGGTGGTCAGTGACAATTTCATAATTGACAAACAAGCAAGTTCCTAAAACCTGACAATCTGGGCTCGAGCTGTAACTTTTTTCCAGTGATCTAAAGTCAGACTTAAGGGGGTTGTTAGTTGCCGCCCCTTCCCTTTAAGAACAACAAGACAGACAACAGAGATAATTAACACTAAACAGAAACAGAGGAAACCAGAACTGCAACAGAAAAAGCAACTTCAGATGGTAGTGGCCATCTGAACATGTTTTTTGTTTATGATAGCCTGAACCTCTGCCTTATCTATAAATTCAGCCTTCAAGGTTAAATATTGACCTCTGGTCAGGACCGATTGTACAATCTTATTCTATTCATGAGGCAGCAGGTGTCCTCCATTAAAATCAATAAGCGGGCACCATCTCTTCCCTTTCCTACCTCTTTTAAAATGTCCCTGATAATCCCATAAAAACTAAAAAAGGCCTCTGGAATTTCTTCTCCTTTAGCCGCTAAATCATTAATATTTTTCCCTACTTTACTCCAGGTAAGAGGATGAATGTCCGGGCCACTCAAAATTAGCCAAGGACATTTTTCCCACGACAAAACAAAAAATTTTTACAAGATCCTTTCTTTTTACTCTTATTCCTCTCTCCCTAAGAGCTTCCTTCATATCCTTTATAAATAATGGCTCTTTAGAAAACGTCTTGCCCATGGTTTATGGGACGGCAAACTTACCTCAAGACTTAACGCGGTGCATGAGTGATGCGATGTGGGCGTCTCTACCCTTAGATTATTGGGGATCCCCGTCTCCAGCGCCGTCTGGCAGGCCACCGTGCCTCGAGCCCCACGTTGGGAGCCACTTGACCCATCCAGCAGGTTCAGTTATTCGTTAGGCTCGAGGAGGCGCCTCCTAAAAACCAATGGGGATGAGAGCGAAAAGAGACCAAGCGCATAAAGAAGACAAAGTCAGTCTGAGTCGTGTCAAGGTCTGCTTTATTAAAGTGAGGCAGGGTTTATATACCCGAAGGGAGAGGGGAAGGGAAAGAATGAAAAAACTTTGCAGAAGCAAGTGTGAGAAGTCCCGGGGTCAGGGATGGGTCATGCTTTTCCTTTGGCCGTTGTGCTAGTCTTTCTAAGAAATATTTATGGTTAGCCAAGCGAGTTTGCTTAGGGCTGGAGATAAGAGAAATGTTTATGTTCAGTCAAATGTTGTCTGCTTAGGGCTGGAGGAATATTTATGGTTAGCCAAATGTAGTTTGCTTAGGGCTGGAGGAATCTTATCTTTCCACACACTTTCTTGGCTCCCAACACACACCCTAATCCTAACCCTCACCCTCACCCTCAAACATCACCCTAACCCAAACCCTCACCCTAATCCTAAAACAAAACCTCACCCTAACACTAACCCTCACCCTAAATTTGACCCTCACACTAATCCTCACCCTAACCATAACTCTAACCCTTACCCTAACTCTCATCCTCAACCTCACCCTCAGCCTAACCCTAACCCTAACCCTAATCCTAACCCTAACCCTCACCCTCACCCTAACTGTAACCGTTACTCTAACCCTCACCCTCACCCTCACCCTAAACCTAACCGTAAACCTAACCCTAACCCTCAAACTAACCCTAAACCTAACCCTCACCCTAACCCTCATCCTAACTAACCCGAACCCTAAAATTAACCCTCACCCTAGACCTCATCCTAATGTTAAACCTAATCCTAACACTCACCCTCAGCCTAACACTTACCCTCACCCTCACCATAACCCTAATCCTCAAACTAGCCCTAACCCTCACCCTAATCCTAACGCTCACCATAACCCTAACCCTACCCCTCACCCTAAACCTAACCGTAAGCCTAAGGCTAACCCTAACCCTCTCCCTCACCCTCACCTTGAATTTAACCCCTACCCTCACCCTAACCCTCACACTAACCCTAACTCTAACCGTAACACTAAACCTCAACCTAACCCTCACCCTAAACCTAACACTAAACCAAACCCTAAACATCACCCTAACCCACAGCCTCACCCTAACCCTAACCCTCACCCTCATCCTAACCCTCACCCTAACCCTAACCCTCACCCTAAACCTAACCCTAACCCTAACACTAAGCCTAACCCTCACACTAACCCTAAACCTCACCCTAACCCTAAACCTCACCCTCATCCTAACCTTCACCCTATCTCTTACCATCACACTAACCCTAACCCTAAAGCTAACCCTAAGCCTAACCCTCAGACTAACCCTAAACCCTAAACGTCACCTTAACCCTAACCCTAACCCTCACACTACCCCTCATCCTGATCCTAATTCTCACCCCAACCCTAACCCTAACCCTAAACCTCACCCTCACCCTAACACTCACAGTCACCCTATCCCTCAACCTAAGGCTAATGGTCAACCACACCCTAACACTCAACATCACCCTCATCCTCACCCTAAACCTCACCGTCAACCTAGACCTCACCATAATCGTACCACTAACCCTAAAACTTACATAACAGAAACCCTCACACTCAACCCACCCTCACCCTAACCCTAAACCTAACCCTCACCACAACAATTACCCTCACACTAACCCTCACATTAACCCTAACCCTCACTCTCACCCTCACTCTCACGGTCACCCTCACCCTAACCATAACCCTCATCCTCTCCCTAACCCTTACTTTCACCCTATCCCGAACCCTCACCCGAACCCTCACCTCATGGTAACCCTCACCATCATCCAAAACATCACACTAACCATAACCCTCACAGTAACCCTAACCCTAACCCTCAACCTAACCCTAAACCTCCCTCTATCCCTCAAACTCACCCTAACCCTAACTCTAACACTCACACTAAAACTAAACGTAAACCTAAACCTCACCCTAACCGTCAACCTCATCCTAAACCTAACCCTCGTCCTAACCCTAACCTTAACACGAACACTCACCCTAACCCTATCCCAAAACCTCACAGTCACGCAAACCTAACACTCACCCTAACCCTCACCTTAACCCTAACCCTCACCTTAACCCTAACACTAAAACTAACCCTCAACCTCACCCTCACCCTAAGACTAACCCTTAACCTCAACCTAATCCTCACACTAACCCTAACCCTAAACCTCACCTTCATCCTAACCCTAAAACTCACCCTAAACTTAACCCTCCCTCTAACACTCAAACACACTCTAATCCTCACCCTAAACCTAAACCTCACCCTACACGTCAAACCCTAACCCTAACGGTAACCCTCACCCTAACTTTCACCCTCACCCTTACCCTCAACCTAACCCTCACCCTAACCCTAACCCTAACCCTAACACTCACCCTAACCCTCACCCTCACCGTAACCCTAAACCTAAACCTAAACATCAAACTAAGCCTCACCCTAACTCTAATCCTAATACTAACCCTATTCCTCAACCTCACCCTCACCTTAATTCGAAACCCGAACATAACCCTAAAACTCACGCTCACCTTAACCCTAACTCTAACTCTCACCCTAACCGTAACCCTCACCCTAAACCTAACCCTAATGCTCACCCTCAACCTAACTCTAAACCTCACCCTAACCCTCAACCTCACCCTAACCCTAACCCTAACCCTAACCCTCATCCTAACCCTAACCCGAACCCTAACCCTAACCCTCACCCTAGACCTCACCCTAACATTAACCCTAATCCTAACCCTCACCCTCAGACTAACCCTCAGCCTAACACTTTCCCTCACCCTCACCATAACCCTGAACTTCAACTAACCCTAACCCTCTCACCAACCCTAACCCTCACCATAACCCTAACCCTAACCATCACCGTAACCCTAAACGTAACCCTAACCCTAACCCTAACCTTCATCTTCACCCTAAACCTAACACTCACCCTAACCCTAACCCTCTCTCTAATACTCAAACTCACCCTAATACTCACCCTAAATATACCCCTAACCCTCACCAAACACAAACCCTCAGCCTCCTTCTCACCCTAACACTAACCATCACATTCACCCTCATCCTCAGCCTATCCAGATGCCTAACACTCACCCTCACACTCACCCTCATCCTCAGCCTATCCCTAAACATGAACTTAATCCTAACCCTAAACTTCAACCTGACCCTCACCCTCACCCTAAACCTAACCCTAAACGTAACCCTCACCCTAACTCTTAACCTCACCCTAACCCTTACCCTAACCCTAAGCCTAAACCTAAACCTCACCCTACCCCTCACCCTAACACTAACCCTAAACTTCACCACCACCCTAACCTTCATTCTACCCTTTACCCTCACCCAAACCCTCACCCTAAACCTAAACATAACCCTAAACCTCACACTAACAATCACCCTAACCCTAACCCTAACCCTAACCGTAACATCACCCTAACCCTCACACTAACCCTAACCCTCACCCTAACCCTAACCCTACCACTCTCCCTAACCCTCATTCTAACCCTAACCCTAAACTTAATCCTCATCCTAACCTTAACACTAACAATAAACTTCACCCTCATCCTAACCCTCACCTTCACGGTAATCCTCAACCTGACCCTAACCCTCACCCATACCCTAAACCAAACTTTCACCCTCACCCTAGCCCTAACCCTAAACCTAACCCTCAACCTAAGCCTAACCCTCACCCTAATCCTCACCCTCATCCTAACCCTCACCCTAACCATTACCCTCAAACTAACCCTAAAACTAAACCTAACCCTCACAATAAACCTTACCCTCACCATAACCCTCATCCTCACCCTATCCCTCACCCCAACCCTAAGCCTAACCCTCAACCTAACCCTAAACCTCACCCTCACCCACACCCTAAACGTAACCCTAACCTTACCCATCAACCTAAACCTCATCCTCACCTTAATCCTAACCCTAACACTCACACTAAACCTAACCCTAAACCTAAATATCCCCCTAACCCTCACCCTCATCTTAACACTAACCCTCACCCTAACCCTAACCCTCACCCTAACCCTAAACCTAACCCTAAACAAACCCTCACACTAACCCTAACACTCACCCTACCCCTAACCCAAACACTAACCCTAAACCTCACCCTAACCCTCACTCTACCCTAAACATAACCCTAACCCTAAACATCACCCTACCCCTCACCCTAACCGAAACCCTGAACCTAACCTTCTTCCTCATCCTAACCCTTACACTTACCCTCACGGTAAGTCTAACACTAACCCTAACCTTCACACTAAACCTAACCCTCACCCACACACTAACCCTCACCCTCACCCGAAAACTCACCTCACATGAACCCACACCCTCACACTAAACGTCACCCTAAACATAACCCTCACCCTAACCCTAATCCTAACCATCACCCTAATCCTAACCCTCACCCGAAACCTCATCCTCACCCTAAGCCTAACCCTAAACCTAACACTAACCCTAAACCTAACTCTCAACCTCAATTTCACCCTAACGCTACCCCACACCCTAACACTAACACTAACCATAAACTTCACCCTAAAACTTACCCTCACCCCTACCCTTACCCTAACTCTAACCATAACCCTAAACCTAACCCTCACACTAACCCTAACCTTCTTGCTAACCCTAACCCTACCATTCACCTTAATCCTCATCCTAACCCTAACTTTAAACCCAAATGCTCACCCTAAACCTAACCCTAACCATAACCCTCACGCTAACCTTCACCCTCACCCTAGTCCGCACCCTGAACCTAACCCTAACCCTAACCCTAAACCTCACCCTAACCATCACCCTCAACCTAACACTTACCCTCACCCTAACCCTCAACCTAACCCTAACGCTAACCCTAACCCTAACCTTAAACATCACCCTAACCGTCACCCTAACCCTAATCTTTACCCTCATCCTAACCCTCAACCTAACCCTTACCCTCACCCTAACCCAAAACCTAAACCTCACCCTCACCCTAACTCTAAACCTAACCCTCACACTAACGCTTACCCTAACCCTACTGCTCAGCCTAACCCTCACCATAACCCTATTCCTTACCCTAAATCTCACCCTAAACCTTACCCTAAACCTTATCCCAACCCTCACCCTAAGCCTCACCCTGAAACTTATCCTCACCCTAACCCTATACCTCACACTAATCCTAAACCTAAACCTCACCCTACACCTCACTCAAACACTAACCCTTACCGTAACTCTCACCCTAACCTTAAACCTCACCATTACCCTCAACCTAACCCTCACCCTAACCCTAACACTCACCCTGACCCTCACCCTCACCCCAACCCTAATCCTAAAAATAAACATCACTCTAACCCTCACCCTAACTCTAACCCTAATCCTAACCCTATTCCTCAACCTCACCCTCACCTTAATTCGAACCCCAAACCTAACCCTAAACCTCACCCTCACCCTAACCCTAACTCTAACTCTCACCCTAACCCTAACCCTCACCCTAAACCTAACCCTAACCCTCACCCTCAACCTAACTCTAAACTTCACCTTAACCCTCAACCTAACCCTAACACTTACACTAACACACAACTTCAATTTAACCTTAACCCTAACCCTAACCCTCACCCTAACACTCGCCATAACCCTAATCCTAACCCTAACCCACACCCTAACCCTAACACTCACCCTCACCCTAAACCTCAACCTTACTCTAACCCTCACCCTAACTCTAACCCTCACCCTAAATTTCACCCTCACAGTAATCCTCACACTAGCTATAACCCTAACCCTTACCCTAACCCTCTCAACTTCACACTCACCGGCAGCCTAACCGTAACCCTAAACCTAATCCTAACCCGATCCCTCACCCTCACCCTAACCCTAACAGTTACCTTAAATCTCACCCTCACCCTCACCTTCACCCTAACCCTAACCCTCATCCTCACCTTAACCTTAATCCTAGCACTCACCCTAACCCTAACCAAAAACCTCTCCGTCACACAAACTCTAACCCTAACCCTCACCTTAACCCTAACACTAAACCTAATACTCAAACTCACACTCACCCTCACACTAACCCTTAACCTCAACCTAATCCTCACACTAACCCTAACCCTCACCCTAAACCTAACACTCCCTCTAACCCTCAAACTCACCCTAATCCTCACCCTAATTATACCCCTAACCCTCACCAATCCCAAACCCTCAGCCTCACTCTCACCCTAACCCTGACCATCACACTCACCCTCACCCTCACCCTATCCAGATGCCTAATCCTCACCCTCAAACTCACCCTCATCCTCAGCCTATCTCTAACCCTAAACCTAATCCTAACCCGAAACTTCAACCTGACCCTCACCCTCAGTCTAACCCTAACCCTAACCCTAACCCTCCCCCAAAACTTAACCTCACCCTAACCCTTACCCTAACCCTAAGCCTAAAACTAACCCTCACCCAACCCCTCACCCAAATCCTAACTCTAACTCGCACCACCACCCTAACCTTCATCCTAAACTTTACCCTCACCCTAAACCTCACCCTAAACATAACCCTAACCCTAAACCTCACACTAACAATCACCCTAACCCTAAACCTAACCCTAACCATAACATCACCCTAACCCTTACCCTAACCCTCACAATAACCCTAAGCCTCACCCTACCCCTAACCCCAAAACTCACCCTAACCCTAATCCTAACCCTAAACCTAATCCTAATCCTTACCCTAACCCTAACACTAACACTAACCTTCACCCTCACCCTAACTGTCACTTTCACGGTAATCCTCAACCTAACTCTAACCCTCACACATACCCTAAAACTAAACCTCCACCTCCCCCTCCCCCTAACCCTCACCCTCACCCTAGCCCTCACCCTAAACCTAACTCTCACCTTAATCCTAACCCTCACCCTAATCCTCACCCTCATCCTAACCCTCAACCTAACCCTTCCCCTCAACATAAACTTAAACCTAAACCTAACCCTCACAATAACCCTTAGCCTCACCATAACCCTCATCCTCACCCTAACCCTCACCCTAACCCTAACCCTAACCCTAATCCTCACCCTCATCCTAAACCTTACCCTCACCCTTACCCTAATGGTAACCCTAATCCTAATCCTAACCCTAAACCTCACACTAACCCTAACGCTCAAAATAACCCTACCCTAGGCCTCACCCTAACCCTCATCCTAAACCTATCCCTAACACTCACACTCATCCTAACCCTATCTCTAACCCACAACCTAACCCTAAACCTCACGCTCAATCTCAAACTAAAAGTTACCCTAACCTTACCCCTCACCCTGAACCTCATCCTCACCCTAACCCTAACCCTAACACTCACACTAAACCTAAACCTAACCCTAAACCTCACCCTAACCCTCACCCTCATCCTAACACAAATCCTCACCATAAACCTTACCCTCACCCTAAACCTAACCCTAACCCTAAACCTCACACTAACCCTAACACTCACCCTAACCCTAACCCAAACACTAACCCTAAACCTCACACAAACCCTCACCCAACCCTAAACATAACCCTAACACTAAACCTCAACCTACCCCTCACCCTAACCGAAACCCTAATCCTAACCCTTACCTTCATCCTAACCCTCACCCTTACACTTACCCTCACGGTAACCCTAACCCTAACCCTAACCCTCACACTAACTGTAAACCTCACTATATTTCTAAACCTATCCCTCACCCTAACCGTAACTCTAACACTAAGCCTCACCTCAATCCTCACCCTAACCCTAACCTAACCCTAACCCTAACCCTCACACTAAACCTAACACTCACCCTAACCCTAACCCTAAACCTAACCCTGACCCTCACACTAAACCTAATCCTCACGCTAATCATCACCCTACCCCTCAGCCTACCCCTCAGCCTAACCCTAAACCTCACCCTTTCCCTAACCCTAACCCTTAGCCTCACCCTCACACTAGCCCTCACCTTAACACTAAAACTAACCTTAACCCACACCCTTACTGTCACCCTCACCCTAACAGTAACCCTCATCATCAACCTCACCCTCAGCCTAAACCTTACCCTAACACTAATCCTAACCCTAAACCTCACCCTCCTCCACACCCTAACTCTAACCCTAACCCTCACCCTAAACCTCACCAAAACCCTTACCCTCACCTAACCCGAACCCTAAACCTAAACCCAACACTCACACTTATCCTAACCCTCAGCCTAACCCTAATCCTTCCCCTCACCCTAATCCTCACCCTAACACTAACCCTAATTCTAACCCTCACCCTACCCCTAACCTTAATCCTCACCGACAGCCTAACCCTCACTTTCACCCAAACCCTCACCCTGTACCTCACCAAAACATTTACCCTCACCTAACCCGAACCCTAAACCTAAACCCAACACTCACACTTATCCTAACCCTCATCCTAACCCTAGTCCTTCACCTCACCCTAACCCTCACCCTAACACTAACCCTAATTCTAACCCTCACCCTACCCCTAACCTTAATCCTCACCTTCAGCCTAACCATCACTTTCACCCTAACCCTCACCCAAATCTTAACCCGCACTCACACCCTAACTCTCACCCTCCCCCCAACACTCACCCTCACCCTAACCCTCAGCCTCACCCTAAACATCATCCTAACCATAAGCCTTACCCTAACCCAAAACCTAACCCTCACCCTAAACATAACCCTCACCCTAAAACTCATCCCAACCCTAATCCTCTCCCTAAACCTAAGCCTAAACTTACCTTAACCCTAAACTTCTCCCTCACCCTCACCCTCACCCTAGTCCTCACGCACACTCTAGCCCTCACCCAAACCCTAACTCTAACCCTACCCCTAACCCTCACCCTCTCACTCAGTCTAACCATAAATCTAACGCTAATCCTAACCCTAACCCTCATCCTCACCCTAACCCTAACCCAAACCTTAACACTCATACTAACCCTAACTCTAACATTAATCCTAACCCTTACCCTAACACTAACCCTAACCCTAACCTTTACCATCACGCTAACTCTCACACTAACCCTAAACCTAACCCTCACATTAACCCTCACACTAACACTCACGCTAACCCTAACACTCAGTCTCACCATAACCCTCACCCTAACACTTACCCTCACCCTAACCCTAACCCTCACCCTGACCCTAACCCTAACTCTAACCCAAACCCTAAACCTAACCCTCACCCTAAAGCTCACCTTAACCGTAACCCTAACATAACCCTCACCCTACTCCTCACCCTTACGCTAACCCTAACCCTCACCCCTACCCTAAACCTAACCCTAAATTTTATCCTATCCCTGTACTTCTCCCTAACCCTAATCCTAACCCTAACTCTCATGCTAACCCTCATCAAACCCCGAAACTTAACTTTCAATATTACCCTCCCCCTAACCATAACCCTACCTCTCACCCTAACCCTCATCCTAACCATTACCCTAACACTAACCCTAACCCTAAACCTCACAGTAACCCTAACTCTAACTCTAACCCTAACCCTCACCCTCACCCTCAACCTCAGTCTAACCCTAACCCTAACCCTAATCCTAACCCTAACCCTCACCCTCACTCTCACCCTAACACTTACCCTAAAGCCAAACCTAAACCTCACCCTAACTCTAACCCTAACCCAACCCTATCCATCACCCTAACACTAACACTAACCCAAAACCTTACCATAACCCTCACCCTCACCCGAAACCTAACCCTAACCCTCACCCAAAGCCTCACACTAACCCTAACGCTAACCCTAACACTCAACTTCACCCTAAACATTACCCTTACCCTTATCCTCACCCTAACGCTGACCCTAACCCTAACCCTAAACCTCACACTAATCCTAATCCTAACCCTAACACTAATCCTAAACCTAACCCTCACCCTCACCCTAACACTCACCCTCACCCTAACCCTAACCCTATCACTAACCCTCAACCTAACCCTAATCCTAATACTAACCCTAAGCCTCAGCCTCACCCTCACCCTAAGTCTAACCCAAACCCAACTGTAACCCTCAACCTAACTCAAACCCTAACCCAAATCTAACCCTCCCTTAACCCTAACCCTAACCCTAAACCATACTCTAAACCTCACGCTCACCAGAAACCTAACCCTAACACTAACCCTAACCCTAACCCTAACCTTCACCCTCACCGTAAACCTCATCCTAAAACTTATACTTACAATAACGCTGACCCTAACCTTAACACTAACCCTCACAGTAAACCTAACCATAACCCAAACCCTCATCCACACCCTAAACCTAATCCTAACCCTGAAAATCACCCTACCCTTCACCGTCACTCTAACCCTAACCCTAACCCTAACCCTCACCCCAAACCTAACCCTCAATCACATCTTAATCCTCACCCCCACCCGAACACTCGCCCTCACACTAACGCACTCCCTCACCCTAAACATCACCCTAATCTTAAACCTCACCCTCACCCTAAGCCTAACCCTCACCCTAAATCTAACCCTAAACCTAACCCTAACCCTCACCCTCACAATCACCAAAAACCTAACCCCAAACCTATCCCTCACCCTCAACCTCACCCTAAGCCTAACCCTATCGCACACCCTCACCCTCACCCTAACCCTAACCCTAACCCTAACCCTATCCCTAACCCTCACCCTAAGCATAACACTAACCCTAAACCTAACACTCACCCTCACCCTAAGCATTACCCTAACCGTCTCTCTCACCCTCAGCCTCAGCCTAACACTAACCCTCACCCTAACACTCAACCTAACCCTAACCCTCACACTAATCCTAACCCTAACGCTCAACCTCACCCTAACCCTCACCCTAAAGCTAACCCTCACCCACACCATAACCCTTACCCTCACCCGTACACTCACCCTCACACTAACCCACACCCTTACCCTAAACATCACACTAACTCTAACCCACACCATAAACCTAACCCTAACACTCACCCTAACCCTAACCATCACCCTCACCCTAAGCATAAACCTAAACCTAAGATTAACCCTAAACCTAACTCTCACCCTCACCCTCACCCGAACCTTAAACCTAACCCTAACACTATCCCTCAGCCTCACCCTCACAGTAACCCTAACCCTCTCCCTCACCCTTACCCTAAGCCTAACCTTCAACCTCACCTTAATCCTAAACCTAACCCTCTCCCTCACCCTCACGTTCAGCCTAACACTAACCTTAACCCTAACCTTCACCCTCACCCTCAACCACAACCACACCCTAAACCTCACCTTCACCGAAACCCTCAACCGAACCTTAACCCTAAACATCTCCCTAAACTGAACTCTTAACCTAACCCAAAAACTAACCCTCAAGCTAAATCTAATCCTCACCCTCATCCTAAGCCTAACCCTCACCCTAAGCTTAACCCTAACCCTCACACTCAACCTAACCCTAACCCTCACCCTCACCCTAACCCTAACGCTCAACCTCACCTTAAAACTCACCGTCACCCTAAACCTCACCCTAATCCTAACACTCACTCTAACCCTAATCCTAAACCTCACCCTAACCCTAACCCTCACCCTCACCCTCACCCTAAGCCTAACCCTAAACCTAACACTAACCCTAAACCTAAATCAAACCGTCACCCACACCCTTACGCTAACCCTAACACTAACCCTAACCTTCACCATAAAAATCACCCTAAACCTAACCGTAACCCTAACCTTCACCCTCACCCTAACGCTATAACTCACCCTCACCCTAACCATAACCTTAAAACTAACCACAAATCTAACCCTAACCATAACCTTCACCCTATGCCTAACCCTAACCCTAACTTAACACTCACCCTCACAGTATGACTAATCCTAAAACTCTCCCTTACCTTCACCCTCACCCTCTGCCTAACCCTAACCCTAACCCTAACCCTCACCCTAACCTTAACCCTAACCCTAACCCTCACCCTAATCCTAACCCTCAACCACACCCTAACCCTCAGCATCACCCTAAGCCTCAACCTAACGCTAGCCCTCACCCACAACCTAATCCTTAACTTCACCTGAACCCTCACTCTCACACTAACCCACACCCTCACCCTAAACATAACCCTAACTGTAACCCTCACCCTCACCCTTACCCTAACCCTCACCATACTCCTAACCCTCACCCTCACCCTAAGGCTAAACCTAAACCTACGACTAACCCTAAACCTAAAACTCACCCTCACCCTCAACCGAAGGTAAACCCACACTCTCACCCTCACCCTAACCCTAAACCTCACCCTAACCCTCACCCTCACACTCACCATCACCCTAACCCTAACCTTAAACCTCACACCATCCCTTACCCTAATCCTTATCCTCACCCTAAACCTAAAGCTAACCCTAACCCTAACCCTCACACTAACCCTAACCCAAACCCTCACCCTCACCCTAACCCACACCCTAACACTTACCCACACCCTAACCATAACCCCAAACCTAACCCTAAGCCTTACACTAAACCTAACTATCAACCTAACTTTAAACCTAAGCCTAACCTTAACCCTCACGCCCAACCTCAACCTTACCCTAAACCGAACCCTCATCATCAACCTCACCCTAAGCCTAACCCTAAACCTCACTCTAACCTTAACACTAACCCTAACAATAACCCTCACACTAAACCTAACAATCACCCTAACCCTAACCCTAAGCCTAACCTTAACCCTCACCCCCACCCTCAACTTTACCCTAAACCTAACCCTCACTATCAACCTCACCCTAAGCCTAACCCTAAACCTCACTCTAAATCTAACCCTAACCCTCACCCACCCCTCACCCTAAGCCTCAAACTCACCATCACCCTGACACAAAGCCTAACCATAACCCTCATCCTAACCCTAATGCTCATCCTAAAAACCCTAACCCTCAAACTCACCCTCACCCTAAACCTAACCCTCACTATAACCTTAACCCTACCTCTGAGCCTAAAACTCACACTAACCCTCACCCTAAACCTAAACCTCAACCTCACCCTAGCCCTCAGCTTACACTAACCCTAACCCTAACCCTCACTCTCACTGTCACCCTTACCCTCACCGTAATCCTAACCCTCAAGCACACCCTAAACGTCACCCTCACCAGAAGATTAATCATAAACATCACCATAAACCGAACCCTCATCCTAACTCTAACCCTAACCCTCACCCTAAACCTAACAACTCACTCTCACCCTCACCCTCACACTAAGCCTAACCCTCACCCTAACCCTAACCCTAACCCACACCAGAACATTAATCCTAACACTCAACCTATCCCTAACCCTCACCCTAAACCTAACCCTAAAACTCAACCTCACGCAAACCCTCACCATCACCCTAACCCTCACCCTAACCCAAACCCTCACGCTCACCATAACACTAACCTTAACCCTAACCCTAACCCTCACACTAACCCACACCCTCACCATAAACATCACCCCATCCCTTACCCTAACCCTCACTCTAAACCTAACCCTAACTTTCACCTTCATTCTCACCCTTACCGTACCCCTATCCCTCAACCTCACCCTAACACTAACCCTAACCCTAAACCTCACCCTCACCATAATCCTAACCCTAAACCTCACCCTCAGCCTCAGCCTAACACTAACCCTAATCCTAGCCCTCACCTTCACCCTCACCCTAATCATAATCCTAACCCTAAGACTCACCCTCATCCTCACCCTAACTCTAACCCAAACCGAACTCTAACCCTCAACCTAACTCTAAACCTAACCCAAATCTAAGCCTCCCTTAACAGTAACCCTAACCCTAAAACATACCGTAACAGTCACGCTCACCAGAAACCTAACCCTAACACTAACCCTCACCCTAACCCTCACAATAACCCTCACACTAACCGTAATGCTAACCCTAACCCTCACCCTCACCCTAAAACTCATCCTAAAAATTATCCATACAATAACCCTGTGCCTAACTCTAAACCTCACCCTAACACTAATTCTAATGCTCACCCTAAACCTATCCCTAAACCAAACCCTCATCCTCACCCTAATCCTAATCATAACCCTGACAATCACCCTACCCCTCACCGTCACTCTAACCCTCACCCTAACCCTAACCCTCACCCTAAACCTAACCCTCAATCATGCCCTAACCCTCACCCTCACCCGAACACTCGCCCTCACACTAACGCACTCCCTCAGCCTAAACATCACCCAAACCCTAAAACTCACCATAAACCTAAACCTAAACCTCACCCTAAACCTAACCCTCACCCTCACACTCACCCTTAGCCTAACCCTCACCCTAACTCTAACCCTAATCCTAACCCTAACCCTCACCGTCACAATCACCCTAAACCTAACCCCAACCCTCACCCTCACCCTCACCCTCACCCTCACCTAACCCTCACCCTAAGCCTAACACTAACCTGAACCCTAACACTCACCCTCACCCTAAGCCTAACCCTAACCCTCTCCCTCACCCTCACCCTCAGACTAACACTAACCCTCACCCTCACCCTAACCCTAACACTCAACCTAACCCTAACCCTCACCCTAATACTACCCCTAACGCTCAACCTCACCCTAACACTCACTGTCACCCTAACCCTCACCCTAAAACTAACTCTCACCCAAACCATAACCCTTACCCTCACCTGAACTCTCACCCTCACACTAACCCACACCTTCACCCTAAACATCACACTAACTATAACCTACACCCTAAACCTAACCCTAACCCTAACCCTAACACTATCCCTCACCCTCATCCTCACAGTAACCCTAACCCAAACCCTCACCCTAAGCCTAACCCTAACCTCAACCTAATCCTAAACCTAACCCTCTCCCTCACCCTCACCTTCAGCCTAACACTAACCGTAAACCTAACCTTCACCCTCACTCTCATCCTCAACCACACCCTAAACCTCACCCTCACAGGAACCCTCACCCTCACCCTAACCATAAACATATCCCTAAACCGAACTCTTACCCTAACCCTAAAACTAACCATCAAGCTAAATCTAATCCTCACCCTCACCCTCACACTCATCCTAAGCATAATCCTCACCCTAACCCTAATCATAACCATCACCCTAACCCTAACCCTAACCCTCACACTCAACTTTAACGTAACCCTCATCCTCACCCTAACCTCAACGCTCAACCTCAACCTAACCCTCACCTTCACCCTAACCCTCACCGTCTCAATAACCCTAAACCTCACCCTAACCTAATCCTAAACCTCACCCTAAACCTAACGCTCACCCTCACACTTACCCTCACCCTAAGCCTAACCTTAAATCTAACACTAACCCTAAACCTAAATCTCACAGTCACCCTCATCCTTACGCTAACCCTAACCCTAACCCTCAACATCACAATCAACCTAAACCTAACCCTAACCCTAACCTTCACCATCACTCTAACCCTATCCCTCACCCTCACCCTCACTCTATTCTTAAACCTAACCCTAAACCTAACCCCAACCATAAGCCTCAACCTAAGCCTAACCCTAACCCTAAACTTAACACTCAGCCTCGCCGTATGACTAATCCTAACCCTGTCCCTCACCCTCACCCACAGCCAAACACTAACCCTAACCCTAACCGTCACCATCACCCTAACCCTCACCCTAACGCTAACCCTCACCCACACCCTAACCCTTACCTTCACCGGAACCCTTACCCTCAGACTAACCCACACCAGCACCCTAAACATAACCCCAACTGTAACCCTCACCCTCGGCCTAACCCTAAACCTAAAACTCATACTAACCCTAACCCTCAACCTAAACCTAAACCTAACCACCACCATCACCCTCACCCTCACCCTAACCTTATCCTGACCCTATCCCTCACCCTAACCCTAACCCTAACCCTAAACCTAACCCACACCCTAACCCTAAGGTTATGCCTCACGCTAACCCTCAACCTATCCCTAACCCTAACCCTCACCCTAATCCTCACCCTCACCCTAATATTCTGCCTAACCCTAAACCCAACCCTTACTTAACCGAAACCCTCACCCTCACCCTCACCCTAACCATAACCATAACTATAACCTATCCCTCCCCCTAACACTCACAATAACCCTAACCCTCACCCTCATCCTGAACCTAATCCTTATCCTAACCCTTAGCCTATCCCTCACCCTCACCCTAACACTCACCCTAACCCATACCCTTACCCAATCCAAAAACCTAACCCTAATCCTAACCCACACAATAACTCTAACACTCACCCTAACCCTATCCCTAACACTAAACCTAAACATCACCCCAACTCTCAACTAAACATAACCCTACCCCTAAAACTAACCCTCACCCTTGCCCTAACCCTAATCCTAAACCTAATCTTAACCCTCCCCCTCCCGCTCACCCTCACCCTACCCTAATCCTAACCCTAACCCTCACCATAACCTTAAACCTAACACTCACCCTAACCCTAACCCTAACCCTAACCCTCACACTAACCCTAACTCTAACCCTAAACCTACCCCTCACCCTACCCTCACACTAACCCTAACCCTAACTCTAAACCTCACCCTCACCCTAACACTCACATTAACCCTTACCCTAACCCTAACCCTCACCCTCACCCTAACTCTAAACCTAACCCTCACCCTAAACCTCACCCTAAAACTCAACCTCAACCTAACCCTCACCCTCAAAATAACCCTCACCCTAACCCTAACCCTAAACCTCACCCTCATCCTAAACCTCACCCGAACACTTAACCTCAACGTAACCCTAACCTTAACCCTAAACCTAACCTCAGACTAACCCTAACCCAAAGCCTAACCTTCACACGCCCCCTCACCTTCAGCCTAAACCTAACCCTAACTCTCATCCTAACACTAACCCTCACACTGAACCTCAAGCTAACTCTAACCTTAACCCTAAACATAAACCTCACTCTAACCCTCACCCTCACCCTCACGCTAAACCTCACCCAAAACTTTACCTTCACCCTAACCCGAACACTAAACCTAACCATAAACCTACTAATCCTAACCCTCAACCTAACCCTAATCCTACAGCTCACCCGAAAGCTCACTCTAACACTAACCCTAACCCTAAACATCACCATAACCCTAACCCTAATCCTCACCCTCACCCCAACCCTCATTTTCACACTAACCCTCACGCTAATCCTAACCTTCACCCACACATTAACTCTCACCCTCAAAGGAACCCTCACCCTCACACTAACCCTCACCCTCACCTTGAACATCATCCTAACCATAACCCTCACCCTAACCCTAAACCTATCCCTCACCATAAGCCTAACCCTCACCCTATTCCTCACGCTCAATCTAATTCTCTCCCTAACCCTGACCCTAACCCTTACACTAACCATAACCCTCACCCTCACACTCACCCTAAACCTAACACAAACCCTAACCCTCAACCTCAACCTCATCCTCACCTTCAACCTAACCCTAACCCTCACTCTAATCATACCATAACCCTCACTCTCACAGTAACCCTAAACTTAACCCTAAGCCTCACCCTAAGGCTAACCCTAACATTAATCACAACACTCACCCTAACCCTCAACTTAACACTAACCCTAATGCTAACCCTCACCCTCAGGCTAACTCTCACCCTAACCCTAACCCTCACCCTAAACCTAACCCTAAACCTGCCACTAACCAAAACCCTCACCCTCACCCTCAGACTAACCCTAATCCTAACCCTAACCCTCACCTTCAACTTCACCCTAACACTAAGCCTAACCCTAAGTCTAACACTCACCGTCACCCTAATCCTCACCCTAAACATTACCCTCAGAGTAACCCTCATCCTAACCCTAACCCTAACGCTAACACTCACCCTAACCCTAACACTCACACTCACCCTCACCAACAGCCTAACCTTAACCGTCGCCCTAAACCTTACCCTCACCATACCCTAAACATAACCCCAACTCTAACACTCATCCTAACACTAACACAAAACCTAAACCTAACACTAACCCTAACCCTCACCCTAAACCTCACCCTAACCCTAACCAAAACCATTACCCTTACCATCAACCTACCCTTCAACCTACCCCTAACCTAACCCTCAACCTCACCCTAACACTCACCCTAATCCTTATACTACCCCTAACCTTCAACTTCACCGTCACCCTAACACTCACCTTAACCCTAACCCTCACCCACAACCTAACCCTCACCCTCATCCTGACCCTCACCCTCACCCTAAACATCACACTAACACTAATCCTCACCCTAACATTAACCCTACCCCTCAACCTAACCCTAACCCTCACCCTCACCATAACTTTACGCCTAACCCTCACCGAAACACTAAACCTAAACCTAACCCTCACCCTCACCCTAACCCTAAACCTAACCTTAAACCTCACACTCACACTCACCCTAACCCTAACCCTAACTCTACCCTAACCCTAAACCTAACCCTCACCCTAACCCTCACCCTAACCCTAATGCTAAGCTAAACCACACCCTCATCCTGACACTCACCCTAACCCTTACCCTCACCCTAACCCTAATCCTATCACTAAACCTAACCCTCACCCTAACACTAACCCTCACCCTAATCATAACCCTACCCCTCAGGCTAACCCTCAAACAAATGCTAATCCTCTCGTGAAACCAAAACCTAACCCTTCCATCACCGAAACCCTGACCATCACCCTCACCCTAACCCTAACCCTAACCCTCACCCTCACCCTAACCCTCATCCTAACACTTACTCTCACCCTAACCCTCACCCTAGCACTAATCCTAACCCTCACACTAACCCTAACACTCACCCTAACCCTAAACCTAACACTAACACTAAACCTCACCCTAACCCTCACACTAACCCTAACAATATCCCTAAGCCTAACACTCACCCTACCTCTCACTCTTTCCCTAACACTAACCCTAACCTTCACCCTCACCCTAACTCTTACACTAACCCTAACCCTCACACTTGTCTTCACCCAAACCCTAACCCAAAACTCACCCTAACCCTCATCCTAACCCTACCCCTCACCCTAACACTAAACCTAACCCTCATCCTCACCCTAACACTCACTCTCACCCTAACCCGAATCCTAACCCCCATGCTCACCCTAAGCCTCACACTTATCCTTAACCTCTCGGTAACCCTAACCCTAATCCTAAACCTAACACTTACAATAACCCTAACCCTCACCCTAACTCTACCCTACCCCTCAACCTACTCCTCAACCTGACCCTAATCCTCACCCTCACCCTAACCCTAACCCTCACTCTCACCCTAAAACTCACCCAGAACTTAGCCCTCACTATAACCGTAACCCTAACCCTAACCCTTACCTAACCGAAACCCTCAACCTCAACCTAACCCTAACCCTCACCCTCACCCTAACACTTACCCTCATCCTAACCCTCACACTAACAGTAACCCTCACCCTCACCCTAACGATCACACTCACCCTAACCCTAACCCTCACTCTCACCCTAACCCTCAACCTCACGCTCACTTTCACCCAAAACATAAGCCTAAACCTAACCTTCACCCTAACCCTAACGCTAACCCTCCTTCTAACCCTCAAACTCACCCTAATCCTCACCCTAAACATAAACCTAACCCTTACTAAGGGAAACCCTCACCCTCACCGTCACCCTCACCGTCACCCTCACCTAACCCTAACCCTCATACTAACCCTAACACATTAATCCTTACACTCACCCTAACCCTAACCCTAAACGTCAACATCCCCCAAACCCTAACTCTCACCCTGTCCCTCACCCTAACCCTAACACTAACCCTAACCCTCACCCTCACCCAAACCCTCACCCTAACCCTAACCCTCACCTCACGGTAAAACTCACCCTCACCAAAAACATCACCCTAATCCTAATCCTCACCCTCACCCTAACCCTTAGCCTCACCCTAACCCTAATCCTAACCCTAACCCTAACCCTAATCCTCACCCTGACCCTAACCCTAACCCTAAACCTAACCCTCAACTTAACCCTCACCGTCACCCTAACCCTCACCCTACCCTAATGCTCAACGTCATCCTAACCCTCACCCTAACCGTTACCCTCAACCTAACCCTAATCCTAAACCTATCCCTCACAATAAACCTTACTCTCACCCCAAACATAAACCTACTTCTCAGGCTAACCCTCACCCTAACCCTAATCCTAACCCTCACCCTCATCCTAACCCTCATGCCTACCCTTACCCTCACGGTAACCCTAACCCTAAACATAACCCTAAACCTCACACTAACCCTAACCCTCACACTAACCCTAACCCTACCCCTCAAAATAACCCTCCTCCTAAACCTAACTCTAACCCTCACACTCACCCTAACCCTAACCCTAACCCTCACCCTAGATTTCACCCTAACCCTAACCCTAATCTTAAACCTCACCCTCACTCTAACACTCACCCAAACCCTAACCCTAACTCTTACACTAAGCCTCATACTAACTCTCATCCAAAACCTAACCCCAACACACTCCATCACCCTACCCCTCAGCCTCACACTAAGCCTAAGCCTAACCCTAACACTAATCCAAAACCTAACCCTCACCCTCATCCTAACCCTAAACCTCACCCTCATCCTAACCCTCACCCTAACACTTACCCTCACCCTCACCCTAATCCTAAACTTAAACTTAACCCTCACACTAACCATAACCCTCAACCTAACCATAAACCTACCTCTCACACTAACCATCAACCTATCCCAAAACCTAATCCTCTCCCTAACCCTAAACCTAATCCTCACCCTCACCCTAACCCTAACCTTAACCCTAACCCTCAGCCTACCCATCTCACTGACCCTAACGCTCACCCTCACCCTGACCCTAATCCTAAACTTAAACCTTGCCCTAACCCTCACCCTCACCCTAAACCTCACGCTAACCCTTACACTCACCCTAACACTACACCTAACCCTAACCCTAACACTCATACTAACACTAACACTCACCCTAAACTTAACCTTATCACTAACCCTAAACCTCATCCTAACCCTCACCCTACCCTAACAATAACCCTAACCCTAACCCTCACCCTAACCCTAAACCTAACCCTAAGCCTCACACTAAGCTTAACCCTCCCATTAACCCTAACCCTACCGCTCACCCTAACCCTCATCCTAAACCTAACACTAACCCTAACACTCACCCTAACCCTAAACCTCACCCTCACCCTCAACCTAACCTTAATCCTACCCCTCAACTTATCCCTCATCCTAAACATAACCCTAACACACTCACCCTAACCCTAATCCTAACCCTAAACCTCAACCTCACCCTCACCCTCAGCCTGACACTAACCCTCACCCTAAACCTTACCTCACCCTACCCTAACCCTAACCCTAA
Source organism: Dipodomys merriami (assembly GCF_024711535.1). NCBI lineage: Eukaryota > Metazoa > Chordata > Mammalia > Rodentia > Heteromyidae > Dipodomys > Dipodomys merriami. The sequence continues at coordinate 697,176 of NW_027204148.1, read as the reverse complement.
CCCTAACCCTAACATTCACCCAAACCCTAACACTAACCCTAAACTTAACCCTAACCATAACCCTCAAGCTAACACTCACCCTTACCCTTACACTAAACCTAACCCTCAAACTCACTGTCATCCTAAAACTCACCTTAACCCTAAGAGTCACCCACACCCTAACCCACACGCGAACCCTCACACCCACCCTAACACTCACCCTCACATTAAACATCACCCTAACCCTAACCCTCACCCTCACCCTAACCCTAACCCTCACCATAACCATAACCCACACCTTCATCCTAACCCTATGCCTAACCCTAATCCTAATCCTTAACCTACCACTCACCCTCACCCTAACACTAAACCTAGCCCTAAGCCTCACCCTCACACTCACCCTTACCCTAACCCTAACCCTCACCCTCACTCTACCCCTAACCAAAACCCTAACCCTAACCCTCACCCTACTCCTCACCGTAACCCTTAACCGAACCCTAACCCTCACCCTCTCCCTAACCCTAAACCTAACCCTAAACCTAAACCTAACCCTCATCCTCACCGTACCACTCACTCTCACCCTAAACCTAAACCTAAACCTAACCCTCACGCTAACCCTCACCCTAACCCTAAATTAACCATCAACCTCACCCTAGCACTCACCCTCACCCTAACCCTAACCCTCACGCTAACACTCACCCTAAACCTCACCCTTACCATTACCCTCACGGTAACCCTCACCTAACCCTAAACCTAACTCTCGCACTAACACTAAGGCTCACACTTACCCTAACCCTACTCCTCAACCTAATTCTCAAACTAAACCTAACCCTAACCCTAAACCTCACCCCTACCCTCACCCTAACCCTCTCCCTAAGCCTCACCCTAACCCTAAGCCTCACCCTCTCCCTAACCCTCAAACTAAACCTAAGCCTCACCCTCACCCTAACCCTAACCCTAACCCTCACCCTAACCCTAAACCTCACCCTCATCCTAACCTTAACCCTAAAACTAACACTCACGGTAACCCTAACCCTAACCCTCACCCTAACCCTAAACCTCACCCTCACCCTACCCCTTACCCGCACCCTACCCAAACCCTAAACCTAACCCAAACACTCACCCTAACCCTAACACTCACCCTCACCCTCACCGAAACCATAACACTAACCCTAAACCTCACCCTAACTCTCCCCTTAACCCTAACCCTAACCCTAACCATCACCCTAATCATCACCCTAAACCTAACACTAACCCTAACACTCACCCTCACTCTAACCATAACCCTAACCCTAACCCTCATTCTAACCCTCAAACTAACCCTAACGCTAACAGAGAATCTCACCTTCACCCTAAACCTCACCCTAAACTTTACCCTCACCCTAACCCTAAACAATACCCTCACACTAATCCTAATCCTCACCCTAACCCTAATCATACCCCTCAACCTTTCCTTCACCCTAACACGAACACTAACCCTAACCCTCACCCTAACCCAATCCCTCAAACACATCCTATCCCTCACCCAAACCTCACCCTCACCCTAATCCTCACCATCTCCCTAAACATCACCCTAAACCTAACCCTCATGCAAACCCTAAACCTAAACCTCACACTAAAGCTAACCCCCACCCTAATCCTTATCCTAATCCTAACCCTCAAACTCACCCTCACCCTTATCCTAAACCTAAAACTAACCCTAATCCTAACAACAACCCTCACCCTCACCCTAACCTAAACTCTAACACTCACCCTAACCCTCACCTAAACCTAACCTTAACCGTAACCCTCACCCTAGACCTCACCCTAACCCTAATGCTAATCCTAACACTTACCCTCACCCAAACCCTAACCCTAACACTAATCCTCACCCTAACCCTAAACTTAACCATCAACCTCACCCTAACCCTAAACCTAACCCTAACCCTAACCCTAACCCTCATCCTCAACCTACCACTCACTCTCACCCTAACCCTAAACCTAAACCTAATCCTTACCCTAACCCTAACCCTACCGCTCAACCTAACCTTAACCCTCACCCTCACCATAACCCTAAGCCTAACCCTAACAGTAACACTAAACCTAAACCTAACCCTCAACCTCACCCTCACACTAAACCTAACCCTATACCTCACACTCACACTCACCCTTAACCTAAACGTAAAACTACCCCTCACCCTAACCCTATCAATAACCCTCACCCTAACCCTAACGCTAACCCTAAACCTCACCCTCATCCTAAAACTCACCCTAACTCTTAACCTCAACCTAACCCTAATCCTATCACTAAGCCTAACCCTCACCCTAAAACTAACCCTCACCCTAACCATATCCCTACCCCTCATGCTAACACTCAACCTACCCCTAACGCTAACCATAACCATAACCCTAACCCTAACCCTTACCTAACCGAAACCCTAATGCTCACCCTCACCCTAACCCTAACCCTCAACCTAGCCCTAACATTTACCCACACCCTAATCCTCAAACAAACGCTAATCCTCTCACTAAACCAAAACCTAACCCTTACTTAAACGAAACCCTCACTCTCACCCTCACCTTAATCCTCACCCTCACCCTAACCCTCATCCTAACCCTTACCCTCACCCTAACCCTAACCCTAACCCTAATCCTAAACCACACACTAACCCTAACACTCACCCTAAACCTAATCCTAACACTAACCATAAACCTGACCCTAACCCTAACCCTAACATTCACCCTCACCCTAACTCTTACACTAACCCTAATCCTCACCCTGGCCCTCAACCTAAACCTAACCCTAAACTCACCCTAACAGTAAACCTTATCCTAACCCTCATCCTAACCCTAACACTCACCCTCACCCTAACCTGAAACGTAACCCTATGCCTCACCCTAACCCTCACCCTCACCCTAACCCTAACCCTAGCCCCCATCCTCACCCTAATACTCTCTCACCCTAACCCTAACCCTAACCCCCACGCTCACCCTAACCCTCACCCTTAACCTTAACCTCACAGTAACCCTAACCCTAACCCTAACACTAACTCTCACAATAACCCTAACCCTCACTCTAACCCTTACCCAACCACACACCCTAACCCTCAACCTAAACCTAACATTAATCCTAACCGTCATCTTCACCCTAACCCTCACCCTAACACTCACCCTCACCCTCACTCTCACTCTCACCCTAACGCTAAAACTACCCCTCACCCTAACCTTCATCCTCACCCTAAACTTAAACCTAATCCTAACCCTAACATTCAGCCTAACCCTAACCCTCACCCTAACCCTTAACCTCACCCTACCCTAAACCTAACAGTAAACCGAACCCTCAAACTAACCCTAACACTCACCCAAAACCTAACCCTAACACTAACCCTAACCCTCACCCTAAACCTCACCCTAACCTTAACCCTAAACCTAACCCTAATGCGAACACTCACCCTCACCCTAACACTTTCCCTAACACCCACCCACACCCTAACCCTCTCCCTAAACCTACACCTAACCCTAACCCTCACCCTTACTGTAACCCTAACCCTCAACTTTACCCTCACACTAACCCTAACCCTACACCTCAACCTAACCCTCATCCTAACCCTAACCTAACCCTAACACTGACCTTAACCTTAACCCTAACCCTAACACTCGCCCTCAACTTCACCCTCAGCCTAACCCTAACCCTCATCCTACCCCTTACACTCACCCTATCCTAAACCTAACCCTAACCCTCACCCTAACCCTAACACTCACCCTAACTGTAACCCTATCCTTAACCCTAACCTTCACCCTCACCTTAACCATAACCCTCAACCTTACACTCACACTAACCCTAACCCTACAGCTCATCCTAACAATCACCTTATCCCTAACCTAAGCCTAAAACTCAACTTAACCTTAACTCTAACCCTAACTCTCACCCTCACCTTCACCCTCAGCCTAAACCTAACCCTCACCCTACCACTTACACTCACCCTACCCTAAACCTAATCCTAACCCTCACCCTAACCCTAACACTCACCCTAACTGTAACCCAAACACTAACCCTATCCCTCACCCTAAACCTCACTCTAACCCTAAACCTAACCCTAACCGTAAACATCAACCTAATCCTCACCCTAACCCTAAGCCTAACCTTAAATTTCACCCTCAACCTAACACTCACCCTAACCCTTAACCTCACCCTAACCATGACCCTCACCATAACCCTCACCCTAAACCTAACCCAAACCCTAACCCCCACCCTCACCCTAATCATAACCCTAACCCTAACCCTCATCCTAGCCCTCAACCTAACCCTAATGCTAACCCAAAACCTCACCCTCAGCCTAAACCTCACCATAACCTTTATCCTCACCCTAACCCTAAACCTAACACTTACCCTCACACTAATCCTAACCCTCACCCTAACCCTAAACATACCCCTCACCCTACCCCTCACCTAACACGAACCCTAAACCCAACCCACACCGTAACCATATCCCTAACCCAAAAACTCACCCTAACTGTCACCATCACCCTAACCCTCACCCTAACACTAAACCTCACCCACATCCTAACCCTCACACTAACCCTAAACCTAAACCTTACTCTAAACCTAAACCTCACCCTAGACCTCACCCTAACCCTAACACTCAGCCTAACTGTAACCCTAACACTAACCCTAACCCTTACCCTAACCCTAACCCTAACACTAACCCTCACCCTAACCCTCACCCTAACACTAACACTCACACTAACCCAAACCCTCTGCCTCAAGCTAAACCGCACCGTCACCATAACCCTCACCCTAATCCTAAATTGAACCCACACCCTAACCCTCATCTTTACCCAAACTCTCACCCTCACCCTAACCCTAACCCTCACACTAAAAATCACCCTAAACCTAACCCTCAGCGTAATCCTAAATCTAAACCTCACTCTAACCCTAACTCTCACCCTAACCTTCACCGTCACCCTAATGGTCATACTAAGCATATAACCCTAACCCCTACACTAACCCTAAACCTCAACCTAAACCTAACCCTCACCATCACCCTTACCCTAACCCTAACCCTAACCCACACGCTAACTCTAAACCTCACCCTAACCCTAACCCTCACACTCATCCTAACCCTCACCCTAAACCTCACCCTAAACTTCGCCCTTACTCTAGCCCTAAACCTAACCGAAACACTAACCCTAACGCTCACCCTAAACCTAATCCTAATTCTCACTCACACCCTCACCCTAACATTCTCCCTAACCCTAACCCTCACCCTCAACCAAACCCTAAACCTCACTCTAACCCTAACCCTCACACTCTCCCTAACCCTCACCTTAAACCTAATCCTAACCCTCACCCTAATCCTAACCTTAACCCTAACCTTCACCATAAACCTAACCCTAAACCTAATCCACACACTAACCCTAACCCTAATCCTCACCCTCACCCTAACCCTAACCCAAACCCCAAACCTCACACTAAACCTATTCCTCACCCTTACCCTAACCCTCACCCTAATCCTAACCCTAACATGAACCCTCACCTTCACCCTAATCCTCACCCTAAATCTTACCCTCACCCTCACACTTACCTTCACACTAACCCTACCCCTCAACTTAACCCTATAACTAACCTTCAACCTCACACTCACCCTCAACCTAATCCTCACCCTCACCCTAACACTAACCCTAAAACTAACCCGCACCTTAACCCTAACGCTCACCCTAACTTAACACTAACCCTCACCCTCACCCTTACCCAAAAATTAACCCTAAACCTAACCCTCACCCTAACCCTCACCCTAACGCTAATAGTAACCCTAACACTCACCCTCACCCTAAAACTCACCCAAAACCTTACCCTCACCCTAAACCGAACCCTAACCCTATCCCTCATACTAAACCTACAACTCACAATAACACTAACCCTAACCCTAATCCTAATCCTCACACTAAACCTAACCCTCACGCTAACCCTAACCCTACCCCTGAGTCTAACCCTCACACTAACCCTAACCCTAACCCTAAACCTCACCCTATCCCTAACCCTAACCCTAACCCTCAACCTTACCCTAGCCCCCAGCTAACACTAACCCTAACCCTAACCCTCACCCTCACCCTAACCCTATCCCTCACTCTGAACCTAACCCTCAGCCTAACCCTAACCCTCACCCTCAATCTCACACTAACCCTTACTCTAACCGAAACCCTAACCCTCACCCTCACCCTACGCCTCACCATAAATATAACTGTAAGCCTAAACCTCACCCTCATCCTAACCCTCACCCTAACCCCTACCCTCACACTAACCCTCACTCTAACCTACACCTAACTTTCACTTTAATCCTCACCCTTACCCTAAACATTTCCCTCAACCTCACCCTAACACTAACCCTAACCCTCACCTATGCCTAACACTAACCCTAAACCTCACCCTCACCCTAAACCTAACACTAACCCTCACCCTCACCCTCGCCCTCAGCCTAACACTAACCCTAACCCTAACCCTCACCCTCACCCTCACCCTAACCTTAACCCTAAACCTCACACTATCCCTAACGCTAATCCTTATCCTCACCCTCACCCTCACCCTAACCTTAACCCTAAACCTCACACTATCCCTAACGCTAATCCTTATCCTCACCCTAACCCTAATGCTAACCCTAACCCTACCCCTCACCCTAACCCTACCCCTAACCCTCACCTTCACCCTAAACCTCACCCTAACCCTTACTCTCAGCCTAACACTAACTCTAACCCTAACTCTCACACTAACCCTAACCCTATCTGTAACCCTCACCCCCCCCTCACCCATTCCTTCAGCCTAACCCTAACCCTAACACTAATCCTAACCCTATCCCTCACCCTCAGGCTCACCCTAACCCTCACCCTCACCCTCACTCTAAAGCTAGCAATAACACTATCCCTAATCCTAACTTAAACCTTACCCAAACCCTAACACTAAAACTCACACTAAACCTATTCCTCACCCTTACCCTAACCCTCACCCTAATCCTAAACCAAACCCTAACCCTCACCCTCACCCTAATCCTCACCCTAAATCTTACCCTCACCCTCACAATTACCCTCACACTTACCCTAACCCTCAGCCTAACAGTAAACCTAACACTAATCCTAACTCTAACCCTCACCCTCAAGCTAACCCTCAACCTCAACCTCACCCTCACCCTAACACTAATCCTAAACCTAACCCTCACCTTAACCCTAACCCTCACCCTAAAACTAACCCTAACCCTAAACCTCACCCTAACCCTCACCCTAACCCTAATACTCACCCTCACCCTAAACCTCACCCAAAACCTTACCCTCACCCTAACCTGAACCCGAAAACTAACATTCACACTAAACCTAACCCTCACCCTAACACTAACCCTAACCCTAATCCTAACCCTCACACTAAACCTAACCCTCATGCTAACCCTACACCTACCCCTGAGTCTAACCCTCACACTAACCCTAACCCTAATCCTACACCTGACCCTATCCCTAACCATAACGCTAATCCTCAACCTTACCGTAGCCCTCAGCTAACACTAACCCTGACCCTAAGCCTAACCCTCACCCTAACACTAACCCTCACCCTGAAACTAACCCTCAGCCTAACCCTAACCCTTACACTCACCCTCACTCTAAACCTTACTCTAGCTGAAACCCTAACCCTCACCCTCACACTAACCCTTTCTCTAACCGAAACCCTAACCCTCACCCTCACAGTACGCCTCAAAATAACAATAACCCTAAGCCTCACCCTCACCCTCACCCTAACCCTTACCCTAACCCTTACCCTCAAACTAACCCTCACCCAAACATAAACCTAACTTTCACTTTAATCCTCACCCTTACCTTAACCCTATTCCTCACCCCCACTCTAACCCTAACCCTAACCCTCAACCTAAGCCTAACCCTAAACCTAACCCTAACCCTCACCCTCACCTAAACCTATCTCTAACCCTCACCCTCAGCCTAACACTAACCTTAACACTAACCCTCACCCCCACCCTCACCCTTACCTTCAGCCTAACCCTAAACCTAACACTAATCCTAACCCTAACTCTCACCCTCAGGCTCACCCTAACCCTCACCCTCACCCTAACTCTATAGCTAACAATACCCCTATCCCTAATCCTAACCCTAAAACTTACCCTAACCCTAACCGTAAACCGATTCTTCACCCTTACACTAAGCCTCACCCTAATCCTAACTCTAACACTAACCCTCACCCTCACCCTAATCCTCACCCTAAAACTTACCCTCACCCTCACACTTACCCTAACACTAACCCTAACCCTAAACCTAACCCTCAACATCACACTCACCCTCAGCCTAACCCTAAACCTAACACTAATCCTAACCCTAATCCTCACGCTCAAGCTCACCCTTAACCTCATCCTCACCCTCACCCTAACACTAACCCTAAACCTAACCCTCACCTTTACCCTAAACTCACCCTAAACTTAACCCTAACCCTCACCCTCACCCTCAGCCTAACACTAATCCTAACCCTATTCCTCACCCTCACCCTCACCCTCACCCTCACCCTAATCCTAAACCTCAAACTATCCCTAACCCTAATCCTTATCATCACCCTAACCCTAATGCTAACCGTAACCCTACCTCTCACCCTAAACCTAACCCTAACCCTCACCCTCACCCTAACCCTCACCCTAACCCTTACACTTAGCATAACACTAACTCTAACCTTTACCCTCACACTAAACCTAACCCTCACCCTAAACCTAACTCTAAAGCTAAAAATAACCCTATCCCTAACCCTAACCCTAACCCTCACCCTAACCCCAACCCTAACCCTAAACCTCAACCTAAACCTAACCCTAAACCACACCCTCACCCTAAACCTAACCCTAACCCTCACACTAAACCTAACCCTCACCCTTACCCTAACCCTCACCCTAACTCTAATCCTAACCCTAACCCTAACCCTCATCCTCACTCTAATCCTCACCCTAAACCTTAACCTCACCGTCAACCTTACCCTCAAACTAACCCTAACCCTCAACCTAAACCTAACCCTAACCCTCACCATGACACTCACTCTCACCCTAACCATAAACCTAAAACTCGCCCTAACCCTAAGCCTAATCCTAATGCTCACCCTCACCCTAGCCCTCACCCTAACATAAATCCTTACGCTAACCCTCACACTAACCCCAATCCTCACCCTAACCCTAAACCTCAACCACATCCTAACCCTTACCCTAACCCTAACCCTAACATTAACCCTAACCCTCACCCTAAACCTAACCCTGATGTAAACCTAAACCTAAACCTAACCCTAAACCTTACTCTCACCCTAACCCTCAACCTAACCTTTACCCTCACTCTCACCCTAACCCTCACACTAACACTAACCATCACCCTAACCCTAACCCTAACCCTTACCCTCACCCTAAAGATCACCCTCAGCCTAATCCTAACCGTAACCCTAATCCTAACACTAACCCTCACCCTCACCCTCACCCTCACCCTAAACCTAACCCTAAGCCTAACCTTCTCCCTCACACTCACCCTCACTCTCACCTTAACCCTCAGCCTCACCTTCACCCTCAACCTAAACCAAACCCAAACCCTACACCTCAACCAAACCGTCAATGTAACCCTAAACCTAACCCTAACCCTCACCCTAACCCTAACCCTAACCCTAACACTCAGCCTGTCCCAAATCCTCACCATCACCCTAAACCTCACTGTCACCCTAACCCTCACCCTCACCCTAACCATAAACATAACCCTAAATCTCACCCTAAACCTAACCTGCACACTCACCCTCAGCCTAACCCTAACCCTAACCCTAACCCTAACCCACTCTCTCACCTGCACCCTCACCCTCAGGCTAACCCTAAACCTTACCCAAATCCTAAACCTAAACCTCACCCTAACACTAACCCTCACCCTAAACTTCACCAACACTCTAATCCTCACCCTAAACCTAACCCTAATCTTCACCCTAACCCTAACCCTAACCCTCACACTAGACCTAACCATAAACTTAACCCTAAACCTAACCCTCATCCTCACCCTAACACTCAGCCTAACAATTACCCTCACCCTCACCCTAACCCTAACCCTCATGATAACCCTAATCCTCCCCCTGACCCTAACCGTAACACTATCCCTAATGCTAACCCTCACCCTAACACTAAGCCTCACCCTCACGCTAAACCTCACTGGAAACCTAACCCTCACCCTAAACCTAACCCTCACCCACACTGTAAATCTCATCTTAAACCGAACCCTCACCCTCACCCTAACCCTCATCCTCAACCTGAACATCACCCTAACAAGAACTCTTACCGTAACACTAACCCTAACACTGACCCTAAACCAAAACCTCACCCAAACCCTCACTCTCACCCTAAACCTCAACCTAACCCTCACCCTAATCCTAACCCTAACCCTAATCCTCACCCACACCCTAAAGCTCACCCTCACCCTAACCCTAACACTAACCTTAATCCTCACACTCACATTCAACCTCACCCTAACCCTAACCTAACCTAACCCTCAACCTAACAGTAACCCTCAACCTAACACTAACCCTCACCCTAACCCTAACCCTCACCCTAACCCTAACCCTAACCCTCACCTTCACCCTAAACTTCACCCTAACCCTTACCCTCACACTAACCTTCACACTACCCCTAACACTAACCCTCACACTAACCCTAAGCCTAAACCTAAACTTAACCCTAAACATCACCCTAACCCTCACCCTCACCCTAACTCTAACCCTCACCCTCAACCTAACGCTCACCCTAACCCTTACCCTTACCCTCACCCTAACCCTAACTCTAAACCTATTCCTCACACTAACCCTAAACCTCACCTAACCCTAACACTGTCCCTCATCGTAACTCACCTCCTGACCCTAATCCACACCCTAAACCTAACCCTAAACCGAACCCTCAGCCTGACACTAACAATCACCGTCACTCTAACCCTCACACTAACCCTAACCCTCACCCTCACCCTAACCCTTAGCCTCACCCTAACCCTCACCCTCACCCTCACCTCAGGGTAACCCTCACCCTCACTCAAAACATCACCCTAACCCTAACTGTCACCCTAACCGTAACCCTAAATCTCACCCTAAACCTAACCCTCCCTCTAACCCTCAAACTCACCCTAATTTTGACCATAATCATAACCCTAATCCTTACCTAACCGAAACCCTCAACCTCACCCACACCCTCAACCTAACCCTAAATCTCATCGTAACCCTAACCTTAACCCTAACACTCACACTAACCCTAATCCTAAACCTCACCCTCACCCAAACCCTAACCCTAACCCTCACCCTAACCCTCACCCTAACCCTAACACTAACCCTAACCCTCACCCTCAACCTAACCCTCACCCTAAACTTTAACCTCACCCTAATCCTCAAAAAAACCTAAACCTAGCCCTCATCCTCACCCTAACCCTCCACCCTCAATCGAACCCTCACCTCACGGTAACCCTCAACCTCTCCCAAAATATCACCCTAACGCTAATCCTCACCCTAACCCAAAACCTAACAATCGCCCTATAGCTATCTCTCCATCTAACCCTCAAATTCAACCTAATCCTCACCCTAATCATAACCTTAACTCTTACCTAACCAAAACCGTCACCCTTACCCTCACTCTCACCCTAACCCTCATCCTCTCCTTAGCCCTGAGTTTAACCCTAACCCTAACCTTAACCCTCACCCTCACACTCAACCTCACCCTCAGACTATCCCTAACCCTAAACCTAACCGTAACCCTAAACTTCACCCAGACCCTCACCCTCACCCTAACCCTAACCCTCACCCTCACCCTAACCCTAACCCTAACCCTAACCCTTACCCTAACCCTAACCCTAAACCTAAACCTCACCCTACCCCTCACCCTAACCCTAACCCTAACCATCACCTTCACCCTAAACTTCACCCTAACCCTTAACCTCAACCTAACCCTCATCCTAAACCTAACTCTAACACTAACCCTAAGCCTCACCCTAACCCTCACCCAAACCCTCACCCTAACCTTAAACATCACCCTAACCCTAACCCTCACCTCATCCTAACCCTCAACCTAACCCTTAACCTCACCCTAACTCTAACCCTAAACCTCACCCTCACCCTAACCCTAAGCCTAACTCTAACTCTCACCCTAACCCTAACCCTCACCCTAAACCTAACCTTAACCCTCACCCAAACCCGAACTCTAAACTTCACCCTAACCCTAACCCTAACCCTAAACCTCACCCTCACCCTAACCTTCACCCTAACCCTTACCCTCACCCTAACACTGACACTAACCCTAACCCTAACCCTCACAATAATCCTAACCCTAACCCTAAACATCACCCTCACCCTCACCCTCAACCTAAACCTAAACATCACCCTCATCCTAACCCTCACCCTAACCCTTACCCTCACTCTAACATTGACCCTAACCCTAACCCTCACAGTAACCCTAACCCTCACACTAACCCTAACCCTACCCCTCACCCTAACCCTCATCCTGACCCTAATCCTCACTCTAAACCTAACACTAACCCTAACCCTCAGCCTTACCCTAACCCTCACCATCACTCTAACCCTCACCCTAACCCTAACTCCCCCCCCACACCCAAACCCTCAACCTTACCCTCTCTCTCACCATAAACCTCACCCTTAACGTAGCCCGCACCGTAACCCTAACCCTAAACCTTACCTAACGAAAACCCTCACCCTCACCCTATCCCTAACCCTCACCCTCACCCTAACACTTACCCTCACCCTAACACTCACGCTAGCCTTCCCCTCACCCTCACCCTCACCCTCATGGTCACCCGCACCCTAATCCTAACCCTCACCCTCACCCTAACCCTTACCCGAACCCTAACCCTAACCCTCACACGAACTTTCACTGCACGGTAACCCTCACCCTCACCCAAAACATCACCCTAAACCTAACCGTCACCCTAACCCTAACCCTAACTGTCACCCTAAGCCTAACCCTCTCCCTAACCCTAACCCTCCCTCTAACCCTCAAACTAACCCTAACCCTCACCCTAACCCATACCCTCAACCTAACCCTCACGCTAAGCCTAACCCTAACCCTAACACAAACCCTAACCTTAAACATCTCCCTAACCCTCACCCTAACCCTAACCCTCACCCTCATCCTAACCCTCAGGCTAACAATTACCCTAAACCTAACCCTAACCATAACCCTAACTCTCACCTAAGCCTTACCCTCAACCTAACCCTAACCCTAACCCTACCCCTCACCCTAACCCTCATGCTAACCCTAACCTTAACAGTAATCCTCAACTTGACCATAATCCTAAACCTAACCCTAACTCTAAACTGCACCCTCACCCTAACACCCTAACCCTCACCCTACCTTAATCCTCACCGACACCCTAACCCTCACCCTCACCCTCACATTAACCCTCACCCTCACCCTAGCCATCAGCCTAACTCTAACCCTAACCCTAACACTCACCCTAATCCTAAACTTCACCCTAACCTTCACCTTCATCCTAACCTTCACAATAACCCTAAGGTTAGGGTGAGGGTTATTGTGAGGGTGAGGGTTAGGGTGAGGGTGAGGGTGAGGGTTTCTGTTAGGTAAGGGTTAGGTTTAGGGTTAAGGTGAGGATTAGGGTTAGGGTGAGGATTTGGGTTAGGGTGAGGTTTAGGGTTAGGGTTAGGGTGAGGTATAGGGTTAGGTTGATGTTTAGGATGAGGGTGAGGTTTAGGGTGAGGGTGAGTGTTCGGGTGTGGGTTAGGGTTAGGTTGAGCGTTAGGGTGAGGGCTATGTTGAGGGGAATGGTTAGGGTTATGGTGAGGTTTAGGTTTGGTCTGAGTGTTAGTGTTAGGGTTAAGGTTAGGGTAAGTGTGAGGTTAACGGTTAGGGTGAGGGTTAGGGTGAGGGTGAGGGTTAGGGTTAGGGTTAGTCTTAGACTGTGAGTGAGGGTGTGGGTGAAGGTGAGGGTTAGGTTTAGGGTGATGCTTAAGGTTAGGTTTAGGGTCAGGGTTATGTTTAGGGTGATGTTTAGCTTGAGGGTGAGGGTCAGGGTGAGAATGAGGGTTAGGGTTGGGTGAGCGTTAGAGTTAGAGTGAAGGTTAGGGTGGGATTAGGTTTAGAGTTAGGGTGAGGGTGAGGGTGAGGGTTAGGCTTAGGATTAGGAATAGTGTTAGGGTTAGAGTGAGGGTGAGGGTGAGGGTGAGGTTGACGGTTTGGGTTAGGTTGAAGGTTAGGGTTAGGGTGAGGGTGAGGGTAAGCATGAGGTCTTAGGGGTAGTATGAGGGTTAGGTGGGGGGGTACGGTTATGGTGAGGGTGTGGGTTAGGGTTACTTTGGGGGTTAGGGTTAGGGTTAACGTTAGGGTTAGGGAGACGGTAAGGGTTAGCGTGAGGGTTAGGTTGAGGCTGAGGGTTAGTGTTAGGGTTAGGGTGATGGTTACGGTAAGGGTTAAGGTTAATGTTAGGGTTCGGGTTAGGGTGAGGTTTTGGGTGAGGGTAAAGGTTAGGGTGAGGATTAGGGAGAGTGAGGGTTAGTGTTAGGGTTAAGGTTAGGGTTAAGATGAGGGTTAGAGTGAGGGATTGGGTTAGGGTTAGGGTTAGTGTAAGGGTGAGGATTAGGGTCAGGGTGAGGGTTAGGTTTAGGTGAGGGTTAGGGTTAGGGTGAGGGTTAGGATTAGGGTTAGGGTAAGTGTTAGGGTGAGTGTTAGGCTGAGGGGTAGTGTTAGGGTTAGGGTGAGTGTTAGGTTTCCTGTGAGGTTTAGGGTTAGAGTTAGGGTTAGGGTTAGGGTGAGGGTGAGGGTTAGTGTTAGGGTTAGGATTAGGATTAGGGTGAAGTTGAGGGTGAGAGTGTGGGTGAGGTTTAGGGTTAAAGTTAGGTTTAGGGTGAGGGTGAGAGTGTGCTTTATGTTTAGGATTAGGATTAGGGTTAGGCTTAGGCTCAGATTTAGTGTGAGAGTAAGAGGGATGGTTAGGGTTAAGGTTCGGTTTAGGATTAGAGTGAGGGTGAGGGTTATTGAGGGTTAGGGTTAGATTTAGGGTTAGGTTGAGGGTTTGGGTGAGGTTGAGGTTTAGGTTTATGGTTAGGGTTAGGGTTAGGGTGAAGGGGATTGTTAGGTTTAGGATTAGGTTTAGGATTAGGGTTAGGATGAGGTTTATTGAGTAGTTGATCGTTAGAGTTATTGTTAAGTTTAGGGTGAGGACTAGGGTGAGGTTCAGTATGAGGGTGAGGGTGAGGCTTTCACTTATGTAAGGGTTAGTTTTTGCGTTAGGTTGTGAATTAGGGTGAGGGTGAGATTTAGGTTGAGTGTTAGGCATAGATTGAGGGTTGGGGTTAGGGTTAGGGTGAGGGTGAGGGTTAGGCTTAGGGTGATATTTAGGATGAGGGTGAGGGTTAGGCTGAGGGTGAGGGTTAGGATTAGGGTTATGGATAGGGTTAGAATTAGGGTGAGGGCTAGGGTGAGGTTGAGGGTTAGGGTTCGGGTAAGGGATAGGTTGAGAATTATAGTTAGGGTTAAGTTTAGGGTGAGCGTTAGGCTGAGGGGTAGGGTAAGGGTTAGGTTGAGGGTTAGGGTTAGGGTTGGGTTAGGGTTAGGGTTAGGGTAAGGGTTAGGGTGAGGGTTAGGGTGAGTTTGAGGTTTAGTTTTAGCATGAGGGTTAGGGTGAGGGATAAAGTGAGGGTTAGGGTTAGGGTTATGGTTAATATGAGTGTGAGGGTTAGGGTTAGGGTGAGGTTTATTGTTAGGGTGAGGGTTAGGATTAGGGTTAGGGTTAGGGTGAGGATGAAGGTGAGGGTGAGGGTTAGGGTGAGGGTGAGGGTAAGGGTGAGGTTTAGGGATAGGGTTAGGATGAGTGTGAGGCTGAGGGTTAGGGTTAGGATTAGGGTTACGTTTAGTGTTAGGCTGAGGGTGAGGGTTAGGGTTAGGGTTAGGGTGAGGGATAGGGTCAGTGTGATTCTTAGGGTGAGGGTGAGGGTAAGGATTACATTGAGATTTAGGGTGAGGGGGAGGGTTAGAGTAAGGTTTAGGATTAGGGTTAGGCTGAAGGTTAGGGTTAATGATAGGGTTAGGGTTAGGGTAAGGGTTAGGGTGAGGGTTAGGGTTAATGTCAGGGTTAGGGTGAGGGTGAGGATAAGTGTTAGGCTGAGGGTTAGGATGAGTGGGAGGTTTAGGGTTAGGGTTAGGGTTAGGGTTAGGGTGAGAGTTAGGGTTAATGTTAGGTTAGGGTTATGGTGAGGATTAGGGTTATTGTTAAGTTTTCCTTTAGGGAAACTTTTAGGGTGAATGTTAGGGTTAGGGTGAGGGTTAGGTATAGGGTGTGGGTTAGGGTTTGAATGAAGGTTAGGGTTAGGGTGAGTTTTAGGGTTAGGATTATTGTTAGGGTTAGGGCTAGGGTGAGGGTGAGTGTTAGGGTTAGGCTTAGGGTTAGGGTGAGCATTAGGGTTAGGGTTAGCATGAGGGGTAGTTTTAGGGTTAGGGTGAGTATTAGGTTTAGTGTGAGGTTTAGGGTTGTGTAAGGGTTAGTGTGATTGTTAGGGTGAGGGTTAGGGTGAGGGTTATTGTTAGGATTAGTGTTAGTGTTAGGCTTAGTGTTAGGGTTAGGGTGAGGGTGAGGGTGACGGTGAGGGTGAGGTTTAGGGATAGGGTTAGGTTTAGAGTGAGGGTGAGAGTGATGGTTAGGGTTAGTATTAGGATTAGGGTTATTGTTAGGCTGAGGATGAGAGGGAATGTGAGGGGGAGGCTTAGGGTTAGGGGTAGGGTTAGGGTTACATTGAGAGTTATGTTAAAGTTATTGTTAGGATTAGTGTGAGGGTGATGGTGTGAGGGTTCGGGTGAAGGTTAGGGTTAGGGATAGAGTTAGGGTGAGGGCTAGGATGAGTGTGTGGGTTAGGGTTATGAAGAGGGATTGGGTGAGAATTAGGGTTAGAGTTAGGTTTAGGGTGAGGGTTAATCTCAGGTGTAGGGTTAGGGTTAGGGTGTGGGTTAAGTCTGAGGGTTACGGTTACATTTTCGGTTAGATTAGGCTTAGGGTGAGAGTAAGGGTTAGGGTGAGGGTTAGGGTGAGGGTGTGGTTTAGGGTTAGGTTTAGGGTGAGGGTTGGGTGAGGGATAGGTTTAGGGTTAGGGTTAGGGTGAGGGTGAGGGTTATTGTTAGTGTTAGAGTTAGGGTGACTGTGAGAGTGAGGCTAAGGGTTAGGGTGAGGGTGAGTTTGAGTTTGAAGTTTAGGGTTAAGGTGAGGGTAAGTGTGAGGATTATGGTTAGGATTTGGTTTAAGATTAGGGTTAGGTTGAGGGTGAGCTTGAGGGTGAGGGTGAGGTTTAGGGGTAGGTTTAGTGTGAGGATTACGGTTAGGTTTAGGGCTAGTGTTAGGGTGAGTGTGAGGGTTAGGTTCAGGGTGAGGGTTAGGGTTAGCGTTAGGGTTAGGGTGATGGCTAGGGTGAGGGTGAGTGTTAGGCTGAGGGTGAAGGTGAGGGTGAGGGTGAGGGTTAGGGTTAGCATAAGGTTTAAATTTAGGTTTAGGGTGAGGATTAGGGTGAATTGTGGATTACGGTGACGGTAAGTGTTAGTGTGAGGGTTAGCGCTAGGGTTAGGTTGAGGGTGAGGATTAGTGTGAGCGTGAGGGTTAGGGTGAGGGTGACGGTTCTGGTTCGGGTTAGGGTTAGGGTTAGGGTGAGGGTGAGGGTTAGGATTAGGTTAGCATTAGGGTTAAGGTGATGGTGGAGGTGAGTAATAGTGTGTGGGTTAGGGTTAGGGTTAGCATTAGGGTAAGGATGAGAGTGAGAGGTAGGTTTAGGATTAGTGTTAGGTTTAGAGTTAGCCTTAGGGTGAGGGTGAGGATGAGGTTTAGGGTTAGGGATAGGTTTAGGGTAAGGGTGAGGGTTAGGGTTAAGGTGATGTTTAGGGTTAGTGTTAGGGTTCGGGTGAGTTTTAGGGTTAGGGGGAGGGTTACGTTTAGGGTTAGGGTTAGGTTGAGGGATGGTTTAGGGTTAGGCTTAGGCTGTGAATGAGGGTGAGGGTGAGGGTTAGGTTTAGGGTGAGGCTTAGGGTTAGGGTTAGGGTGAGGGTTATGTTTAGGGTGATGTTTATGGAGAGGGTGAGGGTCATGGTGAGAGTGAGGGTTAGGGTGTGGGTGAGTGTTAGGGTTAGGATGAGGGTTAGGGTTAGTTTTAGGGTTAGGGTGAGGGTCAGGGTTAAGGTTAGCATTAGGATTAGTGAGAGGGTTAGGGTTAGGCTTAGGGTTAGGGTGAGGGTAAGGGTTAGGTTTAGGGATAGGATGAGGGTTAGGGTGAAGGTTAGGGTTAATGCTAGCGATAGGGTTAGGGTTAGGGTGAGGGTGAGGGTTAGGGTTAGTGTTAGGATGAGGGTAAGGATTAATGTGAGGGTTAGTGTTAGGGTTAGGTTTAGGGTGAGTGTTAGGGTGAGTGGTAAGTTTAGGATTAGTGTTAGGATTAAGGTTAGGCCTAGGGTGAGAGTGAGGGACAATGTGAGGGTTATGGTGAGTATGAGGCTTAGGTTTAGGATTAGGGTTAGGCTAAGGGTTAGGGTTAGTGTTAGGGTTAGTGTGAGGTTAAGGGTTAGGGTGAGGGTCAGGGTGAGAGTGAGGTTTAGGGTGTGTGTGAGAGTTAGGGTTGTGGTGAGGGTTAGGTTGATGGTGAGGGTTAGGGTGAGTGTGAGGATTAGGGTTAGGTTTAGGGTGAGGTTTATGTTTAGGGTGATGTTTAGCGTGTGGGTGAGGGTCAGGGTGAGAGTGAGGGTTAGGGTGTGGGTGAGGGTTAGGGTTATGGTGAGGATTTGGTTGATGGTGAGGGTTAGGGTGAGGGTAAGGGTTAAGGTTAGGTTTAGGGTGAGGGTTAGGTTTAGGGTGAGGGTTAGTGTGAGGGTCAGGTTTAGGTTTAGGTTTAGGGTGAGGGTTATGTTTAGGGTAATGTTTAGCATGGGGTGAGGGTCAGGGTGAGAGTGAGGGTTAGGGTGTGGGTGAGGGTTAGGGTTATGGTGAGGATAAGGGTGATGGTGAGGGATTGTGTGAGGGTGAGGGTTAGGGTTATGTTTAGGGTGAGGGTTAGGTTTAGGGTGAGGGTTAGGGTGAGGGTAAGTGTTAGGGTGAGGGTTAGGGTTAGGGTGAGAGTTAGAGTTAAGAATAGGTTTAGAATGAGGTTGAGGGTGAGGGTTAGGGTTGCGTGAGGATTAGAATTAGAGTGAGGGTTATGGTTGTATTAGGTTTATAGTTAGGCTGAGGGTGAGGGTGAGGGTTAGGGTTAGGTTTAGGTTTAGGGTGAGGGTTAGACTGAGGGTCAGGGTGAGGGTGAGAGTGATGGTTTTTTTTTAAGGTGAGGGTTAGGGTTAGGGTAAATGAAAGGGTTAGGGTTAGGTGTAGACTGAGGGTTAGATTGAGGGGTAGGGTTATGGTTAGGGTGAGGGTTAGGGTTACTGTGAGGGTTAGGGCTAGGGTTAAGGTTATGGTTAGGGAGAGGGGAAGGGTTAGGTTAGTTTGAGGGTTAGGGTTAGGGTTAGGTTTAGAGTGAGGGTAAGGTTTAGGGTGAGTTTTAGGGTGAGGGTGAGAGTTAGGCTTAGGTTTAGTGTTAGGGTTAGTGTGTGGGTGAAGGTGAGGCTGAGAGTTAGTGTGAGGTTTAGGGTTAGGGTTAGGGTTAGGGTGAGGGTTTGAGGGAGGGTGAGGGTTAGGGTTAGGGTTAGGGTTAATGTGAGGGTGAGGGTTAGGGTTGGGATTAGGGTTAGGGTTAGGGTTACGCTGAGGGTTTGGGTGAGTTTGAGGGTTAGCGTTAGAGTTGGGTTAAGGTTAGGGTGAGGGCTATTGTGAGGGTGAGGATTAGGGTGAGGGTGAGGGTGAGAGTGAGGTTTTCCGATAGGTAAGTGTTAGTGTTAGGGTTAGGGTGAGGATTTGTTTGAGGGAGAGGGTTAGTGTGAGGGTTAGCGTTATGGTGAGGTTTAGGGTTGGGTTAGGGTGAAGGATAGGGTTAGGGTGATGTTAAGGATGAGGGCGAGGGTTAGTTTGAGGTTGAGGGTGAGGGTGTGGGTT
The DNA here is from genome assembly GCF_024711535.1 of Dipodomys merriami. Taxonomy (NCBI): domain Eukaryota; kingdom Metazoa; phylum Chordata; class Mammalia; order Rodentia; family Heteromyidae; genus Dipodomys; species Dipodomys merriami. The sequence goes on along the minus strand of NW_027204148.1, from coordinate 677,175 downwards.
AGGGTATCGTTTAGAGTTAGGTTGAGGGATAGTGTGAGTGTGAGGGTTAGGGTTAGTGTTAGGGATCGGTGAGAATTAGGGTTACAGTTAGGGTTAGGGTGATGATTAGGCTGAGGGGAATGGTTAGGGTTAGGGTGAGGGCTAGTTTTAGTCTGGGGGTTAGGGTTTAGGGTTAGGGTTAGGCTTAGTGCGAGGTTAAGGTTTAGGGTGAAGGTCAGTGTGGGAGTGAGGGTTAGGGTGTGGGTTAGAGTTAGAGTTATGGTGAGGGTTAGGGTGATGGTGAGGGTTAGGGTGAGTGTGAGGATTAAAGTTAAGTTTAGGGTGAGGGTTATGTTTAGGGTGATGTTTAGCGTGAGGCTGAGGGTCAGGGTGAGAGTGAGGGTTAGGTTGTGTGTGAGGGTTAGGGATATGGTGAGGGTTAGGGTGATGGTGAGTGTTAGGGTGAGGTTGAGGGTTAAGGTTAGGTATAGGGTGAGGGTTAAGTTTATGTGAGGGTTAGGGTGAGGTTTAAGGTTAGGGTGAGGGTTAGGTTTAGGCTGAGGGTGAGGGTTATGTTTAGGGTGATGTTTAGCATGAGGGTGAGGGTCAGGGTGAGAGTGAGGGTTAAGTTGTGGGTGAGGGTTAGGGTTATGGTGAGGGATAGGGAGATGTTGAGGGTTTGGGTGAGGGTGAGGGTTAGGTTAAGGTTTAGGGTGAGGGTTAGGTTTAGGGTGAGGGTTAGCGTGAGGGTAAGTGTTAGGGTGAGGGTTGGGGTTAGGGTGAGATTTAGAGTTAAGGTTAGGTTTAGATTGAGGTTGAGGGTGAGGGTTAGGGTTGGTTGAAGATTAGAGCTAGAGTGAGGGTTATGGTTTAATTAGGGTTAGAGTTAGGGTGAGGGTGAGGGTGAGCGTTTGGGTTAGAGTTAGGGTTAGGGTTAGGGTTAGGCTGAGGGTGACAATGAGTGTGAGGGTAAGGTTTATGCTTATGGTTAGGGTGAGGGTTAGGGTTAATGTGAGGGTTAGGGTGAGGGTTAGGATAAGGTTTAGGTTGAGGTTTAGGGTGAGTGGGAGGTTTAGGGTTAGGGTTAAGTTTAGGGTGAGGGTTAGGGTGAGGGTTAGGTTTAAGGTTAGGTTAGGGTTAGGGTGAGGGTTAAGGTGAGAGTGACAGTTTTAGGATTAGTGTTAGGTTGAGGGTTAGGCTTAGGGTGAGGGTGAGGTTGAGGTTTAGGTTTAGGGATAGCGTTAGGGTTAGGGTGAGGATTAGGGTTAGGGTGAGGGTTAGGTTTAGGGTTAGGGTGAGGGTGAGGGTTAGGGTTAGGGTTAGGATTAGGATGTGAGTGAGGTTGAGGGTGAGGGTGAAGGTTAGGTTTAGGGTGAGTCTTAGCGTTAGGGTTAGGGTGAGGATTATATTTATGGTGATGTTTAGCGTGAGGGTGAAGGTCAGGGTGAGAGTGAGGGTTATGGTGTGGGTTTGGGTTAGGATTAGGGTGACGGTGAGGGTTAGGGTGAATGTGAGGATTAGGGTTAGGGTTAGGGTGAGGTTTAGGGTTAGTTTTACGGTTTGGGTGAGGGTTAGTGTTAGGGTTAGCATTAGGATTAGTGTGAGGGTTAGGGTTAGGTTTAGGTTTAGGTTTAGGGTAAGGGTTAGGGTGAGGGTATGGTTTAGGGTGAGAGTTAGGGTTAAGTTTAGGGTTAGATTGAGGTTGAGGGTGAGGGTTAGGGTTGGGTGAGGGTTAGAGTTAGAGTGAGAGTTAGGGTTGCATTAGGGTTATATTTAGGGTGAGGGTGAGGGTTGGGGTGAGGATTAGGGTTAGTGTTAGGGATAAACTGAGGATGAGGGTGAGGGTGAGGGTGGCGGTTTGGATTAGGTTGAGGGTTAGTTTTAGGGTGAGGGTGAGGTTAAGCGTGAGGGTTAGTGTTAGGGGTAGGATGACGGTAGGTTGAGGGGTAGGGTTATGGTTAGGGTGAGGGTTAGTTTTACTATGAGGTTTAGGGTTAGGGTTAAGGTTAGGGTTAGGGAGAGGTTACAGGTTAGCATGAGGGTTAGGTTGAGGGTGAGGGTTATTTTTAGGGTTAGCGTGAGGGTTACTGTGAAGTTTAAGATTAGTTTTAGGGTTAGGGTTAGGGTGAGGATTAGGGAGATTGTAAGGGTTAGGGTGAGCGTTAGGGAGAGTGAAGGTTAGGGTTAGGGTTAGGGTTAGGGTGAGGCATAGGGTGAGGGTTAGGGTTACGGTTAGGGTTAGGATGAGGGTTAGGGTGAGGGTTAGGGTTAGAGTTAGGGTTAGGGTGAGCGCTAGGTTCACGGTCAGGGTTAGGTTTAGGGTGAGGGTTTGGGTTAGGGTGAAGGTTAGTATTAGGGTTAAGCTAAGGGTTAGGGTGAGAGTTAGGGTTAAGTTTAGGGTTAGATTGAGGTTGAGAGTGAGTGTTAGGTTTGGGTGAGTGTTAGAGTTAGCATGAGGGTTAGGGTTGGATTAGGGTTAGAGTTACGGTGAGGATGAGGGTGAGGTTTAGGGTTAGGATTAGGGTTAGGGTTAGGGTTAGACTGAGGGTCAGGGTCAGGGTGAGGTTTAGAGTTAGAGTTAGGTTTAGGGTGAGGGTGAGAGTGAATTTTAGGGTTAGGATTAGGAGTAGGGTTAGGCTTAGGCTAAGGTTGAGTGTGAGAATAAGAGGGAGGGTTAGGGTGAGGGTTTGGTTTCGGGTTAGGGTTAGGGTGTGGGTGAGGGTTAGGGTTAGGTTCAGGTTTATGTTTAGGGTGAGGGTTAGGGTTAGGTTTAGAGTTAGGGTGAGGGTGTGGGTGAGGGTGAAGTTAGGGTGAAGGTTAGGGTTAGGGTTAGGCTGAAGGTGAGGTTTAGGTTTAGGATTAGTGATAGGGTTAGGGTTAGGCTGAGGGTGAGGGTGTGGTTGAGGGTTTGGGATTAGTGTGAAGGTTAGGGTTAGGGCTAGGCTTAGGGTCAGGTTTAGGGTGAGTGTGCGGGTGAGGTTTTCTGTTAGGTAAGGGTTAGTTTTAGGGTTAGGTTGAGGATTAGGGTGAGGGTAAGTGTAAGGGTGAGGTATAGGGTTGGGGTTAGGGTTAGGGTGAGGGCTAGGGTTAGGTTTAGGGTGACGTGTAGGATGAGGGTGAGTGTTAGGGTGAGGCTGATGGTTCGGGTGAGGTTTAGGGATAGGGTTAGAATTAGGGTGAGGGCTAGGGTGAGGTTGAGGTTTTGGGTTAGGGTTAGGGATAGGGTGAGAGTTAGGCTGAAGGGTAGGGTTAGGGTTAGGGTGAGGGTTATGTTTAATCTGAGGGTTAGGGTTAGGGTAAGGTTAGGGTTAGGTTTAGGGTAAGGGTTAGGGTGAGGTTTAGGGTCCAGATGAGGGTTAGTTTTAGCATTAGGGTTAGGGTGAGGGATAAGGTTAGGGTTAGGGTTAGGGTTAGGCTTAATGTGAGGGTGAGCGTTAGGGTTAGGGTGAGTTTGAGGGTTAGGATTAGCGTTAGCGTTAGGGTGAGTGTGAAGGTGAGGCTGAGGGTTAGGGTTAGGGTGAGCGTGAGGTTGAGGGTGAGGGTGAGGGTTAATGTTAGGGTTAGGGTGAAGGTTAGGGTCAGTGTGAGTCTTAGGGTGAGGGTGAGGGTAAGGGTTAGGTTGAGTGTTAGGTTGAGGGTGAGGGTCAGGGTTAGGGATAGGATAAGTGATACGGTGAACTTAAGGGTTAATGCTAGGGTTAGGGTAAGATTTAGGGTGAGGTTTAGGGTTAGGGTGAAGTTTAGGGTTAGGGTGAGGCTTAGGGTTTGGATTAGGTTAAGGTGAGGGCTAGGGTGAGGGTGAGGGTTAGGGTTAGGCTTAGGGTGAGGGTAAGGTTTAGGTTTAGGGTTAGGTTTAGGGTTAGGGTGAGGGTAGGTTTAGGGTTAGTGTGAGGTTTAGTTTTAGTGTGAGTGGTAGGCTTAGGGTTAGGGTTTGTGTTAGGATGAGGGTAAGGATTAGGGTGAGGGTTAGTGTTTGGGTTATGATTAGGGTTAGGGTGAAATTGAGGGTTAGGGTTAGGGTTAGGATTAGTGTGAGGGTTAGGGTTAGAGTTAGGATCAGCGTTAGGGTGAGGATAATGGTTAGGGTGAGGTTTAGGGTGAGGGTGAGGGTTAGGGTTAGGTTTAGGCTGAGGATGAGGGTGAGGGTGAGTGTTAGGGTTAGGGTTAGGATTAGTGTGAGGGTTAGGGTTAGAGTTAGGATCAGGGTTAGGGTGAGGATAATGGTTAGGGTGAGGTTTAGGGTGAGGGTGAGGGTGAGGGTTAAGTTTCGGCTGAGGATGAGGGTGAGGGTGAGTGTTAGGGTTAGGGTTAGGGTTAGGATGAGGGTTAAGGTGAGGTGTAGGGTTAGTTTTAGGGTGAGGGTGAGGGTGAGGGTTAGGCTTAGAATGAGGGTTAGGTTAGTGTCAGTGATAGGGTGTGGGTTAGCGTGACGGGTAGGGTTAGGTGTAGGGTGAGGGTTAGTGTTAGTGTGAGGGTTAGGTTTAGGGATAGGATTAGGGTAAGGTTTAGTGTGAGGGTTACCGTTAGGGTTAGGATTAGGGTTAGTGTAATGTTTAGGGTGAGGCTTAGGGTGAGGGTAAGGGTTAGGTTTAGGGTTAGGTTAAGGATTAGAGTTTGGTTTATGGTGAGGGTAAGGGTAAGGGTTAGGTTTAGGATGAGGGTTTTGGTGAGGGGTATGTTTAGGTTTAGGGTGAGGGTTAGAGTGAGGGTTATGGTTAATATTATGATTAGGGTTAGCGTGAGGGATAGGGTTAGGGTTAGGGTTATTGTTAGATTTAGGGTTAGGGTTAGGGTAGGATTAGGGTTAGGGTTAGGGTTAGGCTGAGGGTGAGGCTGAAGTTGAGGGTGGGGGAAAGGTTTTTGGTTAGGGTGAGGTTAACGGTGAGGGTTATGGTTATGGTTATGGTTAGGTTTATGGAGAGGGTTAGGCTGAGCGTGAGGGTTACGGTGAGGGTTAGGGTTAGGTTGAGGGATATATTTAGGGTTAAGGTGATGGTTATGGTTAGGATGATGTATAGGATGAGGTTGAGGATTAGTGTGGGGGTGAGGGTGAGTGTGAGTGTGAGAGTTAGTTTGTGGGTGAAGGTTAGGATTAGGGTGAGGGTTAGGGTGACAATGAGGGTTGGGGTGAGGGTGAGGATTAGGGTTAGGGTTACGGTAATGGTTAGGTTTAGGGTTAGTGTTAGGGTGAGGGTTAGGGTGAGGTGTAGGATTAGGGTTACGTTGAGGGTTAGGATTAGTGTGAGGGTTAGGGTTAGGTTAAGGTTCGGGGTAGGGTTCAAGTAAAGGATTGGGTGAGGTTTAGGTTTAGGGTGAGGGTTAGGGTTAGCATTAGGGTTAGAGTGAGGTTTAGGTTTAAGCTTAAGGTTTGAGTTAGATTGAGGGTGAGGGTGAGGGTTTGGGTTAGGATTAGTGTTACGATTATGTTTAGGCTGAAGGTGAGGGTGAGGGTGAGGGTGAGGGTTACGGTTAGAGCGAGGGTGAGGGTTACGTTTAGGGTGAGGGTGAGGGTTAGGGTGAGTGTTAGGGTTAGGATCAGTGAAAGGGTGAGGGCTAGGGTGAGGTTGAGGGTTAGTGTTAGGGTTAGGGATAGGGTGAGGTTTAAGGTTAAGTTTAGTGTTAGGGTGAGGATTAGGCTGAGGTGTAGGGTTAGGGTTATCATGAGGGTTATGTTTAGTGTGAGGGTTGGAGTTAGAGTTAGGGTTAAATTTAGTATTAGGGTGAGGTTTAGGTTTAGTGTGAGGGTTAGGGTTAGGGTTAGGGTTAGGGTTAGGGTTAGGCTGAGGGTGAAGGTGAGGGTGAGGTTTAGCGTTAGGGTTAGATTAAGGGTGAGGGTTAAGGTTAGGGTTAGGGTGAGGGTTAGTGTGAGTGTAAGGGTTAGGGTGAGGTTTAGCGTTAGGGTGAGGTTTAGGGTTAGAGTTAGGGTTAGGGTTAGGCTGAGGGTGAGGGTGATGTTGAGGGTTAGGTTTAGGTTTAGGTTGTGGTTTAGGGTTAGTTTGAGGGTAAATTTGAGGGTGACGGTAAGTTTTAGAGTGAGGATTAGTGTGATGGTGAGAGTTAGGGTTTCGGTGTGGTTTAGGGTAAGGGTGAGGGTTAGGTATAGTGTGAGGGTTAGTGGTAGGTTTAGATTAAGGGTGAGGGTGAGGATTAAGCTTAGGGTTAGGGTGAGGGTTAGGGTTAGGGTTGGGTTTAGGATGAGGGTTAGGGTTAGGGTTAGTGTGAGGTTCAGGGTTAGGATTAGGGATAAGCTTATTTTTAGCTTTAGAGTTAGGGTGTGGGTTAGGTTTAGGGATAGGTTTAGGGTGAGCCTGAGGGTGAGGGTTACATTAGGATTAGTGTTAGGATTTGGGTTAGGCTGAAGGTAAGGGTTATGGTAAGGGTTATGTTTAGGGTGAGGGATAGGTTTAGTGTGAGGGTTAGAGTTAGGATTAGAGTTAGTGTTAGGCTGAGGGTAAGGGATAGGTTGAGGGTTAGGGTGAGGGTGAGGTTTAGGGTTAGGGTTAGGGTGAGGGATAGGTTTAGCGTGAAGTTTTGGGTTAGTGTTAGCATTAGGGTTAGGGTGGTGATAAGGATTAGGGTTAGGGATAGTGTGAGGGTTAGGGTTAGGGTTAGGGAGAGGGTGAGGATTTGTGTTAGGGTGAGGGTGAGGGTTAGGAGGAAATTTAGGGTTAGGGTGAGGGTTAGGATTAGTGTGTGGGTTAGGGTTAGTGTTAGGCTCAGGGTTATGGTGAGGATAAGTGTTAGGGTGATGTTTAGGGTGAGGGTGAGGGTTAGGGTTAGCTTTAGGGTTAGAGTGAGGGTTACGTTGAGGGTTAGGTAGAAGTTTAGGGTTAGGGTTAAGTCTCTGGTGAGGGTAAGGGTTAGCGTAAGGTTTAGTGTTAGGTTTAGAGTTAGGGGAGGGTTAGGTTTGTGTTAGGGTTAGAGTTAGGGTGAGGGTTAGGGTTGGGTTACGTTTAGAGTTCTTGTAAGGGTGAGGGTGAGGATTAGGGTTAGGGTTAGGTTTAGTGTTAGGCTGAGGGTTCAGGTGAGGGTTAGGGTTAGTGTTAGGCTGAGGGTGAGGGTAAGGGTGAGGGTCAGGTTTAGGATTAGGCTGAGGGTGAGGGTTAGGGTTAGGGTTAGGGTAAGGGTTAGGCTTAGGGTGAGGGTTAGGGTTAGTGTTAGGTTTAGGGTTAGGGTGAGGCATATGGTTATGTAAGGGTGAGGATTAAGGTGAAAGTTAGGGATAGGGTTAGGGTTCGGCTTAGGGTGACGGTTAGGTTTAGTGTGGGGTGAGGATAAGGGATAGGGTTAGGGTGAGTTTGAGGTTTAGGGTTAGGGTTAGGGTGAGGGTTAGGGTTAGGGTTAGGGTGAAGGTTAAGATTAGGGTGATGTTTAGGGTGAGGGTGTGGGTTAGTGTGAGGGTGAGTGTTCCGGTGAGGGTGAGGGTTAGGGTGTGGGTGAGGGTTAAGTTAGGGTTAGGGTTAGGGTGACGGTGAGGGTTAGGGTTAGGGTGACGGTGAGTGTTAGGGTGAGGGTTCGGGTTAGGGTAAGGTTTATTGTTTGGGTTAGGGTCAGGGTGAAGGTGAGGGATAGGGTTAGGTTTAGGGTGAGGGTAAGGCTTAGGGTGAGGGTGAGGGTAATGGTGAGGGTGCAGGTTAGGTTTAGGGTGAGAATTAGGGTTAGGGTTAACGTTCGGTTTAGGGTGCTGTTTAGGGTTAGGATGAGGGTGAGGGTTCCTTTGAGGTTGAGGTTTAAGTTGTGGTTGAGGGTTAGGGTTAGGGTGAGGTTTAGGGTGACAGTGAGTGTGAGAGTTCGGGTTAGTGTTAGCTGAGGGCTAGGGTGAGGTTGAGGTTTAGGGTTAGGGATAGGGATAGTGTGAGGTGCAATGTTAGGGTTAGGGTTAGGGTGATGGTTATGGTTCCGATGAGGGTTAGGAGTAGTGTGAGGGTAACGGTAATGGTTAATGTCAGCCTTAGGGTGAGGATAATGGTTAGCGTGAGGTTTAGGTTGAGGGTGAGGTTTAGGGTTAGCGTTTGTTTTAGGGTGAGGTTTAGGGTGAGGGTTGGGTTAGGTTTCAGGTTAGGGTGAAGATTAGCGTAAGGTTTTGGGTAATGGTTATGGTTAGGGTGAGGGTTAGGGTTGCGTTAGGGTTAGAGTTAGGGTGAGGGTTAGGGTTCAGTTAGTGTTAGAGTTAAGGTGAAGTTTAGGGTTGGGTTAGGGTTAGAGTTTGGGTGAGGGTGAGGGTTAGGTTTATGGTTAGGGTGAGGGTTAGGGTTAGACTGAGGGTGAGGGTGTGGTTGAGGGTAAGGGTTACGGTGAGAGTGAGGGTGAGGGTTACGTTTAGGGTGAGGGTGAGGGTTAGGGTGAGTGTTAGGGTTAGGGTCAGTGTTAGGGTGATGGCTAGGGTGAGGTTGATGGTTAGGGTTAGGGATAGGGATAGGGTGAGGTTTAAGGTTAAGGTTAGTGTTAGGGTGAGGATTACGCTGAGGTATCCTGTTAGGGTTATCATGAGGGTTACGTTTAGTGTGAGGGTTAGGGTTAGGGTTAGCATTAGGTTTAGTGTTAGGGTGAAGGTTAGGTTTAGTGTGGGGGTTAGGGTTAGGGTTAGGGCTTGGGTTAGGGTTAGGTTTTGGCTGAGGGTGAAGGTGAGGGTGAGGGTTAGGTTTAGGGTTAGATTAAGGGTGAGGGTTAAGGTGAGGGTTAAGGTTAGGGTTAGGGTGAGGGTTAGTGTGAGTGTAAGGGTTAGGGTGAGGTTTAGCGTTAGGGTGAGGTTTAGGTTTAGATTTAGGGTTAGGGTTAGGGTTATTGTGAGGGTTAAGGTTAGGGTTAGGGTTAGGTGAAGTTTAGGGTGAGGGTTAGGTTTAGTGTTAGGCTTAGGGTTTGGGTGAGTGTTAGTGTTAGGGTGAGGGTTAGGTTTAGGGTTAGGGTTAGAGTAGGGTGAGGATAAGGATAAGGGTTAGATTTAGGGTGACGGTGAAGGTTAGGTTTAGCTTTAGGGTTAGGGTGAGTGGTAGGATGAGGGTTAGGGTTAGGGTTAGGGTTAGGGTGAGTGGTAGGTTGAGGGTTAGGGTTAGGGTTAGGGTTAGGTTGAGATTTAGGATTAGTTTGAGGGTTAGGGTTAGGGTGAGGGTGAGGGTTAGGGTTAGGGTGAGGTCTAGGTTGAGGGTGAGGGTTAGAGTTAGGGTTAGGGATAGGGTGAGGATTAGGCTTAGGGTTAGGGTTAGGGTGAGGTTTAGGCTGAGTAGTAGAGTTTGGGTTAGGGCGAGGGTGAGGTTTAGTGTGAGGGTTAGGGTTAGGCTTAGGGTGAATGTGAGGGTTCGGGTGAGGGTTAGGTTGAGGGTGAGTCTTTGGGTTACCATTAGGGTTAGGGTGAGTGTTAGGGTGATGATTAGGGTTAGCGTTAGTGTTAGCGTGAGAGTGAGAGTTAGGGTGAGGGTAAGGGTGAGAGTTAAGATTAGGATTAGGGTGAGAATTAGGGTCAGGGTTAGGGTAAGGTTTAGGTTTTGGGATAGGGTAAGGGTGATGGTTAGGGTTAATATTAGGGTTAGGTTTAGGGTGAGGGTTAGCGTGGGGGTGAGGGTGAAGGTTACGGTGAGGTTTAGGTTTAGTGTTAGGGTTAGGGTGAGGATAAGTTTTAGGGTTAGAGTGAAGGTTAGGGTGAGGGGTAGGATTAGGGTGAGGGTTAGGGTGAGGGGTAGAGTTAAGGTTCGGGTGAAGGTTAGGTTTAGTGTGAGGGTTAAAGTTAGGGTTAGGTTTAGGGTTATTGTGAGGGTTAGGGTTAGGTTTAGGGTTACGTGAAGTTTAGGGTGAGGGTTAGGGTTAGTGGTAGGCTTAGGGTTTGGGTGAGTGTGAGGGTTAGGGTGAGGGTTAGGGTTAGGGTTAGGGTTACAGTAGGGTGAGGATAAGTGTTAGGGTGAGGTTTAGGGTGACGATGAGAGTTCGGTTTAGGGTTAGGATTAGGGTGAGTGGTAGGTTGAGGGTTAGGATTAGGGTTAAGGTTAGGGTGAGCGGTAGGGTGAGGGTTAAGGTTAGGGTTTGGGTTAGGGTTATGGTTTGGGTGAGGGTTAGGTTGAGGTTTAGTTTTAATTTTATGGTTAGGGTTAGTGTGAGTGTTAGGGTTAGTGTGAGAGTTAGGGTTAGGGTTAGGTTTGGGGTTAGGGTGAGGGTAAGGGTTAGGGTGAGGGTTAGGGTGAGGGTGAGGGTTAGGCTAAGGGTTAGGGTTAGGATTTGGATCAGGTTGAGGGTGAGGGTTAGGGTTAGGCTTAGGGTTAGTCTGAGGGGTAGGGTTAGGGATAGAGTTAGCGTTAGGCTGAGGGTGAGGTTTTGGGTTAAGTAAGGGTTAGGTTTAGTGTTAGCCAGACGATTATGGTGAGGGTGAGGATTGGGGTGAGGGTTAGGTTTAGGTTGAGGGTTAGGGTTAGGGTTAGGGTGAGGATTAGGGTTAGGGTTCGGGATAGGTTGAGGTTTAGCGAGAAGGGTAGTGTTAGAGTAAGGGTGTGTGTTAGGTTTAGGGTTAGGGTTAGGGTTCGGTTGAGGATTAGGGTGAGGGTTAGGGTTAGTGTTAGAGTTAGGATTTGGGTGAGTGTTAGGGTTAGTGTTAGGATGAAGGTTCCGTTTAGGTTGATGTTTAGGGTGAGAGTTCGGGTGAGGGTTCGGGTGAGGTTTCGGGTTAGGGTGTGGTTGAGGGTTAGGGTTAGGGGTTGAGTGAGGGTTAGGGTTAGTGTGAGGGTTAGGTTCAGGGTTAGGTTTAGGGTTAAGGCTAGGATTAAGGTTATTGTTAGGGTTAGGGTGAAGGTGAGTTTGAGGGTGAGGGTGTGGGTGAGGCTTAGGGTTAGTGTTTGGTTTAAGTTGAGGGTGAGTGTGAGGGTTAGGGTTAGGATTAGGATTAGGTTTAGGGTTAGTCTGAGGGTGAGCGTGAGGTTGAGGATGATGGTTAGGATTAGGGTTAGGATTAGGGTTAGGATGAGGCTTATGGTTAGGTTTAGGGTTAGGGTGAGGGTGAGGCTTAGGGTTAGGGTTAGGGTGAGGGTTAAGATTAGGGTGAGGATGAGGGTTAGTTTTAGGATTAGGATTAATGTTAGGTTTAGGGTTAGGCTTAGGGTGAGGGTGAGGATGAGGGTGAGATTTAGGGTTTGGTGAGGGTTAGTGTTAATATTAGGGTGAGAGTTAGGGTTAAGGTGATGATTAGAGCTAAGGTGAGGGTTAGTGTGAGGCTGATTATTCGGGTGAGTGTGAGGGTTAGGATGAGGGTCAGGGTTAGGTTTAGAGTGAGGGTTAGGGTGAGGGTTTATGTTAGGATTAGGGTGAGGGTAATGGTTAGGATTAAGGTTAGGGTGAGGTTGAGGTTTAGGGTTAGGGTTAGGGTGAGGCGTAGGGTTAGGGTGATTGTTAGGGTTAAATTAAGTTTTGGGTGATCGTTAGGGTTAGGGTTAGGGTTGGGGTGAGTTTTCGGCTTAGGTTGAGGTTAAGGGTGAGGGTGAGTGTTCGGTTTAGGGTGATGTTTAGGGTGAGGGTGAGGGTGTGGTCTCACGTGAGGGTGAGGGTTAGGATCCGGTTGTGTGTTAGGGTTAGGCTGAGGTTTCTGTTGACTGTGAGGTTTGTCGTTGGGTTTGGATAGAGTAAGGGTGAGGGTTAAGGTTGTGTTAGTGTTACAGTTAGGGTGAGGGTGAGGGTTAAGTTTAGGATTAAGGTTAGGGTTAGGTTTAGACTGAGGGTGAATGTGAGGATGAGTGTGAAGGTTTGGGTTAGGATAAGGGTTAGGTTTAGGCTTTGGGTGAGGGTGAGGTTTAGGCTTAGGGTTAGGGTTAGGATGCGGGCTAGGGTGAGGGGTAGGGTGAGGAGTAGGATGAGGGTTAGAGTTAGTGTGAGGGTTAGTTTTAGGGTTAGGGTTAGGGTTAGGTTTAGGTTTAGGGTGAGGGTAAGGGTTATCGTGAGGTTTAGGGTGAGGGTGAGTGTTAGAGTTAGGATTAGGGTGAGGGTAATGGTGAGGGTTAGGTTTAGGGTTAAGGTTAGGCTGAGGGTTAGTGTGAGGTTTAGTTTTAGGGTTAGGGTGAGCGTGAGGGTTAGGGTGAGGATAAGGTTTAGGGTGAGAAGTACGGTGAGGGTGAGGGTCAGGATGAGTGTTAGGGATAGGGTGAGGATTAGGTTAAGGGTTAGGTTTAGACTGAGGGTAAGGGTTAGGGTTAGGGTTAGGGTTAAGATGACGGTTAGGGTGAGGGGTAGGGTGAGGGTTATGGTTAGGCTGAAGGTTAGTGTTAGGGTTTGGGTGAGTGTTAGGGTTAGGGTGAGGGTTAGGGTTATGGTTTCTGTTAGGGTTAGGGTGAGGGTTATGTTTAGGGTAAGGGTTAGGGTGAGGGTTAGGTTGAGGGTGAGGGTTAGAGTTAGGGTTACTATTAGGGTGAGGCGTAGGTTGAGGGTTTGTGTTAGGGTGAGGGTTAAGGTTAGGGTTAAGGTTAGGTGAGGGTTAAGGTCAGGTTGAGTGTAAGAGTTAGGGTGAAGGTTAGGGTTAGGGTGAGGGTTAGGTTTAGGGTTAGGGTTAGGGTGAGGACTATGTTGAGGGTGAGGGTTAGGGTTAGGGTTACGGAGAGGGAGAGTATTAGGGTTAGGGTTAGGGTTAGGATGAGGGTTAGGCTGAGGGGTAGGTTTAGGGATAGGTTGAGGTTAGGTTTAGTGTGAGGTTTAGGGTTAGGGTTAGTGTTAGGGTGAGGGTTATGCCTAGGGTTTAGGTCAGGGTTAAGGTTATTGTTAGAGTGAGGGTGAGGGTAAGGATGAGGGTAAGGGTGAGGATTAAGGTTAGGTTTAGGTTTAGGTTGAGAGTGAGAGTGAGACTTAGGATTAGGGTTAGGATTAGGGTTAGGATTATGGAGGGTTATTTTTAGGTTTGGGATAAGGGGAAGGGAGGGGGAGGTTTAGGGTTAGGGTTAGGTTAAGGGTGAGGGTGAGAGTGAGTTTTAGGGTTAGGATTAGGATTAGGGTTAGGATTAGCCTGAGGGCGAGGGTGAGTGGGAGGGGAAGGGTTAGATTTAGGATTAGGGTTAGGGAGAGGGTAAGCGTTAGAGTTAGTATGAGAGTTAGGTTAAGGGTTAGGGTTAGGGTTAGGGTGAGGGTGAGAATGAGGTTTAGGGTTAAGGTTATGGTGAGGGTTAGGGTTAGGGTGTGGGTTATGTTTAGTGTTAAGGATAGCGTGAGGGTGAGGGTGATGGTGAGCATAAGGGTTAGGGTGATGGTGAGGGTGAGGGTTAGGTTTAGGATTAGGGTTAGGTTTAGGGATAGGCTGAGGCTGAGGTTGAGGGTGATGTCAAGGGTTAGGTTTAGGTTTAGCTTGAGGGTAAGGGTTAGTGTGAGGTTTAAGGTGAGTTGAGGGTTACAGTTAGGGTGAAGTTTAGGTTTAGTGTGAGGGTTAGCGTTAGGATTAGAGTTAGGGTTAGGGTGAGGTTAATGGTTCAGGTGAGGGTTAGAGTGAAGTTGAGTGTTAGGGTTAGCATTAGAGTTAGGGTGAGGGTTATGCTTAGGGTTAGGATGAGGTTTAGGGTTAAGTTTAGGGTGACGGTTAGGGTTGAGGTGAGGGTTAGGTTTAGGTTTAGGGTTAGGGTGAGCGTGAGGGTGAGTGTGAGGTTTAGGGTGAATGTAAGGGTGAAGGTTAGGGTTAGGATTAGGGTTAGGTTTAGGGTTAGGCTGAGGGTGAGGTTGAGAGTGATGGTGAGTGTGGTGGGTTAGCGTTAGGTTGAGGGTAGGGTTAGTGTGAGGGTTAGGGTGAGGGTAAGGGTTAGGGTGAGGGTTAGGGTGAGTGTGAGGTTTAGGGTTAGGGTTAGCGTTAGGATTAGGGTGGGGGTGAGTTTGAGGGTCAGGGTGAGGATGAGGGTGAGGGTTAGGTTGAGGGTTAGAGTCAGGTCTAACAGTGAGGGTGTGGGTGATTTTTAGGGTTTAGGTTAGGGATAGGGTGAGGGCTAGGGTGGGGGTGAGGGTTAGTGTGAGGGTGAGGATGAGGGTGCGTTTTTCTGTTAGGTAAGGGTTAGGGTTAGGGTGAAGATTTGGGTTAGCGTGAGTGTTAGGGTGAGGGTTAGGGTTAGCGTGAGTGTTAGGGTTAGGGTTAGGATGAGGGTTGGGTTTAGGGTGATGATTAGGGTTTGAGCGATGGTTACGTAATGGTGAGGGTTAGGTTGACGGTGAGGGTTAGGATGAAGGTGAGGGTTAGGGTTATGGTTAGGGTGAGGGTTAGTGTTAGGTTTAGGGACAGTGTGAGTGTTAGGGTGAGGGGTAGGGTTAGGGTTATGGTGATGGTTAAGTTAGTGTGAGGATTAGGGTTAGGGTTAGGGTTTGGGTGAGGGTAATGGTTAGGGTGAGGGTTAGGGTGACTGTTAGAGTTAGGGTGAGGCTTAGTGTTAGGGTTAGGGTGAGGGTTAGGTTTAGGGTTAGGTTTAGGTTTAGTGTGAGGGTGAGGGTTAGGGTTAGGGTTATAGTGAGGGTTAGTGTTAGGGTGAGGGAGTGGGTAAGGGTTAGGATTAGGATTAACATTAGGTTTAGGTTTAAGCTTAGGATGAGTGTGAGGGTGAGGGTGAGGTTTAGGGTTACGGTGAGGGTTAGGGTTAATGTTAGGGTGAGGGTTGGGGTTAAGGTGATGTTTAGGGTGAGGGTGAGGGTTAGTGTGACGGTGAGTGTTCGGGTGAGGGTGTGTATTAGGGAATGGTTAAGGATTAGTTTCAGGGTGAGGGTTAATGTGAACGTGAGGTTTAGTGTGAGTGTGAGGGTTTGGGTTAGGATTTGGGTGAGGGTTAGTGTTAGGATTAGGGTTAGGGTGAGTTTGAGGGTTAGCATTAGGGTTATGGTGAGGGTTAGGTTTAGGGTGAGATTTAGGGTTAAGGTAACGGTTAGGGTAAGTTTTACGTGTATGGTTAGGTTTAGGGTGAGTGGTCTGCTGAGGTTTTGGGTGAGGGTTCGGGTGAGGGTTAGAGTGTGGTTGAGGGTTAGTGTTAGCCTTAGGGTTAGGGTGATGGTGAGGGTTGGGGTTGGGTTAGTGTCAGAGTTAGGGTGAGGATTATCGTTGGGTTAGGGTTATTGTTAGGGTGAGGGTGAGAGTTGGGTTTAGGATTAGGGTTAGGGTTAGTGTTAGACTGAGGGTGAGGGTGAGGGTGAGGATTAGCGTGAGGTTTGTTAAGGTTAGGGTTACAGTGAGGTTTATGGTTAGGGTTAGGGTGATAGTGCGTGTTCGGATTAGGTTGAGGGTGAGGGTGGGGGTGAGGTTTTCGGTGAGGGTTGTGGGTTAGGGTGTGTTTGAGGGTTAGGGTTAGGGTTAGGGTCAGGGTGAAGCTGAGTGTTTTGGTTGGGTTAAGGTTATGTTTAGCATGAGGTTTAGGGTTAAGGTTAGGTGTAGGGTGAGGTTTAGGGTTAGGGTTAGGGTTTGGGTGATTGTGAGGGTTATGGTTAGGGTTAGGTTTAGGGTTAGGGTGAGGTGTACGGTGAGGGGTAGTGTGATGGTTAGGGTTAGTGTGAGGGTGAGGGTTAAGGCTAGGGTTAGAGTGAGGGTTATGCTGAGGGTTAGGGTTATGGTGAGGTTTGGGGTGAGTATTAGGGTTATGGTGAGGATTAGGGTGAGGGTAAGAGTTAGGGTGAGGGTTAGGGTGAGGGAGAAGGTTAGGGTGAGTGTCAGGGAGATGGTGAGTGTTTGGGTTAGGATTAGGGTGAGGATTAGGGTTAGGATTAGGGTTAGGGTTAGGGTGAGTTTTAGGGTTAGGGTGAGGGTGAGGCTTCTCTTTAGGGTGATGTTTAGGGTGAGGGTAAGGGTGAGGGTTCTGGTGAGGGCGAGGGTTAGGGTGTGGTTGAGAGTTAGGGTTAAGCATAGGGTGAGGTGTAGGGTGAGGGTCAGGGTTAGTGTGAGGGTTAGGTTTAGGGTTAAGGTTAGGATTAAGGTTATTGTTAGGGTTAGGGTGAAGATGAGGGTGAGGGTGAGGGTGTGGGTGAGGTTTAGGGTTAGGGTTAGGTTTATTGTGAGGGTGAGTATGAGGGTTAGGGTTAGGATTATGGTTAGTGCTAGCGTTGGACTGAGGGCGAGTGTGAGGGTGAGGATTTGCGTGAGGTTTAGGGTTAAGTTTAGGGTTAGGGTGAGGTTTAGGTTTATGGTTAGGTTTAGGGTTAGGGTTAGGATTAGGGTGACTGTGAGGGTTAGGTTGAGGGTGAGGACTTGGGTTAGGATTAGGCTGAGGGTTAGCATGAGGTTTAGGTTTAGGGTGAGGGTTAGGGTGAGGGTAAGGTTTTGGGTGAGAGTTAAGGTGAGGGTGAGGGTCAGGGTGAGTGTTAGGGATAGGGTGAGGATTAGGTTTATGGTTAGGGTTAAACTGAGGGTGAGGGTTAGGGTTAGGGTTAGGGTTAGGGTTAGGATGATGGTTAGGGTGAGGGGTCAGGTGAGGGGTAGGGTGATTGGTAGGGTTAGACTGAGGATTAGTGTTAGGGTCTGGGTGAGTACTAGGGTTAGTGTTAGGGTTAGGGTTAGGGTTAGGGATAGGATGAGGTTGAGGGTAACAGTGAGGGTTAGGTTGAGGGTGAGGGTTAGGTTTAGGTTTTGAGTTAAGGTGAGGTTTAGTAAGGTTAGGGTTAGGGTTAGGGTTACGGTGAGGGTTAGGTTGAGGTTAAGGGTTAGGATGAGCGTTAGGTTGAGGGTGAGGTTTAGAGTTAGGGTTAGTATTAGGTTGAGGCGTAGGGTGAGGGTTTGGTTTAGGGTGAGAGTTAGGATTAGGGTTAAGGTTAGGTTAGGGTTAGGGTCACGGTGAGTGTTAGTGTTAGGGTGAGGGTTAGGATTAGGGTGAGGATTAGGTTTAGGGTTAGGTTTAGGGTGAGGACAATGGTGAGGGTGAGGGTTAGGGTTACGGTTACGGATAGAAAGAGGCTTATGTTTAGGGTTAGGGTTAGCATGAGCGTTAGGCTGAGGGGAAGGTTTAGGGTTAGGTTGAGGGTTAGGTTTAGTGTGAGGTTTAGGGTGAGGGTTAGCGTTAGGTTGAGGGTTATGCTTAGGGTTAAGGTCAGAGTTATAGTTATTGTTAGGCTTAGGGTGAGGGTGAGGGTGAGGATGAGGGTAAGGGTGAGGATTAGGGTTAGGTTTAGGTTTAGGGTGAGGTTGAGAGTGAGGGTTAGGGTTAGGATTAGGATTCGGGTTAGGGTTAGGCTGAGGGTGTGGGTGATCTGGAGGGGGAGGGTTAGGATTAGGGTTAGGATTAGGATTAGGATGATGGTTAGGGTTAGGGTTATTTTTAGGTTTAAGCGGAGGGCGAGGGGGAGGGGGAGGTTTAGGGTTAGGGTTAGGTTTAGGGTGAAGGTGAGGGTTAGATTTAGTATGAGGGTTAGGTTTAGGTTTAGGGTTAGGGTGAGGGTGAGGGTGAGGGTGAGGATTAGGGTAAAGGGTACCGTGAGGGTTAGGGCTAAGGTGAGTGTTATGGTTAGGGTTAGGTTTAGTGTGAGGGTGAGGGTGATGGTGAGGGTGAGGGTTAGGGTGAGGTTGAGGTTGAGGGTTAGGTTTAGGATTAAGGTTAGGTTTAGGGTTCGGCTGACGGTGAGGTTGAGGGTTATGTTAAGTATTAGCTTTAGGGTTAGCTTGAGGGCTAGGGTTAGTGTGAGGTTTAGAGTGAGGTTGAGGGTTACAGTTAGGGTGAAGTTTAGGTTTAGTGTGAGTGTTAGGGTTAGGGTTAGAGTTAACGTTGGGGTGAGGTTAATGGTTTGGGTGAGGGTTAGGGTGAGGGTGAGTGTTAGGGTTATCATTAGAGTTAGGGTGAGGGTTAGGGTTAGGGTT
This sequence comes from Dipodomys merriami, assembly GCF_024711535.1. Lineage (NCBI taxonomy): Eukaryota > Metazoa > Chordata > Mammalia > Rodentia > Heteromyidae > Dipodomys > Dipodomys merriami. Next base: position 659,441 of record NW_027204148.1, on the reverse strand, counting down.
AGCGTTAGGGAGAGGGTGAGGATGAAGGTTAGGGTTAAGTTTAGAGTGAGGGTTAGGGTTAGGGTGAGGGTTAAGTTTAGGGTTAGGGTTATGGTGAGTGTGAGGGTGAGGGTGAGGTTTAGGGTGAGCATGAGGGTGAGGGTTAGGGTTAGGTTGAGGGTTTGGGTTAGTGTGAGTGTTAGGGTGAGGGTAAGGGTGAGGGTGAGGGTTAGGGTGAAGGTGAGGTTTAAGGTCAAGGTTAGCTTTAGGCTTAGGTTGTGGGTGAGTGTGAGGGTCAGGGTGAGGTTGAGGGTGAGTGTTGGGGTGAGGGTTACGGTTACGTTTAGGGTTAGAGTGAGGGTGAGGTTGTTGGTTTGGGTTAAGTTTAGGGTTAGGGTTAGGGTTAGGGTGGGGGTGATGATTAGTGTGAGGGTGAGGATGAGGGTGAGTTTTTCTGTTAGGTAAGGGTTAGGGTTAGGGTGAGAATTGGGGTGAGAGTGAGGGTTAGGGTGAGGGTAAGGGTTAGCGTGAGTGTTAGGTTTAGGGTTAGGGTGAGGGTTAGGTTGACGGTGAAGGTTAGGATGAGGGTGAGGGTTAGGGTTTTGTTTAGGGTGAGGGTTAGGGATAGGTTTAGGGACAATGTGAATGTTAGGGTGAGGGGTAGGTTTAGGTTTAGGGTGATGGTTTGGTTAGTGTGAGGATTAGGGTTAGGGTTAGGGTTAGGGTGAGGGTAATGGTTAGGGTGAGGGTTAAGGTCAGGGTTAGAGTTAGGGTGAGGTTTAGTGTTAGGGTTAGGGTGAGGGTGAGGGTTAGGGTTAGGGTTAGAGTGAGGGTTACGGTTAGGGGGAGAGTGTGAATTAGTGTTAGGATTAGGATTAATGTTATGTTTAGCGTTAAGCTTAGGATGAGAGTGAAGGTGAGGATGAGGTTTAGGGTTACAGTGAGGGTTAGGGTTAATGTTAGGGTCAGGGTTGAGGTTAAGGTGATGTTTAGGGCGAGGGTGAGGTTTAGTGTAAGGGTGAGTGTTTGGGTGAGGGTGAGTGTTAGGGAGCGGGTAAGGCTTAGGTTTAGGGTGAGGGTTAATGTGACCGTGATGGTTAGGGTGAGCGTGAGGGTTTGGTTTAGGATTTGGGTGAGGGTTAGTGTTAGGGTTAGGGTTAGGGTGAGTTTGAGGGTTAGCATTAGGGTTATGGTGAGGGTTAGGTTTAGGGTGAGGTTTAGGGTTAAGTTTGGGTTAAGGTAAGGGTTAGGTATATGGTTAGGTTTAGGGTGAGTGTTCTACTTAGGGTGAGTGTTCGGGTGAGGGTTCGGGTAAAGGTGAGTGTTAGGGTGTGGTTGAGGGTTAGTGTTAGGGTTAAGGTTAGATTGACGGTGAGGGTTGCGGTTGGGTTAGGGTTAGAGTTAGGGTGAGGTTTAGGGTTAATATTAGGGTTATGGTGAGGTTTAGGGTTAGGGTTAGGGTTAGGGTGCGTGTTCAGCTTAGGTTGAACGTGAGGGTCAGGGTGAGGGTTTCGGTGAGGGTGAGGGTTAGTGTGTGGTTGAGGGTTAGGGTTAGTGTTAGCTTTAGGGTGACGCTGAGTGTTTTTGTTGGGTTAAGGTTAGGGTTAGCATGAGGTTTAAGGTTAGGGTTAGGGTGACGGTGAGGGTGAGGGTTAGGTTTAGGATTAGAGTTAATGTGAGGGTTAGGGTTAGGGTTTGGGTTAGGGTGAGGGTAAGGTTTAGGGTGAGGATTAGGTTTAGGGTGAGGGTGAGGGTTAGGGTTAGGGTAATGGTTAGGGTGAGGCATAGGGTGAGGGTTGGGGTTAGGGTTATGGTTAGGGTGATTTTTAGGGTTAAGATTAAGGTTAGGATGAGAGTTAGGTTCAGGGTGAGTATTAGGGATAGGGTGAGGGTTAGGGTTAAGGTGAGGTTTAGGTTTTAGGGTTAGGGTTCAGGTGATGACTAGGTTGAGGGTGAGGGTTAGCGTTAGGGTTAAGGATACGGAAAGGATTAAGATTAGGCTTAGGGTTAGCGTGAGGTTTAGGCTGAGGTGTAGGTTTAGGGTTAGTTTGAGGGTTAGGTTTAGTGTGAGGGTTAGGGTTAGGGTTAATGTTAGGGTGAGGGTTAGGCTTAGAGTTAAGGTTAGGGTTAAGATTGTTGTTAGGTTTACTGTGAGGTTGAGGGTGAGGAAGAGGGTAAGGGTGAGGTTTAGGGTTAGGGTTAGGTTTAGGGTGAGGGAGAGTGAGGATTAGGGTTAGGATTATTATTAGGATTAGTGTTAGGCTGAGGTTGAGGGTGAGGGGGAAGGGGAGGGTTAGGATTAGGGTTATGTTTAGGGTTAGGATGAGGGTTAGGGTTAGGGTTAGGGTTATTTTTAGGGTTAGGGTGAGGGGGAGGGGGAGGGGGAGGGGGAGTGTGAGTTTTAGTGTTAGTTTTAGAGTGAAGGTGAGAGTGAGGTTTAGGGGTAGGATAAGGATTAGGGTTAGGGTTAGGCTAAGGGCGAGGGTGAGGGGGAGGGGGAGGGGGAGTGTTAGGGTTAGGGTTAGGGTTAGGAAGACGGCGAGGGTTAGAGTTAGTGTGAGTGTTAGGTTTAGGGTTAGGGTTAGGTTTAGGGTGAGGGTTAGGGTTACGATTAGTTTGAGCGTTAGGGTGAAGGTGAAGGTGAGGCTGAGTGTGAGGGTTAGTTAGTGTGACGGTTAGGTTTAGGGTGAGGGCTAGTGCTATGTTCAGGGTTATGGTTAGAGTTAGGGATAGGGTGAGGGTGAGGGTGATGGTGAGGGAGAGAGTTAGTGTGAGGGTGGGGGTGAGGTTTAGGATTAGTTAGGGTTAGGGTTAGGCTGAGGTTGAGGGTGAGGGTTATGTTAAGTGTTAGGTTTTGGGTTAGATTGAGGGTTAGGGTTAGTGTCAGGTTTAGGGTGAGGGTGAGGGTTAGGGTTAGCGTGAGGTTTAGGGTTAGGGTTAGTGTCATTGTTAGGGTGAGGGTGAGGGTAAGGGTTAGGGTGAGGATTAGGGTGGAGGTGAGGGTTAGTGTTAGGGATAGGGTGATGTTTAGGGTAAGGGTGAGGTTTAGGTTTAGTGTGAGGTTTAGGTTTAGGGTTAGGGTTAGTGTGAGGGTGAGGTTTATGTTTAGGGTTAGGGTGAGGGTTAGAGTTAGGGTTTGGGTAAGGTGAGGTTTAGGCTTAGGATTAGGGTTACAGTTAGGATTAGCGTTAGCTTTAGGGTGAGGGTGAGGGTGAGGGTGAGGATTAGGGTTAGGTTTCGTTTTAGGGTGAGCCTGAGTGTGAGGGTTAGGGTTAGGGTTAGGGTTAGGTTGAGGGTGAGGGTGAGGGTGAGGGTTAGGGTTAGGGTTAGGTATAGGGTTAGGGTGAGGGTGAGGGTGAGGGTAGGGTTAGGGTTAGGCTGAAGCAGAGGGTGAGGGTGAGGGTTAGGGTCAGGTTTAGAGTGAGGGTGACCGTGAGGGTGAGCGTGAAGGTTAGGTTTATGGTTATGTTGAGGCTTAGGTTGAGGATAAGGTTTAGGTTGAGGGTGAGGGTTAGGGTGAGCGTTTTGGTTAGGGTTATGGTTAGGTTTAGGGTAAGGACTAGTGTGAGGGTGGGGGTTAGAGTGAGGGTGAGTGTGAAGGTGAGGGTGAGTGTTAGGGTATATATGAAACTTAGGGTTAGGCTGAGGGTTAGCGTGACGGTGAGTGTTAGGGTGAGGGTGAGGGTTAGGGTTAGGATTAGGATTAGGGTGTGTGTTAGGGCTAAGTTTAGGGTTAGGATGAGGGTTAAGGTGAGGGGTAATGTTATGGTTAGCGTGAGAGTTAGGGTTAGTGTGAGAGTTATGGTTAGGTTTAGAGTTAGAGATAGGGTGAGGTTTAGGGAGTGGTTTAGTATGAGGGTTAATGTTAAGGTTAGGTTGAGGGTTAGGGTGATGTTGAAGGTTAAGGTTAGGGTTAGAGTGAGGGTTAGGGTGAGGGTAAGGGTTAGGGTGAAGTTTAGGGCGAGGGAGAGGGTTAAAGTTAGTATTAGGGTATGGGGTAGTGTGAGGGGTAGGTTTAGCATGAGGGTTATGGTTATGGTTAGGGTTAGGTTGAGGGTGAGGGTGAGGGTTCTGATTAGGATTAGGTGTAGGTTTAGGGTTAGGCTGATGGTGAGGGTGAGTTTGAGGGTGAGGTTTAGGGTTAGGGTTAGGGTGAGGGCTACTGTGAGGGTAAGGGTTAGGGTGAGGGTGAGCGTGAGGGTGAGGTTTTGGGTTAGGTAAAGTTTAGGGTTAGGGTTAGGGTGCTGATTAGTTTGAGGTTGAGGGTTACAGTGAGGGTTAGGGTCACGGTGAGGGTTAGGGGAAGGGTTAGATTTAGGGTTACGGTTAGGGTGATGTTGAGGGTGAGGGTGAGTGTTAGTTTGAGGGTGAGGGTTCAGATGAGGGTGAGGGCTAGGGTGAGGGTGAGAGTTAGAATTATGGTTAGGTTGAAGGTTAGGGTTAAGGTTAGGGTGAGTGTTAGGTTGAAGGGTAGGGTTAGGGTTAGGGTAAGTGTTAGGTTTAGTCTGAGGGTTAGGTTGACGGTAAGGGTTAGCGTAAGGGTTAGGGTGAGGGTTAGGTTTAGGGTTAGGTTTAGGGTGAGTGTTCAGCTTAAGGTGAGGGTGAGGGTGAGTGTGAGGGTTTGGGTGAGTGTGAGGTTTAGGGTGTGTTTGAGGGTTAGTTTTAGGGTAAGGGTTAGGTTGATCTTGGGGTTGGGTTAGGGTTAGAGTTAGGCTGGTTTAGGGTTAGTGTTAGGGTGAGGGTGAGGGTTAGGGTGTGGTTGAGGGTTAGGGTTAGGGTGAGGGTTAGGCTGATGCTGAGGGTTTTGGTTGGGTTAGGTTTAGAGTTAGGGTGAGGGTTAGGGTTGGGTTAGGGTGAGTGTTAGGGTGAGGGTGAGGGTTAGGTTTAGGATTAGGGTTAGGGTTACTGTTAGACTGAGGGTGATGGTGAGTGTGAGGGTTAGCGTGTGTTTGAGGGTTAGTGTTAGGGTTAGGGTTAGGTTGACGGTGAGGGTTAGGTTTAGGGTTAGGGTTAGGATTAGGATGAGGTTTAGGATTAGGGTAAGGGTTAGGGTGAGGTTTAGGGGGAGGGGGAGGGTTAGGGTGAGAGTAAGGGTTAGAGTGAGTGTTAGGGTGAGGTTGAGGGTTAGGGTGAGTGTTAGGGATAGGGTGAGGATTAGGTTCAGTGTTAGGGTTGGAATGAGGGTGAGGGTTAGGGTTAGGGTTAGGGTTAGTGTTAGGAAGATGGTTAGGGTGAGGGGTAGGGTGAGGGGTAAGGTGAGTGTTAGGGTTAGTGTGAGGGTTAGGGTTAGGGTCAGGATTAATGTTAGTGTTAGTGTAAGGGTTAGGTTTAGGGTTAGGGATAGGGTGAGGCTGAGGGTGAGGGTAGAGGGTGAGGGTTAGGGTGAGGGTGAGGGTGAAGGTTAGGTTTAGGATTAGAGTTTATTTGAGGGTCAGCGTGATGGTTAGGGTTAGGGTTAGGGTGAAGGTTAGTGTGAGTGTTAGGTTTAGGTTTAGGATTAGGGTTAGGTTGAGGTTTAGGGTGAGGCGTATATTGAGGGTTAGTGTTAGGGTTAAGGTTAGGATGAGTTTTAGGGTCAGGGCGAGTGTTAGGATTAGGGTGAGTGCTAGGGATAGGGAGAGGATAAAGGTTCGGGTTAGGATTAGGGTGAGGGTTAGGCTGAGGGGTAGGTTTAGGGTTAGGTTGAGAGTTAGGTTTAATGTGAGGGTAAGTGTTAGGGTTAGTGTTAGGGTGAGGGTTAGGCTTAGGGTTAAGGTTATTGTTAGGGTTAGGGTGAGGGTGATTGTGAGGTTTAGGTATAGGGTTAGATTTAAGGTGAGAGTGAGAGTGAGGGTTAGGGTTTGTATTAGGATTAGGGTTGAGGGTTAGGGTTTGGGTTAGGGTGAGGGTGAGGGATCGGGTGAGGGCTAAGGTTCGGGTTAGCATTAGGGTTATGATGAGGGTGAGGGTGAGGGTTAGCATTAGGGTTAGGGTGAGTTTTAGGGTGATGGTGATGGTTAGGCTGAGGGTGAGTGTTAGGGTTAGGGTTACGGTGAGGGTGAGGGTGAGAGTGAGGGTTAGTGTGAGGTTTAGGATTAGGGTTAAAGTTATGGTTAGGGTGAGGATAAGGGTTAGGGTGATTGTTAGGGTGAGGGTTAGGTTTAGTGTGAGGGTTAGTGTGAGGGTGATGTTTTGGGGGTAGTGTGAGGGTGAGGGTTTGGGGGAGGGTGAGAGTTAGGGTGAGGGTGAGGGTTAGGGTTAGGTTAGGGTTAGGATGAGGTTGAGGGTGAGTTTGAGGTTTAGAGTTAGGGTTAGGGTAATTGTTAGTGTATGTGGGAGGGTTAGGGTGAGGGTGAGGGTAAGGGATTGGGTGAGAGTTAAGGTGAGGGTGAGGGTTAGGGCTAGGCTTAGGGTAAGGGTGAGGGTTAGGGTATTGTTTAGGGTGACGGTGAGGGCTCGGGTGAGGTTGAAGCATAGGGTGTGGGTGAGGGTTAGGGTTTTGGTGAGGGTTAGGGTGACAGTGAATGTTTGGGTTAGGGTTAGGGTTAGGGTGAGGGTTAGGGTTAGGGTGAGGGTTAGGGTGAGGTGAGGTTTAGCCTTAGCATTAGGGTTAGAGTGATGGTAGGGTTAGGTTTAGAGTGAGGGTTATGGTGAGAGTGAGGGTTAGTGTGAGGTTTAGGATTAGGGTTAAAGTTATGGTTAAGGTGAGGATAAGGGTTAGGGTGAGTGTTAGGGTGAGGGTTAGGTTTAGTGTGAGGGTTAGTGTGAGGGTGATGTTTTGGGGGTAGTGTGAGGGTGAGGGTTAGGGGGAGGGTGAGAGTTAGGCTGAGGGTGAGGGTTAGGGTTAGGTTAGGGTTAGGATGAGGTTGAGGGTGAGTTTGAGGTTTAGAGTTAGGGTTAGGGTAATTGTTAGTGTATGTGGGAGGGTTAGGGTGAGGGTGAGGGTAAGGGCTAGGCTTAGGGTGAGGGTGAGGGTTAGGGTATTGTTTAGGGTGACGGTGAGGGCTCGGGTGAGGTTGAAGCATAGGGTGTGGGTGAGGGTTAGGGTTAGGGTGACGGTTAGGGTGAGGTGAGGTTTAGCCTTAGCATTAGGGTTAGAGTGATGGTAGGGTTAGGTTTAGAGTGAGGGTTATGGTGAGAGTGAGGGTTAGGGTTAGGGTGAGGGTAAGAGTTAGGGTTAGGTTTAGGGTGAGGGTTAGGGGTAGGGGTAGGGTGAGGGTAAGTATTAGTGTTAGGGTTAGGGTGAGGGTTAGGGTGAGGATTATGGTGAGGGATAAGTTTAGGGTTAGGTGTAGTGTTAGGGTTAGTGTTAGGGTGAGGGAGGGTGATAGTCTTAGTTAGATAAGGGTTATGGTAAGGCTTAGGTTTAGGGTTGGGGTTAGGGTGTGGGTTAGGCTGAGGGATAGGGTTAGGTTTAATGTGAAGGGATAGGGTGAAGGTGAGGGTTAGGGTTAGGGTTAGGGTGAGGGTTAACGTGAGGGTGAGTGTAGGGTTAGGTTTAGGCTGAGGGTTAGGGTGAAGTTGAGGGTTAGAGTGAGGGTGAGTTTTAGGGTTAGGGTAAGAATGAGGATTAGGGTGACGGTTTGGTTTAGGGTTAGGGTGAGGAGCAGGGATAGGGTTAGGGTGAGTGTTAGGTTTAGTGTGAGGATTAAGATTGGAGTTTAGTTTAGGGTTAGGGTGACGATAAGGTTTAGGGTGAGGGTTAGGGTGAGGTTGAGTGTTAGGGTTAGCGTTTGGGTTACAGTAACGGTTTTGGTAAGGTTAAGGGTTAGGGTTAGGGTTAGGGTGAGGTTGAGGGATAGGGTGAGGGTTAGGGTTAGGGTTAGCATTAGGGGTAGGGTGAGGGTGAGGGTTAGTGTTAGGGTTAGGGTGAGGGCTAGGGTGAGGGTTAGGCTTAGGGTTAGGGTTAGGTTTTGGCTTAGGTTGAGGGTGAGAGTGAGTGTTAGGGTTAGGTTTAGGGTGAGGGTTAGGGTCAAGGTGAAGGTTAGGATTAGGGTTAGTTTAGGGTTAGGTTTAGGGTGAGGGTGAGGTTGAGGATGAGGGTTAATGTGAGGGTAAGGATTAGGGTTAAAGTTAGGGTTAGTGTGAGGATAAGGGTTAGTTTGAGGTTTATGGTGCGCTTGAGGGTTAAGTTTACCGTTAGGATCAGGGTGAGTGTTAGGGTGAGGATTAGGGTTAGGGTTAAGTTGACGTTGAGGTTTAGGTTGTGGGTTAGGGTTAGTGCGAGGGTTAGGGTGAGGGTGAGGTTGAGGGTGAGGGTGAGGGTTAGATTTAGGATTAGGATTAGGGTTAGGTTTAGGGTTAGGCTTAGGGTGAGGGTGAGGGTGAGGGTCATGGTTAGTGTTAGGGTTAGGGTTAGGGTGAGGGGAGGGTGAGAGTTTTCATTAGATAAGGGTTATGGTAAGGAATTTGGTTAGTGTTAGTGTTAGGGTGCGGGTTAGGCTGAGGGATATGTTTAGGTTTAGGGTGATGGATAGGGTCATGGTTAGGGATAGGGTTAGGGTGAAGGTGAGGGTGAGGGTGAGTGTTAGGGATAGGTTTAGTTTGAGGGTTAGGGTGACAGTGCGGGTTAGAGTGAGGGTGAGGTTTAGGGTTAGAGTGAATATTCGGGTGAGGGTTAGGGATAGGATTAGGGTGAGGAGCATGGTTAGGGTTAGGGTGAGGGTTAGGGTTAGTGTGAGCGTTAGGATTAGGGTTAAGGAAAGGGTTAGGTGAGGGTAACGGTCTGGGTGAGGGTTAGGGTGAGGTTGAGTGTTAGGGTTAGCGTTTTGGTTACCTTAACGATTAGGTTGAGGGTTAGGCTGATTGTTAAGGTTAGGGTTAGGTGAGGGTAACGGTCAGGGTGAGGGTTAGGGTGAGGGTGAGTGTTAGGGTTAGCGTTATGGTTACCTTAACGATTAGGTTCAGGGTTAGGCTGATGGTTAGGGTTAGGGTTAGGGTGAGGTTTAGGGTTTCAGTTAGGGTGAGGGTGAGGGATAGGGTGAGGGTTAGGGTTAGGGTTAGCATTAGGGTTAGATTGAGGGTGAGGGTTAGGTTAGGATTAGGGTGAGGACTAGCATTAAGGTGAGGGATAGGTTTATGGTTAGGTTTAAGGTTAGGGTGATGTTGAGGGTGAGTGTTAGGTTTAGGGTTAGGATGAGGGTTAGGGTGACAAAGATGTTTAGGGTGAGGGTGAGGGATAGGGTTAGGGTGAGGGTGAGGGTGAGTTTGAGGGTTAGGTTTAGTGTGAGATTTACGATTAGGGTTCAATTTAGGGTTAGGTTGAGGATAAGGGTTATGGTGAGTATTAGGTTGCGGGTGAGGGTTAAGTTTACAGTTAGGATCAGGGTGAGGGTTAGGGTGAGTTTTAGGGTGAGAGTTAGTGTTAGCTTTAGGGTTACAGTGATGCTGAGGAATAGGATTAGGGTTAGGGTGAGGGTAAGTGTAAGGTTTAGGGTTATGGTGAGGGTTAGGTTTAGGGTGAGGGTTATGGTGAGGGTGAGTGTTGGGTTGAGGGTTAGGGTGAGTTTGTGGGTGAGTGTGAGGGTTAGAGTTAGAGTTAGGGTGATCGTTAGTGTTAGTGGGAGGGTTAGGGTGAGGGTTAGGTTTAGGATGAAGCTGATGGTAAGGGTTAGGGTGAGGGTTAGGGTGAGAGTTAGGTTTAGGGTTAGAGTTAGGGTTAGGTTGAGTTTGAGGGTTAGGGTTAGGGTTATGGTTAGGACGAGGGTTAGGGTTAGGATGATGTTTATTGTTAGGTTTAGGTTTAGGGTGAGGGTGAGGGTGAGGGTTAGATTTAGTATTAGGTTAGTGTTAGGGTTAGGCTTAAAATGAGGGCTAGGGTGAGGGTGAGGGTTAGGGATAGTGTTAGGGTTAGGGTTAGGATGAGTGTAGGGTTAGATTTTCCGTTAGATAAGGGCTATGGTAAGGGTTAGGTTTAGATTAAGGGTTAGTGTAAGGGTTAGGCTGAAGGATAGGGTTAGGGTTAGGGTGAGGGGTAGGGTGAGGGCAAGGGTTAGGGTTAGTGTGAGGGTAAGAGTTAGGCTGAGGTTCAGGGTGAGGGTTAGCTTTAGGTTTAGGGTGAGGGTAAGGATTATTTGGAGGTTTAGGGTGAGGGTTAGGTTAATGGTTATGGTGAGGGATAGGGTTAGGTTTAGGGTGAGAGTAAGGTTTAGTTTGAGGATTAGAGTGAGTGTTGGTGTGAGGGTTAGGGTCAAGTTTAGTGTTAGAGTTAGTGTTAGGGTGAGGGTTAGGGTTAGGGTTAGGGTGAGGGTTCGGATGAAGGTTAGGTTGAGGTGTAGGGTTAGGGTTAGGGTGAGGGTTAGGGTTAGTGTGAGGGTTATGGTTAGGGTTAGGGTGAGTGTAAGGCTTAGGGTAAAGGTTAGGGTGTGAGTGAGTGTTAGGAGTAGCGTGAGAGTTAGGGCGAGGGTTAGGGTGTGATTGAGGGTAAGGATTATGTTGAGCGAAAGTGTGAGGGTGAAGGTTATGGTTAGGGTTATGGTTAGGATTAGGTGAGGGTGAAGGTGAAGGTTAGGGTTAGGCTGAGGGTTAGGGTTAGGGTTAGCGTGAGGGAGAGGGTGAGGGTGAGGGTTAGGGTTATGTTTAGGGTTCGGGTGATGGGATGGCGAGAGTTTCCGTTAGGTAATGGTTAGGGTTAGGGTGAGGGTGAGGATTAGGGTGAGGGTGAGGTTTTGGGTGAGGGTTAAAGTTAGGGTGAGGGTTAGGGTTACGTTTAGTTTTAGGGTGATGTTTAGGCTGAGGGTGAGGGTTAGAGTGAAGGTGAGGATTCGGGTGAGAGTGAGGGCTAGGCTGTGGGTGAGTGTTAGGGTTAGGATGAGGGTTAGGTTGACGGTGATGGTTAGGGTGAGGGTTAGGTTTAGGGGTAGGTTTAGGTTTAGGGTGTGGGTTAGGCTTAGGGATAAGTTTAGGGTGAGGTTTAGGGTGAAGGGTAGAGTTAGGGTTACGGGAGGGTTTGGTTTAGTGTGAGGCGTAGAGTGAGGGTTAGGGTTGAGATTAGGCTGAGGGTAAGGGTCAGGGTGAGGGTTAGGGTGAGTGTTAGGGTTAGGGTTTGGTTAAGTTTGAGGGTTAGGGTTAGAGTTAGTGTTAGGTTTAGGGCGAGGGTTAGGGTTAGGGTGAGTTTTAGCGTTAGGTTTAGGGTTAGGGTGAGGCTGAGGGTGAGGGTGAGGGTTAAGGTTAGTGTTAGGGTTAGGGTTAGGCTGAGTGGAGGGTTAGTGTTTACGTTAGATAAGGGTTATGGAAAGGGTTAGGTTTAGAGTAAGGGTTAGGAAGAGGGCTATGCTGAGGGATATGGTCAGGGTTAGTGTGAGGGATAGGGTGAGGGTGAGGGTTAGGTTTAGGTTGAGGGTGAGGGTTAGGGTGAGGGTGAGTGTTAGGATTAGGTATAGGGTGAGGGTGAGGGTAACGGTGAGGGTGAGTGTTAGGATTAGGTATAGGTTGAGGGTGAGGGTGACAGTGAGGGTTAGAGTGAGGGTGAGAGTTAGGGTTCCGGGAATTGTTAGGTTGAGGGTTAGGCTGAGGGTGAGAGTTAGGGTTAGAGTTAGGGTCAGGGTGAGGGTTAGTGTTTAGGTTAGGGTGAAGGTGAGGGATAGGGTGAGGTTTAGGGTTAGCATTAGGGTTAGGGTTCGGGTTCGGTTTTAGGTGAGTGTTAGGGTGAGCGTTAGGGTGAGTGTGAGGGTTAGGGTTAGGATTAGGTTTAGGGTTAGGGTGAGGGTGAGGCTGAGGGTTAGGGTTAAGGTGAGGGTGAGGTTTAGGGTGATGGTGAGGGTTAGGGTGAGGATGAGGCTTAGGGTTATGGTGAGGGTGAGGGTGAGGTTGAGGGTTAGTTTGACGGTTAGGATTAGGGTTAAATTTAGGGTTAGGGTGAGGATAAGGGTTAGGGTGAGTGTTAGGGTGTGGGTGAGGCTTAAGGTTACCTTTAGGATCAGGGTGACCGTTAGGGTGAGGGTTAGGTTTGGGTTTAGGTTGAGCGTGAAGGTTAGGATTTGAGTTATGGTTAGTGCAAGGGTTAGTGCAAGGGTGAAATTTAGCATTAGGTTTAGGGTTAGGGTTAGGGATAGGATTAAATTTAATGTGTGGGGAAGGTGAGAGTGTCCGTTAGATAAGGGTTATGGTAAGGGTTAGGGTTACGGTTAGGTTTAGGGTGAGGGTTAGGCTAAGGCATAGTGTTAGGGTTAAGGTTAGCATTAGGTTTAGGGTGAGGATGACTGTTAGGATTAGAGTTACGGTTAGGGTGAGGGTGAGGGTGAGGGCTAGGTTTATGCTGAGGGTTAGGGTGACGGTGAGGGTTAGGGTGAGGGTGAGGGTTAGGGTGAGGGTGAGGGTGAGGTTTAGGTTTAGGGTGAGGGTTAGGGTGAGGGGAAGGGTTACGGTTAGTGTGAGGGTTAGGGTTAGTGTGAGGGTTAAGGTTAGGGTTAGGGTGAGGATAAGGTTTAGGGTGAGGGTTAGGGTGAGGGTGAGGGTTAGGGTTAGCGTTAGGTTTAGGGTGAGGGTTAGTATTAGGGTTAGGGTTATGGTTAGGATTAGGTTGAGGGTGAAGGTGAGGGACAGGGTTAGGTTTGAGGTGCGGGTTAGGGTTAGTGTTAGGTTGGGGTGAGAGTTAGGGTTGGGGTGAGGGTTAGCATTAGGTTTAAGGTTAAGGTGAGTTTGGCGGTGAGCGTTAAATTTAGGGTTAGGGTTTGGGTGAGTGTGAGGGTTAGGATTAGGAATAGGGTTAGGTTTAGGCTGAGGGTGAGGGTGAGGGTGATTGTTAGGGTTAATGTTACGTTAGGTTTAGGGTCAGGGTTCGGGCTTGGGTTAGTGTGAGGGTGAGGGATAGGGTGAGGTTTAGATTTAGCGTTAGCATTAGGGTTAAGGTGAGGGTTAGGGTTAGGGTTAGGGGGAGGGCTAGGGTGAGGGTGAGGGTTAGGTTTAGGGTGAGGGTTAGGGTAATGGTGAGCATTAGGGTGAGGGTAAGCGTTAGGGTTATGGTGAGGGTTAGGTTTAGGGTGAGGGTAAGGTTTAGGGTGAGGTTTAGGGTTAGGGTGAGGGTTAGGCTGAGGGACAGGGTGACGGTGAGGGTTAGGGTTAGTGTTAGGGTGAGGGTTATGGTGAGGGTTAGTGTTAGAGTTAGGTTTAGGGTGAGGTTTAGGGTGACGGTGAGCATTAGAGTGAGGGTGAGTGTTAGGGTTCCAGGAACAGTTTGGTTGAGGGTTAAGTAGAGGGTGAGATTTAGTGTTAGAGTTAGGCTTAGGGTGAGGGTTAGTGTTTGGGTTAGGCGAGGGTGAGGAATAGGGTGAGGGTTAGGGTTAGCATTAGGGTTAGGGTGAGGGTGATGGTTAGGGTTAGGGTTAGGGTGAGGGCTAGGGTGAGGGTGAGGGTTAGGTTTAGGGTTAGGTTTAGGGTTAGGGTGAGGGTGAGGGTGAGAGTTAGTGTTAGGGTGAGTGTGTAGTTTAGGGTGATGGTGGGGGTTAGAGTGAGGGTGAGGGTTATGGTTAGGTTAAGGGTGAGGGTGAGGGTGAGGTTTAGGATTAGGGTTAAACTTAGGGTTAGGGTGTGGATAAATGTTAGGGTGAGGGTTAGTGTGTGGGTGAGGGTTAAGTTTAATGTTAGGATCAGGGTGAGTGTTAGGGTGAGGGTTATGGTTAGGTTTCGGTTTAGGTTGAGGGTTGGGTTTAGGGTTAGTGTTAGGGCGAGAGTTAGGGTTAGGGTGAGGTTTAGCGGTAGGTTTAGGGTTAGGGTGAGGTTTTGGGTGAGGTTTAGATTTAGGATTAGGGTTAGGGTTAGGATTAGGCTTAGGCTTAGGGAGAGGGTGAGGGTGAGAGTGAGGGTGAGCGTTATTGTTAGAGTTAGTGATAACTTTAGGTTTAGGGTGAGGGGAGGGTGAGAATTTCCGTTACATAAGGGTTATGGTAAGGGTTAATGTTAGGGTTAGGTTTAGGGTGAGGGTTAGGCTGAGAGATAGGGTTAAGGATAGGGTTAGTGATAGGGTGAGGGTGAGGGTTATGGTTAGGTTTAGGGTGAGGGCTAGGGTGAGGGTGAGTGTTAGGTTTAGGGTTAGATTGAGGGTTAGGGTGACAGAGAGGGTTAGAGTAAGTGTGAGGTTTAGGGTTAGGGTTATGGTGAGGATTAGGGTGAGGGTTAGGGTTAGGTTTAGGTTTGGGGTTCGGGTTCGGGTGAGGGTAAGGGCTAGGGTGAGGTTTAGGGTGATGGTCAGGGTTAGGGTTAGCATTAGATTTAGGGTGAGTGTGAGGGTTAGGGTTAGGGTAAGTGTGAGGGTGAGGTTTAGTATTAGGGTTTGGGTTCAGGTGAGGGATAGGGTTAGGGTTAGTGTGAGGGTTAGGTTTAGTGTGTGGGTTAAGTTTAGGGTTAGTTTTAGGCTGAGGGTGAGGGTGTGGGTGAGGGTTAGAGTGAGGGTTAGGGACAGGTTTTGGGTTAGTGTGAGGGTTAGGGTGAGTTTAAGGGTTAGGGTTATGGTGACGGTGAGGGTTATTGTGAGGGTTAGTGTTAGGGTTAGGCTGAGGTTGAGGGTTAGGCTGAGGCTTGGGTTTAGTGTACGTATTAGGAATAGGGTGAGGGCTAGGTGAGAGTGCGGGTTAGGGTGAGGGTGAGGGTGAGAGTGATTATTTCGGTTAGGTATGGGTCTGGCTTAGGGCTAGGGTGAGGATTAGGGTGAGGGTAAGGGTTACGTGAGCGTTAGGTTTAGGGTGAGGAAGGGATAGGGTTTGGGTGAGGTTTAGGGTTAGGTTGATGTTAAGGGTGAGGGTGAGGGTTAGGGTAAGTGTGAGGTTTCGGGTGAGATTGAGGCGTAAGGTGTGGTTGAGGGTTAGGGTTAGGGTTAGGGTTAGTCTGACAGTGATGGTTTGGGCTAGGGTTATTGTTAGGGTTAAAGTTAGGGTGAGGGTTATGGTGAGGGTTAGGGTTAGGGTTAGAATGAGGGTTAGGTTTCGTGTGAGGGTTATGGTTATTGTTAGATTGAGGTTTAGGGTGAAGGTAAGGGTTAGGGTGAAGGTTAGGTTGAGAATGAAGGTAGGAGTAGCTTGAGTGTTAGGGTGAGGGTTCGGGTGAGGGTGAGGGTTAGGTTTAGGATTAGGGTTAGGTTGAGGGAAAGGGTTAGAGTGAGGGATAGGTTGAGTGTGAGGATTAGGGTGAGGGTTAAGGTTAGGGTTAGGTGAGCGTGGGGGTGAAGGTTAGGGTTAGGCTGAGGGTTATAGTTAGGGTTAGGGTGAGGGTTAGCGTTAGGGTAAGGGTTAGGGTGAGATTGAGGGTTAGGGTTAGGGTTAGGGTTAGGGTGAGGGGATGATGAGAGTTTCCGTTTTTTAAGGGTTAGGGTTGGGTTAGGGTGAGGGTGAGGTTTCAGGTGAGGGTGAGGGTTAGGGTGTGGGTGAGGGTTAGTGTGAGGGTGAGGGTGAGGGTGAGGTTTAGAATTAGATTTAGGCTGAGGCTTAGGGTGAGTGTTATGGTTAGTGTGAGGGTTATGGTTAGGGTTAGGGTGAGGGTAAGGTTTAGGGTGAGGGTTAGGGTGATGGTGAGCGTTAGGGTTAGCATTAGGGTTAGGGTGAGGCTGAGGGTTAGGGTCGGGGTTAGTGTTAGGGGGAGGTTTAGGGTGAGGGTGAGCGTTAGGGTTAGGGTGAGGGTTAGGGTGATGGTGAGCATTAGGGTTAGGGTGAGCATTAGGGTTAGGGTGAGGGTGAGGGTTAGGTTTAGGGTGAGGCTTAGGTTTAGGGTGAGGGTAAGGGTTAGGGTGAGGGTTAAGGTGAGGGTGAGGGTTAAGGTTAGCACTAGGGTTATGGTGAGGGTGAGGTTTAGGGTTAAGATGAGGGTTAGGCTGAGGGCTAGGGTTAGGGTTAGAGTGAGGGATAGGGTGAGGATGAGGGTTTTGGTTAGGTTTAGGCTGAGGGTTAGGGTGAGGGTGAGTTTTCGAGTTAGGTTTAGGGTGAGGGTTAGGGTTACTGTGAGCGTTAGAATGAGGGTGAATGTTAGTGTTCCGGGAACGGTTAGGTTGAGGGTTAGGTTTAGGGTGAGAGTTAGGGTTAGGTTTAGGTCTAGAATGAGGGTTAGTGTTTGGTGAGGGTGAGGGATAGGGTGAGTGTTAGGGTTAGCATTAGGGTTATAGTGAGGGTGATGGTTAGGATTAGGTTTAGGTTGAGGGCTAGGGTGAGGGTGAGGATTAGGGTTAGGGTTAGGTTTAGGTTTAGGTTTAGGGTGAGGGTGTGGGTGAGGGTTAGGGTTAGGGTGTGTGTGAAATTTAGGGTGAAGCTGATGGTTAGGGTGAGGGTGTAGTTTAGGGTGAGGTGAGGGTTAATTTGAAGGTTAGGATGAAAGTGAGGTTTGTTCTAGCGTTAGGGTTAGGGTGAGGTTTAGGGAGAGGTTGAGGGTTAAGTTTAGAGTCAGGGTTAGGGTGAGGTTAAGGCTTAGGGTGAGGGATAGGGTGAGGGTGATGGATAACATTAGGCTGAGGGTGAGGGTGAGGGTGTGGATTAGGTTTAGAGTGAGGGTTAGAGTTAGGCTTAGGGTTAGGGTTAGGGTTATGTTTAGGGTGAACGTTTGGGTGAGGTTTAGGGTTAGTGTGTGCGTTAGGGTTAGGGTAAGGATTAGGCTGAGGGTGAGGGTGAGAGTTACGTTTCTGGTTAGGGTTAGGGTTAGGGTTAGGTTGAGGGTGAAGCGTAAGGTGAAGGTTAAGAATAGGGTTAGGTTAAGGGTTAGCGGAGGGTTAGGGTTAGGTTTAGGTTGAGGTTTAGGGTTAGGGTTACGGTTAGGGTGAGTGTGAGCGTGAGGGTTAGGGTGAGGTTTTGGGTTAGGGTTAGGGTGAGTGTTAGGGTGAGGGTGAGGTTTAGGTTTAGTGTGACTGTTAGGGTTAGGGTGAGGGTGATGATTAGGTTTAGGGTTAAGGCTAGGGTTAGGGTGATGATTAGGGTGAGGGTGATGGGTAGGGTGTGGGTGAGGGTTAGGTTTAGTTTGAGGGTTATGATAATTGTTAGGGTTAGGGTTAGGATGAGGTTTAATGTGACGTTGAGGTTTAGGGTTAGGGTTAGGTTTTGGGAGAGGGTAAGGATTAGGGTGAGGGTTAGGGTGAGATAAGGGTTAGGGTTAGCATTAGGGTTAGGGTGAGTGTTAGGGTGAGGTTGAGGGTTAAAGTTAGGGTTAGGATAACGGTGAGGGTGAGGGTTGGGTATAGGGTTAAGAGGTTTAGTGTTAGGGTGAGGGTAAGGGTGAGTGTTAGGTTTAGGGTGAGGGTGGGGTTAAGAGTGAGGATTACAGTTAGGATTATAGTTTGGGTTAAGGGTAGGCTGAGTTTTGGGTAACAGTGAAGGTGAGGGTGAGGGTTATGGTTAGGGTGATTGTTTGGGTTAGTGTGAGGGTTAGGGTGAGGACGAGGGTAAGCGTTAGGGTGAGGGTGAGTGTTAGGGTCAGGGTTAGGGTGAGTGTGAGGGTTAGGGTGAGGGTAGGGTTAGGTTTAGGTTTAGGGTGATGATTAGGCTGAGGGTTAGAGTTAGGGTTAGGGTTATGGTGAGGGTTAGGGTGAGTGTGAGGGTTAGGGTTAGGGTGAGGTTTAGGGTTAGAGTTAGGGTTGCGGTGAGGGCTAATGTGAGGGTGAGGTTTAGGGTTAGGGTGAGGTTTAGGGTGAAGGTTAGGGTAGCTGGTAGGGTAAGGATTCGGGTGATGGTTAGGTTTAGAGTGAGGCTTACAGTTAGCGTTAGGGTTAGGGTTAGCATGAGAGTAAGTGTTAGGGTGAGGTTTAGGGTGTGAGTGAGGGTTACGGTGAGAGGAAGGGTTAGGCTTAGGGTTAGGATGAGTGTTCGGTTATTTTTACGGTTAGGGTTAGGGTTAGGGTGAGGGTTAGAATTAGGGTAAGGTTTAGGGTGAAGGTGAGGGTGAGTGTGAGGATTCGGGTTACGGTTAAGTTTAGGGTGAGGGTGACGGTGAGGGATAGGTTGATGATTAGGGTTAAGGTTAGATTTAGGCTCAGGGTGATGGTGAGGGTGAGGGTGAGGATTAGGATTAAGCTTAGCTTTAGGGTAAGGGTGAGGGTTAGGGTTAGTATTAGGGTGAAGGTTAGGATGAGTGTGAGGGATAGGGTTTGTGTTAAGGTTTGGGTGAGGGTGAGGGTCAGGGTTAGGGTTACGGTTAGGGTGAGGGTAAATGTGAGGGTTAGGTTAAGATTAGGGTTAGGGTTAGGGTAAGGATTAGGATTAGGATGAGGATGAGGGTGAGTGTTATGTTTAGGGTGAGGGTTAGTTTTAGGGTTAGGGTGAGGGTTAGTGTGAGTGTGATGTTTAGGGTGAGGATGAGTGCTCGGTTGAGGGTTAGGGTTAGGGTGTGGTTGAGGCTTAGGGTTAGGGTGAGGCTAAGGGTGAGGGTTAGTATGAGGGTTAGGGTTAGGGTTAGTGTTAGGGTGAAGGTGAGGGTTAGGGTTACATTTAGGGTGAGGGTAAGGGTTAGGGTGAGGCTTAGGTTGATGGTTAGTTTTAAGGTTAGAATGAGGGTTAGGGTGATGAGTAGGGTTAGGGTTAGAATGAACATTAGGGTTAGGGTGAGGGTTAGGGTGAGGGTTAGGGTTAAGGTTAGGGTTAGGTTTAGGTCAGGTTGAGGGTTAAGTTTAAGGTTAGGGTGAGGGTCAGATTTAGGTTGAGGTTTAGGGTGATTGTGCGGGTTAGGATTTGGGAAAGGCTAAGTGTTAGGGTGACAGTTATGGAGAGGGTGAGGTTTAGGATTAGCATTAGTGTTAGCGAGAGGGTAGGGTTAGGGTTAGCGTGAGGGTTAGGGTGAGTGTTAGTGTTAGGGTTAGGGTGAGGGTTAGGGTGAGGGTTAGGGTTAGGGTTAGGGTGAGGTGTAGGGTGAGGTTTAGTGTTAAAGTTATTGTTAGGGTTAGTTTTCGGGTTAGGGTGAGGTTGGGATTGAGTTTTAGGTTTAGGGTTATTGTAAGGGTTAGTTTTAGGTTAAGCATTAGGGTTAGTGTTAGGGTGAGGGAGAAAATTAGGTTGAGTGTGTGGGTGAGGGTGTGGGTGAGGTTTAGGGTTAGAGTGAGGGTTAGGTTGAGGGTTAGTGTGATGGTAAGGGTTATTGTGAGTGTTAGCGTTAGGGTTAGGATGAGGTTGAGGGTGAGGGTGAGGGTGAGGGTTAGGGTTAGTTTTAGGGTTAGGGTTAGAATGAGGGCTAGGATGAGGGTGTGGGTTAGGGTGAGAGTGAGGGTGAGGGTGAGGATTTCGGTTAGGTAAGGTTTAGGGATAGGATTAGGGTGAGGATTAGGCTGAGAGTGAGGTTTAGGGTGAGGCTGAGGGTTAGGGTGAGGGTGAGTGTTCGGGTGAGGATGAGGCTAAGGGTGTGGGTGAGGGTTAGGGTTAGGTTGAGGGTTAGTGTTACGGTGAGGGTTATGGTGAGGGTGAAGTTTAGGGTTAGCGTGAGGATTAAGGATAGAGTGAGATTTAGAATTATGATGAGGGTTAGGCTTAGGGTGAGGGTGAGAGTGAGGGTTAGGTTAGGGTGAGGGTTCTTGTGAAGCTTGGGGGTTAGGGTGTGTGTGAGGGCTAGGGTTAGAGTGAGGGATAGGGGAACTGTGACGTTAAGGGTGAGTGTGAGTGTGAGGTTGAGGGTTAGGGTTAAGGTTAACGTTTGGGAGAAGGTTTGGGTTAGGGTTAGCGTGAGGGTTAGGGTGAGGATTATGATTAGGGTGAGGGTTAATGTGAGGATTAGGATTAGGGTAGGCTTAGGGTGAGGGTAAGGATTATGGTGAGGTTTATGGTGAAGGTGAGGTTAGTGTTAGCGTTAGGGTTAGGGTGAGTTTTATGGTGAGGGTTAGTTTTAGAGTTAGGTTTAAAGTAAGGGTTAGGGTTAGGGATCGTTTACAGTTAGGGTGAGGATGAGGGTGAGTTTTAGGGTGAGGTTGACTGTTAGGTTTAGGTTTAGGGTGAGGTTTAGGGTGAAGGTGATGTTTAGGATGAGGGTGAGGGTTAGGGTGAAGGTTAGGGTTAGGTTGATGTTTAGGGTGAAGGTTAGGATGAGTGTGAGGGTTAGTGATAGTGTTAGGATTAGGGTTAGGGTGAGGGTGAGGGTTAGGCTTAGGGTTCGGTTTAGGGTGACGGTGAGGGTGAGGGTGAGGGTTAGGGTGAGGGTGAGGGTTAGGGTTAGGTTTAGGGTGAAGGTTAGGATGAATGTGAGGGTTAGTGATAGTGTTAGGATTAGGGTTAGGATGAGGGTGAGGGTTAGGCTTAGGGTTCGGTTTAGGGTTAGCTGAGGGTGAGGGTGAGGGTTAGGTTTAGGTTTACCATTAAGGTTAGCATTAGGCTTAGGATGAGTGTGAGGGTGAGGGTTATGTTTAGGGTTTAGGTTAGATTTAGGAATAGGGTGAGGGTTAGGGTGAGGGTGCTGTTTAGGGTGAGGATGAGGGTTTGGTTGAGAGCTTGCGTTAGGGTGTGGTTGAGGCTCAGGTTTAGGGTGAGGGTTAGGGTGAGGTTTAGGGTTAGGGTTAGGGTTAGGGTGAAGGTGAGGGTTAGGGTAACGTTTAGTGTGAGGGTAAGAGTTAGGGTGAGGCTTTGGTTGAGGGTTAGGTTTAGGGTTAGGATGAGGGTTAGGGTGAGGGGTAGGGTTATAGTTAGGATGAGCATTAGGGATAGGGTGAGGTTTAGGGTGAGGGTTAGGGTTAGGGTTATGGTTAGGTTGGGGTTGAGGGTAAGGGTTAGGGTTAGGGTTAGGGTGAGGTTAAGGGTTAGGGTTAGGGTTAGGCTGAGTGTGAGGTTTAAGATTTGGGAAAGGCTAAGTGTTAGGGTGAGGGTTATGTTGAGGCTGAGGTTTAGGGTTAGCATTAGCGTTAGGGTGAGGGTAGGGTTAAGGTTAGGGTGAGGGTTAGGGTGAGGATGAGGGTTAAGGATAGCGGGAGGGTAAGGGTTATGGTGATTGTTAGGATGAGAGTTAGGGTTTGGGTTAATGTTAGTTTTAGGTTAAGGGTTAGATTGAGGGTAGGATTGAGGTTTAGGGTTAGGGTTAGTGTGAGGGTTAAGTTTAGGTTTAGGGTTAGGGTTAGTGTTAGGGTGAGGGTTAGAGTGAGGGTGTGGGTGAGGGTGAGGGTGAGGGTTAGTATAAGAGCGTGGGTTAGGTTGAGGTTTTGTGTGACGGTAAGGGTTATTGTGAGTGTTAGGGTTAGGGTTAGGCTGAGGTTGAGGGTGAGGGTGAGGGTTAGCGTTAGAGTTAGGGTTAGGGTTAGGGTGTGGGCTAGGGTGAGGGTGAGGGTTAGGATTAGGCTTAGGGTTAGGGTGACGGTGAGGGTGAGGGTTATGGTTAGTGTTAGGGTGAGGGTTAGGGTTAGGGTGAAGGTTAGAATGAGGGTTAGGGTTAGGGTTAGGGTTAGGGTTAGAGTTAGGTTTAGGGTTAGGGTGAGGGTTAGGTTTAGGGTTAGGATTAGTATTTTGGTAAGACTTAGGCTGAGGGTGAGGGTGAGGGTAAGGGTTAGGGTGAGGGTTAGGGTTAGGATTATTGTTAGGTTTATTTTTAGGGTTAGCTTGAGGGTGAGATTGAGGTCTAGGTTTAGGGTTAGTGTGAGGGTTAGGTTTAGGGGTAGGTTTAGTGTTAGGGTGAGGTTGAGGGTTAGGGTGAGTGTGTGGGTGAGGTTGAGGGTGAGGGTTAGGGTTAGGGTGAGAGCTAGGTTGAGGGTGATGTTTATGGTGAGGGTTAGGGTGAGGGTGAGGATTTCATTTAGGTAAGGGTTAGGGATTGGATTAGGGTGTGGATTAAGCTGAGGTAGAGGGTTAGGATGAGGGTGAGGGTTACGGGTAGGGTTAGGGTTAGGGTGAGGTTTAGGGTTAGTGTTAGGGTGAGAATTATGGTTATGGTGATGTATAGGGTGAGGGTGAGGGTTAAGTTCATGGTGAGCGTTTGCTTGAGTGTGAGGTGTAGCGTGTGGGTGAGGGTTAGGGTTAGGCTGATGGTGAGGGTTAGGGTTACTGTGAGGGTTAGGGTTATGGTTAGGGTGAGGGTTAGAGTGAGGGTTAGGGTTAGGGTTAGGGTTAGAGTTTGGTTTAGGGTTAGGGTGACTGTTAGTTTTAGGGTTAGGATTAGTGTTTGGGTTAGGGTTAGGCTGAGGGTGAGGGTGAGGGTAAGGGTTAGGGTTAGGCTGAGGGTGAGGGTGAGGGTAAGGGTTAGGGTGAGGGTTAGGGTTAGGATTATTTTTAGGTTTATTTTTAGGGTTAGCTGAGGGTGAGATTGAGGTCTAGGGTTAGTGTTAGTGTGAGGGTTATGTTTAAGATTAGGTTTAGTGTTAAGGTGAGGTTGAGGGTTATGGTGAGGGTGTGGGTGAGGTTGAGGCTGAGGGTTAGGGTTAGGGTAAGAGCTAGGTGGATGGTGATGGTTAAGGTGAGGGTTAGGGTGAGGGTGAGGATTTCATTTAGGTAAGGGTTAGGGATTGGATTAAAGTGTGGATTAAGCTGAGGTAGAGGGTTAGGGAGAGGGTTATGGTGAGGTTTAGGCTGAGGGTGAGGGTGAGGGTGTGGGTGAGTGTTGTGGTTAGTGTTTGGGGTATGGTTAGGGTGAGGGCTAGGATGAGGGTGATGGTTAGGTTGAGGGTACAGTGAGGGTGACGATTTCGTTTAGGTAAAGGATATGGATACAGTGAGGGTGAGGATTAGGCTGAGGGTGTGGTTGAGGGTGAGGGTTAGTGTTAGGGTGAGGTTTAGGGTTAGGGATAGGGTGATGGTTAGGGTTAGGGTGATGTATATGGTGAGGGTGAGGGTTAAGTTCATGGTGAGTGTTCGGGTGAGGGTGAGTGGTAGGGTGTGGGGTAGGGTTAGGTTTAGGGTGAGGGTTAGGGTGATGGTGAGGGTTAGGGGTAGGGGTAGGGTTAGGGTGAGGGTTAGGTTTAGGTTTAGGGTTAGGGTGAGTGTTAGGGTTAGGATTAAGGTTAGGTTTAGAGTTAGGGTTAGGTTGAGGGGAGTGTGAGGGTTAGGATTAGGTTCAGGATTAGGGTGAGGGTCAGCTTTAGGGTTAGGATTAGTGTTTGGGTTAGGGTTAGGCTGAGGGTGAGGTTTGGGTTAGGGTTAGGTTTAGGGTGAGGGTAAGGGTTAGTGTTAGAGTTAGGGTGAGGGCTAGGTTGAGGGTGATGATTAAGGTGAGGGTTAGGGTGAGAGTGAGGATTTCAGTAAGGTAAGGGTTAGGGATTGGATTAGGGTGGGAATTAGGCTGAAGGTGAGGGTTTGGTTGAGGTTTAGGGTTATGGTAAGGGTTAGGGTGGGGTTTAAGCTGAGGATGAGGGTGAGGGTGAGGGTCATGGTTGGGATTAGTGTTTGGTTTAGGGTTAGGGTGAGGGGTAGGATTAGGGTGATGGTTAGGGTGAGGTTAGGGTGATGGTGAGGATTTCGGTTAGGTAAAGTTTAAGGATAAGTTTAGGATGAAGATTATGCTGAGGGTGAGGTTTAGGGTTAGGGTTAGGGTTTGTGTGAGGTTTAGGGTTAGTGTTAGGGTGAGAGTTATGGTTATGGTGATGTATAGGGTGAAGTTGAGGATTAAATTCATGGTGAGCGTTCGGGTGAGTGTGAGGTGTAGCGTGTGGGTGAGTGTTAGGGTTAGGCTGATGGTGAGGGTTAGGGTTACTGTGAGGGTTAGGGTTAGGGTTAGGGTGAGTGTTAGGGTTAGGATTAGGGTTAGGGTTAGGGTTAGGTTGAGGGGAGAGTGAGGGTTAGGGTTAGGTTCAGGGTTAGGTTGAAGGTTGGGTTTAGGGTTAGGATTAGTGTTTCGGTTAGGGTTAGGCTGAGGGTGAGGTTGAGGGTTAGGGTTAGGTTTAGGATGAGGGTAAGTGTTAGGGTTAGGGTGAGGGCTAGGATGAGGGTGATGGTTAAGGTGAGGGTTAGGATGAGGATGAGGATTTCAGTTAGGTAAGGGTTAGGGATTGGGTTAGGGTGTGTATTAGGCTGATCGTGAGGGTTAGGGTTAGGGTGAGGGTTAGGTTAGGGTTTAGGATGAGGTTGAAAGTGAGGGTGAGGGTGAGGGTTGGGCTTAGTATTTGGGTTAGGGTTAGGGTGAGGTCTAGGATGAGGCTGATGGTTAGGGTGAGGGTTAGGGTTAGGGTGAAGATTTCGGCTAGGTAAGGTTAGGTATAAGGTTAGGGTGAGGATTAGTCTGAGGGTGAGGTTTAGGGTGAGGGTTAGGGTTAGGGTAAGGGTTAGGGTTATCGTGATGTATAGGGTGATGGTGAGGGATAAGTTCATGTTGAGGGTTTGGGTGATGGTGAAGGGTAGGGTTTGGGTGAGGGTTAGGGTTAGCGTGAGGGTTAGGTTTAGGGTTAGGATGAGAGTTAGGGTTAGGGTTAGGGTTAGGTTTAGGGTTAGGTTGAGGGTTAGGTTAGGGTTAGGGTGAGGTTAGGGTTAGGGTTAGTGTGAATCTTAGAGTTAGGGTTAGGGTTATGATTAGGGTAAGGGTTAGGGTGAGGTTGAGGATTAGGTTTAAGTTAAATGTGAGGGTTAGGTTGAATGTTAGGGTTAGGATTAGGGTTATTGTGAGTGTTAGGGTGAGGGTTAGGGTTAGGGTTAGGGTGAAAGTTATGGTTAGGGTTAGAGTTAGGTTGAGGGGTAGGTTGAGGGGTAGGGTTAGGGTTAGGGTGAGGTTAGGATTAGGGTTTGTGTGAGACTTAGAGTTAGGGTTAGGTTTATGATTAGGGTAAGGTTTAGGGTGAGATTGAGGATTAGGTTTAAGATAAATGTGAGGGTAAGGTTGAATGTTAGTGTTAGGATTAGGGTTATTGTGAGGGTTAGGTTGAGGGTTAGGGTTAGGGTGAGGGTGAGGGTTAGGGTGAGGGTATGTGTAAGGTTGAGGGTTATGGTGAGGGTATGTGTTAGGGTTAGGGTCAGGATGAGTTGTAGGGTGAGAGTTAGGGTTAGGGTTATGGTTAGGGTGAGAGTTAGCGTTAGGGTTAGGGTTAGTGTGAGGGCGAGGGTGAGTTTGAGGATTAGGGTTAGCGTTAGGTTGAGGGGTGGGTGAGGGTTGGGGTTTGGTTTAGGGTGACGATTAGGGTTATGATGTGGGTGAGGTTTAGGTTCAGGGTTGGAGACGGGGTGTTGAGTGTTTGATTTGGGGTTAAGTTTAGGGTGAGGGTAAGGGTTAGGGTGAGCGTTAGCATTAGGGTTAAGTTTAGGGTTAGGGTAAGGATAAGGGATAGGGTGAGGGTTAGGGTGCAGGTGAGGGTTAATTTAGCGTTAGGGTTATCGTGAGGGTTAGTGTGAGAGTTAGGGTTAGGATTAGTGTTAGGGTTAGGGTTAGGGTGAAGGTTAGGGTGAGGGTTAGCGTGACGGTGAGGGAAAAGGGAGGTGATGGTGCGGGTTAGGATTAGGGTTCGGGTGAGGTTTATTGTTAGGTTGATGGTTAGGGTGAGGAGTAGGGTTAGGCTTAGGGAAAGTGTTAGGTTTAGTGTGAGGGTGAGGGTTAGGGTGAGGCTGAGGGTAAGGGTTAGGTTGAGAGTTAGGTTGACGGTGAGGGTTAGAGTTAGGGTTCAGTTTAGGGTTAGGGTGAGGATAAGGGTTAGGATGAGGGTTAGGGGGTGTGTGAGGGTTAGGATTAGGTTTAGGTTTAGGATGAGGGTGAGGGTTAGGGATAGGGTTAAGGTGAGGTTGAGGTTGATGTTAAGGGCTAGTGTGAGGTTTAGGGTGAGGATGAGGTTTACGGTGAGAGTGAGGGTTAGGGTCATGTTTAGGGTTAGGCTGAGGGTGAGTGTGAGCGTGAGGGGTGAGTTAGGGTTAGGGTGAGGGATAGGTTTAGTGTGTGGCTTAGGGTAAATGTGAGGGTAAGGGTTAGGGTGAGAGTTAAGGTGATTGTGAGGGTTAGCGTTAGGGTGAGGGTAAGGTTTAGGTTGAGGGTTACGGTTAGGGTTATTGTTAGGTTTAGGTTTAGGGTGAGGGTTAGGGTTAGTGTGATGGCTAGGTTGAGGGAGCGGGTTAAGGGTTAGGGTTAGGATAAGGGTTTGGGTGAGAGTAAGAGTTAGGGTGAGGGTTAGGTTGATGGTGAGGGTGAGGGTTCGGGTTAGGGTGAGAGTAAGGTTTAGGATGAGGTTTAGGTTGATGGTGAGGTTCAGTGTGAGGGTTAGGGTTAGGTGCCGGATTAGGGTGAGTGTGAGGATTAAGTTGTGGTGTAGGCTGGGGTGAGGGTCACGTGAGGGTTAGGGTTAGGATTAGGTTGAGTGTTAGGGTTAGGGTGAGTGTTAGGGTTAGGTTTAGGTTTAGGGTGAGTGTGAGGGTTAAGATTTGGGAAAGGCTAAGTGTTAGGGTGAGGGTTTGGGTGAGGGTGAGGGTTAGGGTTAGCGGGAGGGTAAGGGTTAAGTGAGGGTTAGGATGAGAGTTAGGGTTAGATTTATTGTTAGTGTTAGGTTAAGGGTTAGGTTGAGTGTAGGATTGAGGTTTAGGGTTAGGGTTAGTGTGAGGGCTAAGTTTAGGTTTAGGATTTGGGTTAGTGTTAGGGTGAGGGTTAGGTTGAGGGTTAGTGTGACGGTAAGGGTTATTGTGAGTGTTAGGGTTAGGGTTAGGCTGAGGTTGTGGGTGAGGTTGAGGGTTAGGGTTAGAGTTAGGGTTAGGGTTAGGGTGTGGGCTAGGGTGAGGGTGAGGGTTAGGATTAGGCTTAGGATTAGGGTGACTGTGAGGGTTAGGGTTATGGTTAGGGTTAGGGTGAGGGTTAGGGTTAGGGTGAGGGTTAGAGTGAAGGTTAGGGATAGGGTTAGGGTTAGAGTTAGGTTTAGGGTTAGGGTGAGGGTTAGGTTTAGGATTATTTTTAGGTTTATATTTAGTGTTAGCTTGAGGGTGAGATTGAGGTCTAGGTTTAGGGTTAGTGTGAGGGTTAGGTTTAGGTTTAGGTTTAGTGTTAGGGTGAGGTTGAGGGTTAGGTTGAGGGTGTGGGTGAGGTTGAGGGTGAGAGTTAGGGTTAGGGTAAGAGCTAGGTTGTGGGTGATGGTTAAGGTGAGGGTTAGGGTGAGGGTGAGGATTTCAGTTAGGTAAGGGTTAGGGATTGGTTTAGGGTGTGAATTAGGCTGAGGGTGAGGGTTAGGTTGAGTGTTAGGGTTATGGTGAAGTTTAGGGTGGGGTTTAGGCTGAGGTTGAGGATGAGGGTGAGGGTGAGCATTTTGGTTAGTGTTTGGTTTAGGGTTAGGGTGAGGGCTAGGATTAGGGTGATGGTTAGGGTGAGGGTTAGGGTGAGGGTGAGGATTTCATTTAGGTAAAGGTTAGGGAAAAGGTTAGGATGAGGATTATGCTGAGGGTGAGGTTTAGGGTTAGGGATAGGTTTAGGGTGAGGTTTACGGTTAGTGTTAGGGTGAGGGTTATGGTTATGGTGATGTATAGGGTGAGGGTGAGCTTTAAGTTCATGGTGAGCCTTCGGGTGAGTGTGAGGGGTAGGGTGTGGTTGATGGTTCGGGTAAGGGTGACGGTGAGGGTTAGGGTTACTGTGAGGGTTAGGGTTAGGGTTAGGGTTAGGGTGAGTGTTAGGATTTGGATTAGGGTTAGGGTTAGGGTTAGGTTGAGGCTTAGGTTGAGGGCTAGGGTTAGAGTTAGGGTGAGGTTAGGGTTAGGGTTAGGGTTAGGTTGAGGGTTAGGTTGAGGGGTAGGGTTAGAGTTAGGGTGAGGTTAGGGTTAGAGTTACTTTGAGTCATATAGTCAGGGTTAGGGTTATGGTTAGGTAAGGGTTAGGGTGAGGTTGACGATTAGGTTTAAGATAAATGTTAGGGTTAGTTTGAATGTTAGGTTTAGGATTAGGGTTATTGTGAGGGTTAGGATGAGGGTTAGGGTTATGGTTAGGGTTAGCGTGAGGTTTAGGGTCAGGGCAAGTGTTAGGTTGAGTGTTAGGGTTAGGGTAAGTGTTAGTGTTTGGGTTAGGGTCAGGATGAGTTGTAGGGTGAGAGTTAGGGTTAGAGTTAGGGTGAGGGTCAGGGTTAACGTTAGGGTTAGGGTTAGTGTGAGGCTGAGGGTGAGTGTGAGGATTAGGGTTAGGGTTAGGGTGAGGGGAGGATGAGGGTTGGGGTTAGGATTAGGGTGAGGATTAGGGTTATGGTGTCGTTAGGTTTAGGGTTAGGTTTAGGGCGAGGGGGAGGTTGAGGGTTAGATTTGGGGTTAAGGTTTGGGTGAGGGGTAGGGTTCATATTAGGGTGAGGGTAACGGTTAGGGTGAGGGTTAGCATTAGGGTTAAGTTTAGGGTTAGGGTAAGGATAAGGGATGGGGTGAGGGTTAGGGTGCAGGTGATGGTTAAGTTTAGCGTTAGGGTTATGGTGAGGGTTAGGGTGAGGTTTAGGGTTAGGATTAGTGTTAGGGTTAGGGTTAGGGTGAGCGTTAGGGTGAGGGTTATGGTGATGATGAGGGTTAGGAGGAGTTGATGGTGAGGATTAGGGTTAGGGTTAGGGTGAGGTTTATTGTTAGGTTTGATGGTTAGGGTGAGGAGTAGGGTTAGGGTGAGGGAAAGTGTTAGGTTTAGTGTGAGGTTTAGGGTGAGGGTTAGGGTTAGGGTGAGGCTGAGGGTAAGGGTTAGGTTGAGCGTTAGGGTTAAGTTTAGGGTTAGGGTGAGGATATGGGTTAGGATGAGGGTTAGGGGGTGTGTGAGGGTTAGGATTAGTGTTAGGTTTAGGATGAGGGTGAGGGTTAGGGTTAGTTGAGGGTGAGGGTGATGGTTAGGGTTAGTGTGAGGATTAGGGTGAGGATGAGGTTTAGGGTGAGGGTGAGGGTTAGGGTCATGTTTAGAGTTTGGCTGAGGGTGAGTGTGAGCGTGAGGGGTGAGTTAGGGTTAGGGTGAGGGTTAGGTTTAGAGTGTGGCTTAGGGTGAATGTGAGGGTCGGTGTTATGGTGAGGGTTAAGGTGATTGTGAGGGTTAGAATTAGGGTGAGGGTTAGGTTTAGGGTGAGGGTTAGGGTTAGGGTGATGGCTAGTTTGAGGGTGAGGGTTAAGTGTTAGGGTTAGGGTTAGGGTTTGGGTGAGAGTAAGATTTAGGATAAGCTTTAGGTTGAGGTTGGTTCAGTGTGATGTTTAGGGTTAGGTTCAGGATTAGGGTGAGTGTGGGGATTAAATTGCGGTGTAGGGTGGGGTGAGGGTGAGGGTGAGTATTAGGTTTAGGGTTAGGTTGAGTGTTAGGGTTAGGGTGAGTGTTAGGGTTAGTTTTAGGTTTAGGGTGAGTGTGAGGGTTAAGATTTGGGAAAGGCTAAGTGTTAGGGTGAGGGTTATGTTGAGGCTGAGTTTTAGGGTTAGCATTAATGTTAGGGTGTGGGTAGGGTTAAGGTTAGGGTGAGGGTGAGGTTTAGGGTTAGCGGGAGGGTAAGGTTTAAGGTGAGGTTTAGGATGAGAGTTAGGGTTAGGGTTATTGTTAGGGTTAGGTTAAGGGTTAGGTTGAGGGTAGGATTGAGGTTTAGGATTAGGGTTAGTGTGAGGGTTAAGTTTAGGTTTAGAGTTAGGGTTAGTGTTAGAGTGTGGGTTAGGTTGAGGTTTAGTGTGACGGTAAGGGTTATTTTGAGTGTTAGGGTAAGGTTTAGGCTGAGGTTGAGGGTGAGGGTGAGGGTTAGGGTTAGAGTTAGGATTAGGGTTAGGGTGTGGGCTAGGGTGAGGTTGAGGGTTAGGATTAGGCTTAGGGTTAGGGTGATGGTGAGGGTTAGGGTTATGGTTAGGGTTAGGGTGAGGTTAGGGTTAGGGGGAGTGTTACGGTTAGGGTGATTATTAGGGTTAGGTTTAGGGTGAGGGTGAGGGCTAGGTTAAGCGTGAGGGTGAGGGTTACTGTTAGGGTTAGGGTTAGGGTTACATTGAGGGTTAAGGTTAGGATGAGGGTGTGTGTTAGGGTTTTGGTTAGGTTTCGGTTAGGTTTCGGGTTAGGTATAGTGTGAGGGTTAGGTTTAGGGTTATTTTTAGGGTTAGGGTTAGGTTGAGGGTGAGTGTGAGGGTTAGACTTTAGGTTAGGTTAGGGTGAGGTTGATGGTGAGGGTGAGGGTGAGGGTTACTGTTTTAGTTAGGAAAGTGTTAGGGTTATGGTTAGGGTGAGAATTAGGGTGAGGGTGAGGGTTAAGGTTTGGGTGAGCGTTAGGGTGTGAGTTAGGTTAGGATTAGTGTTAGGGTTAGGGGAGGGGGAGGTTTAGGGTTAGGTTTTGTGTGAGGTTGAGGGTTAAGTTTAGGGTTAGGGCAAGGGTTAGGGTTAGGGTGAGGATTAGGATTACAGTTAGGGTGAGAGTGAGGGTGAGAGTGAGGGTTAGAGTTAGGGTTAGGGTAAGGGTGATGGTGAGGGTTAGATTTAGGATTAGGATTAGGGTGAAGTTTAGGGTGAGGATAAGGTTTAGGGTGAGGGTGAGGTTAGGGTGAGGGTGAGGGTTAGGGTGATGGGTAGTGTGAGGGATAGGGTTAGAATTATGGTGAGGATTAGTGTTAGTGTGAGGGTTAGGATTAGGGTTAAGTTTAGGGTTAGGGTGAGAATAAGTGTTACTGTGAGGGTTAAGGTTAAGTTTAGGGTGAAGGTGAGAGATAGGGTTAGGGTTAGGGTGAGGGATAAGGTGAGGTTTAGGGTTAGGGTTAGGGTTAGGGTTAGGTTTAGGCTTAGAGTGAGGGTGAAATTGAGGGTGAGGGTTAGGATTAGGGTGAGGATTAGGGTTAGGGTGAGTGTTATGGTGAGGGTAAGTATTAGGGTGAGGTTTAGGGTGAGGATGAGGTTTTTGTTAGCGTTTTGTTTTACGGTGAGTGTTATTGTGAGGGTTAGGTTTAGGTTTAGGGTTCTTGGAAGGTTGAGGTTTAGAGTTATGGTGATGCTAAGGGTTAGGTTTAGGGTTAGGATGAGGGTAAGTGTTAGGGTGAGGGTCAGGGTGAGTTTGAGTGTTATGGTTAGCATTAGGGTTAGCGTGAGAGTGACTGTTAGGATGAGGGTTAGGGTTAGGGTTTGGGATAGGGTGAGGTTTAGGGTTAGTGTGAGGGTTAGGGTTAGGTTTAGTGTGAGGATAAATGTTAGGTGGAGGGTTAGGGTGAGGGTGAGTGTTAGGGTTAGCATTAGGGTTAAGGTTAGGGGGTGAGTTAGCTTTGGGGTGAGTGTTAGGGTTAGGATTAGAGTGAGGGTTAGGGGTAGGGTTAGGGTTAGGGAGAGGGCGAGGGTTAGTGAGAGGGTTATGGTGAGGGTTAAGGTTAGGTTGAGCGATAAGGTTAGGGTGAGGGCTAGAGTGAGGGTGAGGGTGAGGGTTTCGGGTAGGTAAGTGTTTTGGTTAGGGTTATGGTGAGGATTAGGGAGAGAGTGAGGGTTAGCTTGAGGGATAGGGTTAGGGTGAGGGTTAGGGTTAATGTGAGGGTTAGGGTTAGTGTGAGGGGTAGAGTTAGGGTTAGGGTGAGGGTTAGGGTTAGTGTGAGGTTTAGGGGTAGTGTGAGGGTTAGGGTTAGGGTTAGGTTTAGGGTTAGTGTGAGGATAAGGGTTAGGGTGAGTGTTAGGTTGAGGGTGATGTTTAGGTTTAGCGTTAGCTTTACGGTTAGCGTTAGGTTTAGTGTGTGGGTTAGGGTTAGGGTTACGGTTAGGTTGAGGGTGAGGGTTAGGGTTAGATTTAGGTTGAGGGTTAGGGTGAGTGTTAGGGTTCGGGTGAGCTTTAGGGTTGGGATTAGGGTTAGGGTGAAGGTTAGTGTGAGGGTTAGCGTTAGGGTTAGGTTTAGGGTGAGGGTGAGTGTTAGTGTTAGTGTTAGGGTGAGGGTTAAGGTAAAGGTGAGGGCTATGGTGAGCATGACGATTAGGGTGAGTGTGAGGCTGAGTGTTTCCGTTAGTTAAGGTTTAGGGTTAGGGTTATGGTGAGGATTAGGGTGAGGGTGAGGCGAAGGTTGCAGGTTAGTTTAATCGTGAGGGTGAGGGTTAGGGTTAGGTTGAGGGTTAGTGTTAAGTGATGTTTAGCGTTAGGTTGAGGGTTAAGGTGAGGGTGAGGGTGAGGGTTCGGGTGAGGGTGAGGATTAGGTTTAGGTTTAGGTTTAGGGTTAGGATGAGGGTTAGGATGAGGTTTAGGGCTGGGTTAGGGTTAGTGTGAGGGGTAGGGTTAGGGTTAGGGTGAGGGTTAGGGTTAGTGTGAGGGTAAGGGTTAGGTTTAGGATTAGGTTTAGTGTAAGGATAAGGGTTAGGGTGAGGGTTAGATTGAGGGTGAAGTTTAGGGTTAGCGTTAGTGTTAGGGTGAGGGTTAGGGTGAGTGTTAGGGTTAGGTTGAGGTTTAGGTTGAGGGTGAGCGTAAGGGTTAGGTTTAGATTGATTGTTAGGGTTAGGGTTAGGTTTAGGGTGAGGGTTAGGTTGAGGGTTAGAGTGTGGGTTAGTGTTAGGGTGAGGGTTAGGGTTAGGATTAGGGTTACTGTGAGTTTTAGGGTTAGGGTCATGGTTAGGTTAAGTGTTAGGGTTAGGATTAAGGTTATATTCAGGGTTAGAGTTATTGTTAGGGTTAGGGTTTGGGTTAGGGTGAGGGTGTGGGTGAGGGTTGGCATTAAGGTTAGGGTTAGGTTTAGGTTGATGGTGGGGGTAAGGGTTAGTTTTAGGATTAGGGTTATGGTTTGGCTGAGGGGGGGGCAGAGGGAGAGGGTGAGGTTTAGGGTTAGGGTTAGGTTTAGAGTGAGGTTAAGGTTAGGTTGATATTTAGGGTGAGGCTGAGTGTTAGGGTTTGGGTGAGGGATCGCGTGAGGGTGAGTGTGAGTGTGAGGGTGAGGTTTAGGGTGTGGATTAGGTTTCAGGTTAGGGTGAGGTTTACGGTGAGGGTTAGGGTTATGGTTAGGGTTAGGTTGAAGGTGAGCTAAGGGTTAGTTTCAGGGTTAGGTTTAGGTTTAGGGCTAGGGTGAGGGGTAGAATTAGGGTTTGGGTGAGGGTAAGGGTTAGTGTGAGGTTTTGGGTTAGAGTTAGGGTTAGTGTGAGGTTAAAGTTTAGGGTGAGCGTAAGGGTGAGGGTGAGGGTTAGGGTTTTGGTTAGGGTTAGGGTGAGGGTTAGGGTGAGGGTTAGGTTGAGGGTTAGGGTGAGGGTTAGCTTTAGGGTGAGGGTTAGGTTTAGGGTTAGGGTGAGAGTTAGGGTTAGGGTACTGTTTAATGTGAGGGTGAGGGTTAGGGTTAGGGTGATGTTTAGGGTGAGGTGAGGGTTACGGTTAAGTTGTGGGTTAGGGTTAGGTTTAGGTGTAGTGTGAGGGTGAGGATTAGTGTTAGCGTTAGGGTGGGGATTAAGGTTAGGGTGAGGTCTAGGGTGAGGATGAGGTTTAGGGTGAGGGTTATTGTGAGGGGTAGCGTGAGGATTAGGGTGAGGGTTAGGGTTAGTGTGAGAGTTAGGGTTAGAGTTAGTGTGAGGATAAGTTTTAGGGTGAGGGTTAGGTTGAGTGTGAGGTTTAGGGTTAGGGTTAGGGTTAGTGTGATGGTTAGGTTAAGTATTAGGGTTAGGGTTATGGTTAGGGTTATAGTTAGGGTTAGGGTTAGGGTTTGGGTGAAGGTGAGTGTGAGGGTTGGCGTTAGGGTTAGGGTTAGGTTTAGGCTGAGGTTGGGTGTCAGGGTTAGGTTTACGATTTGGGTTAGGTTTAGGCTGAGGGGGAGGGGGAGTGTGAGGGTGAGGTTTTAGGTTATGGTTAGGGTTAGGGTTATGGTGAGGGCTAGGATGAGGGTGAGGGTGAGGGTGAGGGTGAAGGAGAGAGTTAGGTTTAGTGTGAGGATTTGGATTAAGGTTAGAGTTAGGGTTAGGATGAGGGTGAGGGTTGGGTTAGGGTTAGTGTGAGGTTTAGGGTTAGAGTGAGTGTTAGGGTGACGGTGAGGGTTAGGGTGAGTGTTAGTGTTAGGTTTAGGTTTCGGGTGAGGGTTAGGGTTGAGGTTAGAATGAGGTTGAGGCTTAGGGTGAGGGGTAGCGTTAGTGTTAGGGTGAGGGTTAGAGTTAGTGTGAGGGTTAGGGTTAGGCTTAGTGTGAGGATAATGGTTAGGGTGAGGATTAGGTTAAGTGTTAGGGTTAGGGTGAGGGTTAGGGTGAGTGTTAGGGTTAGGGTTAGTGTTAGGGTGAGGGTAAGGTTTAGGGTTAGTGTTAGGGTAAGTTTTAGGGTTAGGGTGAGGGTTAGCGTAAGGGTTAGGGATAGGGTGAGTGTGAGGGTGAGGATTAGAGTTAGGATTAGGTTGATGGTTAGGGTTAGCGTGAAGGTTATGGTAAGGGTTAGGGTTAGGCTGAGAATTAGGGTTTGGTTTAGGGTGAGTGTTAGTGTTAGGTTTAGGGTTAGGGTTAGGGTCAGGGTTAGGGTTAGGGTGAGGGTGAGGGTAAGGGTGAGGGTGAGGGTTAATTTTAGGCTTATGTTGTGGGTGAGGGTTAGGGTGAGGGTTACTTTTAGCGTTAGGGTGAGGGTGGGGTTAAGGATGAGGGTTAGGGTTAGGGTTAGGTTTATGGTTAGTGTGAGGGTGAGGTTGAAGTTTAGGTTTAGGATTAGGTTTAGGTTTAGTATTAGGCTGAGTGAGGGGGTGAGGCTGAGGCTGAGGGTGAGGTTTACGTTTAGGGTTTGGATTAGGGTGAGCGCTAGTGTATGGGTGAGAGTGAGGGTTTCGGTTAGGTAAGTGTTAGGGTTAGGGTGAGGATTAGGGTGAGGGTGACGTTTAGTGTGAGAGTTAGGTTTAGGGTAAGGGTTAGGGTGACTGTCTGGGTTAGGGTTAGGGTTAGGGTTAGGGTGAGTCTAAGGATTGGGGTGAGGGTTAGGCTGCTGGTGAGGGTTAGGGTTAGCCTTAGGGTTAGGGTGAGGTTGAGGTTTAGGATGAGGTTTAGGGTTAGGGATAGGGTTAGTATTAGGGTTAGGGTTAGAGTTAGGGTGAAGGTTAGGCGGAGGGGTAGGATAAGGGTTAGGGTGAGGGTTAGGTTTAGTGTGAGGATTAGGGTTAGGCTTAGGGTTAGTGTCAGGGTAATGATTAGGGTGTGTGTTAGGGTGAGGGTGAGGGTTAGGTTTAGCATTAGGGTTAGGGTTAGGGTGAAGGTTAGGATTACGGTTAGGATTAGGGTGAGGGTGAGGATGAGGATTAGGGTTACTGTTAGGTTGAGGGTTAGGTTTAGGGTTTGGGTTAGGGTGAGGGTGAGGTGAAGATTTCGGGTAGGTAAGGGTTATGTTTAGGTTAGGGTGAGGATTAGGTTGAGGGTGAGTGTTAGATTGAGGGTTAGGGTTAGGGTGTGGGTTAGGTGTAGCGTGTTGTTTAGGGTGAGGGTGAAGGTTAAGGTGAGGGAAAGTAGTAGGATTAGAATTAGGGATAGGGTGAGGATTCGTGTTAGTGTGAGGGTTAGGGTTAGGGTTAGGATTAGTGTGAGGATGAGGGTTAGATTGAGGATTAGGTTTAGGGTTAGGGTTAGGGTTAGTGTTAGCGATAGGGTGAGGATTTGGGTTAGTGTGAGGGTTAGGGTTAGGGTTAGGTTTAGGGTTACTGTGAGGATAAGGGTTAGGGTGAGGTTTATGTTGAGGGTGAGGGTTAGGGTTAGCCTTAGGGTCACGGTAAGCTTTAGGGTGAGTTTTAGGTTTAGGGTGATGGTTAGGATTATGGTTAGGTTGAGGATTAGGTTTAGTGTGATGTTTATGGTGAGGGTGAGTGTTAGTGTGAGGGTGAGGGTGATGGTTAGGGTTAGGGTTAGGGTTAGGGTTAGGTTTAGGGTGAGAGTGAGTTTGAGGGTGAGGTTTGGGGTTAGTGTTAGGGTGAGGATTAGGGTTAGGGTTAGGGTTATGGTGAGGGTCAGTCTTAGGGTGAGGTTGAGGTTTAGGGTTAGCGTTAGGGTAAGGGTGAGGGTTGGTGTGAGGGTAAGAGTTAGGGTTAGGATGAGGGTTATTGTTAGGGTTAGGGTGGGGGTTAAATTTAGGGTGAGGTCTAGGGTGAGGTTGAGGGTTAGGGTTAGGGTTAGTGTGAGGGATAGGGTTAGGGTTAGGGTTAGTATGAGGGTTCGGTTTAAGTTTAGGATTAGGGTTAGTGTGAGGATAAGGGTTAGGGTGAGGGTTAGGTTGAGGTTGAAGTTAGCGTTAGGTTTGGGGTTAGCGTTAGTGTTATGGTGAGGGTTAGGGTGAGTGTTAGGGTTCGGGTGAGGTTTAGCTTGAGGGTTAACCTTAGGGTTAGGTTTAGGTTGATGGTTAGGGTTAGGGTTAGGTTTAGGGTGAGGGTTACGGTGAGGGTTAGAGTGAGGGTTAGTGTTAGGGTGAGGGATAGGGTTAGGATTAGTGTTACAGCGAGTTTTAGGGTTAGGGTTATGGTTAGGGTAAGGATTAGGGTTAGGATTAAGTTTAGATTTAGGTTTAGGGCTATTGTTATTGTTAGGGTTAGTGTTAGGGTGAGGGTGAGGGTGAGGGTTGGCGTTAGGGTTAGGTTTAGGGTGATGGTGGGGTTGAAGGTTAGGTTTTGGATTAGGGTTATGGTTAGGTTGAGGGGAAGGCAGAGGGTGAGGGTGAGATTTAGGGTTAGGGTTAGGTTTAGAGTAACGGTAAGGGCTAGGGTGAGGGTGAGGGTTAGTTTGAGGGTGCGAGTTAGGGTAAGGGTTAGAGTGAGATTTAGGGTTAGGTTGATGTTTAGGGTGAGGCTGAGTGTTAGGGTTCGGGTGAGTGTGAGGGTGAGCGTGAGTGTGAGGGTGAGGGTGAGGTTTAGGGTGTGGCTTATATTTCGGTTTAGGGTGAGGGTTATGGTGAGGTTTAGGGTTAGGGTTAGGGTTAGGTTGAAGTTGAGGGTGCGGGTTATGGTTAGGGTTAGGTTGAGGGTTAGGGTTAGGTTGAGGGCTAGTGTGAATAGTAGAGTTAAGGTTAGGGTGAGGGTTAGGGTTAGTGTGAGGGTTTGGGTTAGAGTTAGGTTTAGGGTGATGGTAAGGGTGAGGGTTAGGTTTAGGGTTAGGGTGAGAGTTAGGTTTAGGGTACTCTATAGCGTGAGGGTGAGGGTTAGGGTGAGGTTCAAAGTTAGGGTTATGTTTAGGGTGAGATGAGGGTTAGGGTTAAGGTGGGGGTTAGGGTTAAAGTTAGGTTTAGCGTGAGGGTGAGGATTAGTGTTAGGGGTAGGATGGGGGTTAAAGTTAGGGTGAGGTCTAGGGTGAGGGTGAGGATTAGGGTGAGGGTTAGTGTGAGGGGTAGTGTTAGGATTAGGGTGAGGGTTAGGGTTAGTGTGAAGCTTAGGGTTAAGTTTAGAGTTAGGGTTAGGATTAGGTTTAGGGTTAGTGTGAGTATAAGGGTTAGGGTGAGGTTTAGATTGAGAGTGAGGGTTAGAGCTAGGGTTAGGGTTAGTGTGAGGGTTAGGTTTAGGATTAGGGTTTGGGTTATGGTTAGGGTTATTTTTAGGGTTAGGTTTAGGGTTTGGGTGAGAGTGAGGGTGAGGGTTGGTCTTAGGGTTAGGTTTAAGGTGAGGGTGAGGGTGGGGGTGAGGGTTAGGTTTAGGATTAGGGTTAGGTTTAGGCTGAGGGGGAGGTGGAGGTTTTGGGTTAGGGTTAGATTTTGGGTTACATTGAGCGCTAGGTTGAGGGTGAGGGTTAGGGTGAGGGTGAGGTTGAGGTTGAGGGTGAGGTTGAGGGTTAGGTTTAGGGTGAGGGTTAGGATTAAGGTTAGGGTTAGCTTTAGGGTGAGGGTGAGATTTGGGTTAGGGTTAGAATGAGGGTTACTGTTAGGGTGAGGGTTAGGTTTAGGTTTCGGGTGAGGGATAGGGTTAGGGTTAGAGTGAGGGTGAGGCTTAGGGTGAGGGTTAGAGTCACTGTTAGGGTGAGGGTTAGAGTTAGTGTGAGGGTTAGGGATGGGGTTAGGGTTAGGGTTTTTGTTAGGATAATGGTTAGGTTGAGGGTTAGGTTAAGCGTTAGGTTTAGGGTGAGGGTTAGGGTGAGTGTTAGGGTTAGGGTTAGTGTTAGGGTGAGGGTAAGGTTTTGGTTAGTGTTAAGGTAAGGATTAGGGTTAGGGTGAGGGTTAGGGTAAGGTTTAGGGATAGGGTGAGTGTGAGAATGAGGGTTAGAGTTAGGGTTAGGGTGATGGTTAGGGTTAGGGTGAGGGTAAGGGTAAGGGTTAGGGTTAGGGTGAGGTTTAGGGTTTGGTTTAGGGTGAGTGTTAGGGTTAGGTTTAGGATTAGGGTAAGGGTTAGAGTTAGGGTGAGTTTTAGAGTTAGGGTTAGGGTTAGGGTGAGGGTGAGGTTAAGGGCGAGGGTGAGGGTTAATTTTAGGTTTAGGGTGTGGGTGAGGGTTAGGGTGAGGGTTAGTGTTAGGGTTAGGGTGAGGGTGTGGGTAAGGATGAGGGTTAGGCTTAGGGTTAAGGTTATGGTGAAGAATTAGAAAAAATAGGGCTGCGTCTATTTTACAATTTACTAACTTCTGACTCTGCTTCTGTAAACTTGCTTGCTTGAGCTAACACCAACCCCCACCCCCCTGGAAATAAGGAATTGGGTAAAGTCTCAGAGCCCAGGTGTCGGCCCCAGGACAAGGTCAGTGGTTGTAGATAAAGAAGAGACAGTAGGTGTTCCTCAGTTCCCATTTAGAAATTCCCCAGACAGAACCTTGAGATAACGACCACCTGGCAAGACTAAAAGCTAAGCCAAATGTCAACCAATCATAGGCCTGTAACCATGTAAACCCCCCTTAAACCAACCATGGGCCATTCATTTTACAAAGAGTGTTACAAAATTTTCGCGTGGCAAAGTGATTGTTGGCGTATATGATGACCTTTAAATGGACCAATCATGGGATGCTTTGTGTTATGCATTAAGCTTGTGGTTTTTGCCTTTAAAAGAAGGCTTGTAACCGCTGCTCGGGGCTCCCTGTCTGCACGGGACAGAGAGTCCGTTTGCGCAAACGTCAAATAAACTCCTCTTGCTTATTGCATCTCCTGGCCTGGAGTCTGAGTTTCTGGGGCGCCCTCCCGTTGACGAAAGTATCCCAGGAGTCTGGGGTCTTTCATTTGGTGCGTTGGCCGGGAACCAGGCTCCCCCAAACCCCAGATTCCAGGACCGGCAGGAGGTAAGATAGAGCTCTTGTCTTTCGTGTTTGTCGTGTTCATTTCATGTTTTGGGGATCCAAAAGTGCCTGTACAGGACATGTGTGGTGGACCAGAGGAAAATAAGACGTGCCCACTTCCCTGGTCCCGCCCTGGGCTTCTACCCCAGGGTGCGTGAATTTGTGGTGGACTAGAGGGAAAAGCAGATGTGCCCACTACCCTAGTCCCGCCCTGGAGTCCTACTCCAGGGTCGCGTGGAGGGGGGACGAGATCCGAGTGTCTCTGTGTTCGGGGGAGTTAAGGCACGGCCGGCCTCTCCCTTCTGAAGTTTCTCTCCTGATTTGTGCTCACTCGGGGACCGCGCGGCGTTTGTCTAGTCTTGTCTGTGTCTGTCTGACGTTAATTGTCTTTGGTGTTTGTTTTGTGACTTTCAAGGAAATGTGTCTACAAGCGAGTCCACTCCTAGGACACCTGAGACCTTGTTTAAAAACAAAAACCGCTGGTTCTGCTTTTGTAACTTGCTTGTTTGTCAATTATGAATCTGCCACTGACCACCTGCGAGTGGCCTCAGTTAGATATCAGCCTTGGGCCTTGGCTCGGGGGGGTCTAAACGTGGGGGAGAACCTGTCAGTCTGAGGGGATGGCCGCTAGGGACTTCTTTCCCTTGCCCCAAGATGACTGGCAATTCTCCTCCGCCTTGGAAGGCCTCTGGATCAACGTCTGCAGGAATCTAAGAGAAAAATCCTCCGGAGGTGAGTAGGGGTGTTGAGTCCCCTGGTAAGTGAATGGTGGTGAGATGTCGCCCCATTCACTGAGACCTGATTTTGTCTTTGTGGCCACTTATTTGTCTTGTTTACTTTAGTGTGTATGTTTGTTTTATGTTTTCTGGGGTAGGGAAGTTCTGGGTGAGTGTGGCAGGCTCACCCAGCAGACTCTGGATTCAGCTTGCTGAGTGAGAACAGCACAGAGTTCCGGTAGGGATTACCTGGGGCCCATTAGTCCCCAACTCAGCCTTCAGTTCTTGTCTAGTTCTGTTTTAGAATTGGTACCAATTTTAAATGTGGATCCTTGGTTTTTGTGTTTATCTGTGTTTTTGTTATTTATTTGAACATCTCTGGGGAAATAAAAGTTCCAGCGGGGCTTGGTCACAGACCTGCTATGCCCGCCCCCCCCCCGAGGCATGGAAGGTTACTGGGCTAGTTTGGTTCCCTTCAAGCCTCAGGCTGCATTTACTCCTCATGGAGGCTGCCAGCAGGGAGGTTGTAGAAGGCTGTCTGTCTAGTTTGGACTTTTTCAGCTAGTCCTGACAATGTAACAATTTGTAAAGTGCTCTTGTCTATCTGTGTGAGTGTTTTGTGTGTGTCTGTGAACGTGTTCAAACATAAGAATTGTCAGCATGCTGTAACAATTGGATGAGTTTAAATTTAAAATTCAAAAGGTTATGAGGTTTGGACATTATGAAAAATTCTAAAAAAATCTTTACATTGTTTTAAATGGCTTTTTAAAGGTTTTTTTTAACTTGCAAATTAGAAAATCTGGTATTTTAAAAAACTAATATTTTAAATGCATAAGACTGTTTATACTGTAATCAAGTTATCTGGCTTAACAAAATGCATTGGCTGTTTGGGATCTGGTTCCCTTGGCTAAAATTTGGGATAAATATTAAAAATTTAAATGTAAAGGTTAGTTTAACACTGTCAAAGATGTTACCTGTTCTGTCTGTCTAAAAACTGTGTATTTCATTCAAGAACCAAGAAAAGAGACGGGGAAAAACTTAGAAGCCAACAGAAGACCTATGTTTAGGGATAAGGGGTGAACAAGCAGAAGTGCAGTTCAGCTAGTCATGCATGGTGGGACAGGTCCTGGGAAGAGTCCATGCATGGTGAAAGAGGGCAAGCTGGCACAAACGCAGTTCATCTAACCCTAAAGAGTCGGATTGGGTGCGTACCCATTCCATAGAAGGGGCTCAGTGGCCCATCTTTGTTCTTTCTTTTCCCTGCAGATAGACACTAAAAACATGATGGTTAAAATGAGTGATGTGATGATCTGATTAGTATTGCTAAAACTTCCCCTTGGATGTTTTAACATTATAATTAGAAAGGCCTTAAAAAAAGGGTTAAAAAGTTATTTATATAATGTGACTTGCTTTTAATGTTTTACAATTAGGATGTTTTTAAAAGCCATAAAGACACGAAGTCTAGCTTTTTGGTTCAGTTATGATGATTGTTATTTTCGCATTAAGGAAAAATTGTCATTTGAGTTTAAAAATCTTATTGTGTGTCTGTTTTAAAACAAGCAACTAAGAGGCAATGAGTGACACTTGGCCTCAAGATTTCAAGGGATCTTTTCAAAATGCAAATAAGAGGCTTTAAAAAAAATAGGAATGGATGTTTGGATATAAAGTTTAAATGTAAAATTGTTCTTAACATTGGCCTCAATGTACACAAAGGAAAAAATTAGGATTACCAAAATAATTGCGATTCCAGTTTGCTCTTATAGGTTGTTTGTTTTTTTTTTGGTAGGCCGTGGGGCTTGAACTCTGGGCCTGGGCGCTGTCCCTCAGCTCTTCAGCTCAAGGCGAGTACTCTACCACTTGAGCTACAGCCCCAGTTCCGGTTTTCTGGTGGTTTATTGGAGATAGGAGTCTCAAGGTCTCTCCTGCCCGGGCTGGCTTTGAACCGCGATCCTCAGATCTCAGCCTCCTGAGTAGCTAGGATTACAGGCGTGAGCCACCAGCGCCCGGCAGGATGTTTTTTTTTTTTTGAAGTTTCCAGCAAGCCCAGAGCAAAGCACAGAGGATTCTTATAAGTTTGTCAGATGTAACTTTGACCCTTAATAAGTTTCAGGTAAGAGCATGCTTAAAAGCTACTTCTATGTTGACCACCTTGTTGCTTTTAATTGGAGTAAAATGGCCTTTTATAAGACTCACTGATCTGCAAACTGGTTCAAAGCCAGCCCGGGCACAAAAAGGTTCCTGTGAGACTGTCACCTCTATTCAGCCAGCAGAGTACTAGCCCTGGACTGAAGAGTCAGGGGACAGTACTCAAGCCCCAAGCTCGAGGCTCACAGTGGCAGAGTACTAGCCCTGGACTGAAGAGTTAGGGGACAGCATTCAAGCCCTGAGTCTGGGACTCAAAGTGGCAGAGTGCTAGCCTTAAGCTGTAGAGCTGAGGGACAGTGCTCAGGCCCCGAGTTCAAGTCCAGCGACCAGCTAAAGGGAAATGCCAATGAGGCATTGTTCCCAATGTGAAGAAGAGACTCCTGGGACAAAAGCAATGGAGGAGCATCCAGAGGCAGTAAGCCACTGCTTGGATGGCAGAAATGTCAGATCCTAGAGTCACTTGTGCGTGGCCCTTCAAAACTGGTCAGAGCCAGGAGGTCATAAAAAGAGTTTATAATCATGCCAAATGTCCATGACTATCTACCTTGTAAGGGACAGGAACTTGCCAGTCCTCTGTGATAGTAAAAGCGAATGTTATAAAATGTGGGGGATAGTTTAAATCTCAACCCCTTTATGTGCCAAAAGCTCTAATTGAGGTGACACTAGTTACATGAAGTTCATCTGCTCAGGAAAAAGTTTGTAAACCTGAGAGTGTGTTTCTATTTGATATCTGTCTAAAGGCCTGCAAAGGTAACTTAGGCATTGTTTGGGATCATTAGAGATCACATTCCTAAGCCATCTAGAAAGATGCTTTTGCAAACCAGAGTGCTAAACAAGCTACAATGCTGTAGCCGGAAAAAAGGTCTGTGCAGTTGTCAAAAGTTAAATATTGTTCTAAATGACATCTAACCCTGATGGCCTCTTTGTAAAATAGGCTAAGGTTATAGATTCCTGGCTAGGTAAGATCAACAAGTTACAGAAGATGGACCTTCGCCCTTCTACCCCCATTTTAAGATCAAGGGTCCAGAGTCAGTTTTGGAGAAATGAGGCAAAATAGATAAAATAATTTTAAAAAAAGGCATAAAAAATAGTGTTAACAGTTGTCAGTGTACAAGGTGTAAAGACTGCATCTGTCAGAGATGGCTACAAGACTAAGCCTTCTGAGCCTTCTGTGTCTATTTACAAAAATATCTGGTTAATAAAAAAGTTGTGATTTTGGTAAATTGTCCTGGACTATTGTTTAAAGATCTTAAAAATCAGCAGGATCAAAGACTGCCAAGCCTATGCAATGTATTTTTAACCAGTCTGTGTAGGAATTTACAGCCGAGCATGAGGTGTGACAGTCCCTTGGAGGCACTGAGAGATCCTGCTGCTGCTGCTGCGGCTGCTGCTGCTGCAGCTGCTGCATACCCTAATGGGTAAAGTTCAAAGATGGCCTGACAGCCACCTGGAGAAACTCCTGCCTGATTCCATCACCTGAGTCTGCTTCATGGTTGACTGCTGCTAAATCTAAGATCTTGTGGGACATTCTTTTGGGTGATATCCAGAAACCCTCTCTTCCCACAGTGGATATTGAGGACAAGGATATCACTGGCTTGCTTGTCTTAGTCACTTCAGTGCATAGTGACTGAAATCAACTCTATGGTCACAGCCTAGTTTGGCTCTGGTATGGTAATAACCTGAGTGTGTTATCATTGAAAATTGTAAAGGAGAGGGGTGTAGTAAAGAAAGCCTTGGAAAAGGAATTATAAAGGAGAGGGGGGTAGTAAAGAAAGCCTTGGGAAGGGAATTGGGGAAAAATTGGTATCCCCT
Source organism: Dipodomys merriami (assembly GCF_024711535.1). NCBI lineage: Eukaryota > Metazoa > Chordata > Mammalia > Rodentia > Heteromyidae > Dipodomys > Dipodomys merriami. Next base: position 615,981 of record NW_027204148.1, on the reverse strand, counting down.
TTAGATAAGAAAGGATTTAAAAAGTAAGGATTGTCTTTAATTGTTTGGAAAAGGGAAAGAAGACAAACCTCAGAAAGTTTAAGTATGTAGCAAAGGGTATGAGTATGTCGCAAATGATATGAGTATGTCGCAAATGGTATGAGTATGTCTTAAAATTGGAGCTTACAAGTACAACTGGTATAAAATTAAGTGAACTGTGATACACGGAGGGAGGACTGGTAAAAAAAATGTAAGGGGCTCTGGTACTCTTACTTTTGTTACAATCGGACCTTGTATACTCAACAGACTGATGTCTTTTCTAAAAGAAAAAAATCAGCGCAGACCATCTATTAGTTCTGAGGTCTCAATACCAAGCACTGAGAACAACTGACACCCCAAAAGATAATGTAGAGACACCCTAAATTTTAAGGTTAAAATTACTCCTGAGAAGAAGTGGGGAATGAAAAATTAGGGCTGCGTCCATTTTACAATTTACAAACTGCTGACTCTGCTTCTGTAAACTTGCTTGCTTGAGCTAACACCAACCCCCCATTCCCCCCAGGAAACAAGGAATTGGGTAAAGTCTCAGAGCCCAGGTGTCAGCCCCAGGACAAGGTCAGTGGTCGTAGATAATGAACAGACAGTACGTGTTCCTCAGTTCCCATTTAGAAATTCCCAAGACAGAACCTTGAGATAACGACCACCTGGCAAGACTAAAAGCTAAGCCAAATGTCAACCAATCATAGGCCTGTAACCATGTAAACCCCCCTTAAACCAACCATGGGCCATTCATTTTACAAAGAGTGTTACAAAATTTCCCACGTGGCAAAGTGATTGTTGGTGTATATGATGACCTTTAAATGGACCAATCATGGGATGCTTTGTGTTATGCATTAATCTTGTGGTTTTTGCCTTTAAAAGAAGGCTTGTAACCGCTGCTCGGGGCTCCCTGTCTGCACGGGACAGAGAGTCCGTTTGCGCAAACGTCAAATAAACTCCTCTTGCTTATTGCATCTCCTGGCCTGGAGTCTGAGTTTCTGGGGCGCCCTCCCATTGACGAAAGTATCCCAGGAGTCTGGGGTCTTTCAGTGGTTAGTGTGAGGGTGAGGTTGAGGGTTAGGCTTAGGATTAGGTTTAGGTTTAGGGTTAGGCTGAGGGAGAGGGTGAGGGTGAGGCTGAGGGTGAGGTTTACGTTTAGGGTTTGGGTTAGGGTGAGGGCTAGTGTATGGGTGAGGGTGAGGGTTTCGGGTAGGTAAGTGTTACGGTTAGGGTGAGGATTAGGGTGAGGTTGACGGTTAGTGTGTGAGTTAGGGTTAGAGTGAGGGTTAGGGTGACTGTGAGGGTTAGGGTTAGGGTTAGGGTGAGGGTAAGGATTAGGGTGAGGGTTAGGGTGCTGGTGAGGATTAGGGTTAGCATTAGGGTTAGGGTCAGGGTGAGGGTTAGGGTGAGGTTTAGGGATAGGTTTAGGATTAGGGTTAGGGTTAGAGTTAGGGTGAGGGTTAGGCTGAGTTGTAAGGTAAGGGTTAGGGTGAGGGTTAGGTTTAGTGTGAGGATTAGGGTTAGGTTTAGAGTTAGGATTAGGGTAAGGATTAGGCTGTGGGTTAGTGTGAAGGTGAGGGTTAGGTTTAGCATTAGAGTTAGTGTTAGGGTGAGTGTTAGGATTAGGGTTAGGGTTAGGGTGAGGGTGAGCGTGAGGATTAGGGTTACTGTTAGTTTGAGGGTTTGGGATAGGGATTGGGTTAGGGGAAGGGTGAGGTGAAGGTTTCGGTTATGTAAGGGTTATGTTTAGGTTAGGGTGCGGATTAGGTTGAGTGTGAGGGTTAAATTGAGCGTTAGGGTTAGAGTGAGGGTTAGGGTTAGGCATAAGGTGAGGGTTAGGTTTAGCGTGATGTTTAAGGTGAGGGTGAGGGTTAAGGTGAAGGAAAGGATTAGGGTTAGAATTAGGGATAGGGTGAGGATTAGTGTTCGGGTGAGGGTTAGGGTTAGGGTTAGGGTTAGTGTGAGGATGAGGGTTAGGTTGAGGATTAGGGTGAGGGTGAGGGTTAGGGTTAGTGTTAGTGTTAGGATTAGGGATAGGGTGAGGTTTAGGGTTAGTGTGAGGTTTAGGGTGAGGTTACTGTGAGGATAAGGGTTAGCGTGAGGGTTATGGTGAGTGTGGGGGTTAGGGTTAGCCTTAGTGTTATGGTGAGCGGTAGGGTGAGGGTTAGGATTAGGGTGAGGTTTAGGGTTATATTTAGGTTGAGTTTTAGGTTTCTTGTGATGTTTATGGTGAGGGTGAGTGTTAGTGTGAAGGTGAGGATGAGGGTTAGGTTTAGGGTTAGGTTTAGGTTTAGGGTGAGAGTGAGGGTGAGGGTAAGTGTTAGGGTTAGTGTTAGGGTGAGGATTAGGGTTAGGGTTAGGGTTATGGTGAGGGTAAGTCTTAGTGTGAGGTTTAGGGTGAGGCTGAGGTTTAGGGTTAGCGTTAGGGTAAAGGTGAGTGTTGGTGTGAGGGTTAAGGTTAGGGTTAGGGTGAGGGTTAAGGTTAGGGTTAGGGTGAGGGTTAATGTTAGGGTTAGGGTGAGTGTAAGAATTAGGGTGAGGGTTAGGGTGAGGTTGAGGGTTAGGGTTATCATTAGGGTTAGGGTGAGGTGAGGGTTAGGGTGTGTTTATTGTGAGGGTGAGTGTTAGGCTGAGGGTGAGGTTGAGGGTTAGGTTTAGGTTTAGGTTTATGTTTAGGGTTAAGGTGAGAGTGAGGGTGAGGGAGAGGGTTAGGGTTCGGATGTGGGTGAGGGTGAGCATTACAGTTAGGGTTAGGGTGAGGGTTAAGTTTAGGGTGAGGGTTAAGGTTAGATTGAGGACTCAGGGGAGGGTGAGGGTTCGGGTGAGGGTGAGTGTGACGGTTTTGGTTAGGTAAGGGTTAAGGTTAGGGTTATTGTGAGGATTAGCAAAATGTTGAGGTTTATGGTGAGGTTAGGGTTATGGTGACTGTTAGGGTGAGGTTTAGGGTTAGGGTTATGGTTAGGGTTAGGGTGAGGGTTAGTGTGAGTTTTAGGGTTAGAGTTAGGTTTAGTGTGAGGATGAGGGTTAGTGTTAGGGTTAGGGTGAGGGTTAAGTTTAGGGTGTGGCCTAGGGTGATGGTGAGGGTTATGGTGAGGGTGAGGGTGAGGGTTTCAGTTAGGTAAGTTATAGGGTTAGGGTTAGGGTCAGGGTTTGTTTAGGGTTAGGTTTAGAGTTAGGGTGAGGGTGAGGGTGAGGGTTAGGGTTTGGATTAGGGTTAGTGTTAGGGTTAGGCTGAGGGTGAGGTTGAGGGTGAGTGTGAGGTTTAGGGTTAAGGTGAGCGTTAGATTAGGATTAGGGTTAAGGGTTAGGTGAGGGTTAGGTTTAGGATTAAGTTTTATGTGAGGATTAGGTTGAGGGTTAGGGTTAGGGTTCGTGGAAGGGTATGGGTTAGGGTGAGGGTTAGGGTGAGGGTGATGGTTAGGTTTAGGCCTTAGGGTTAGGATGAGGGTTAGGGTGAGGGTTACTGTTAGGTTTAGGGTTAGGTTTAGGGTGAGGGTAAGTGTTAGGTTGATTTTTAGAATGAGAGTTAGTGTTACTGTTAGGGTTAGGGTTAGGGTGAAGGTTAGGTTGAGGATCAGGTAAAGGGCGAGCTTTACGGTGACAGTGAGAGTTAGCGTGAAGGAGAGGGTTAGGGTTAGTGTGAGGGTGAGGGTTAAGTTTAGGGTGAGGGCTAGTGTGAGGGAGAGGTTTAGGGTGAGGGTGAGGGGTAGGGGTAGGTTTAGGGTTAGTGTTAGGGTTAGGCTGAGGGTTCGGGTTAGTGGGAGGGTGAGGGCTAGTTTTAGCATTAGGGTTAGCGTTAGGTATAGGTTTAGGGTGAGGGCGAGGGTGAGATTGAGGTTGAGGTTAGGGTTATGGTTAGAGTTAAGCTGAGGGTGAGGGTGAGGGTGAGGGTTAGGGTTAGTTTTAGGGTGAGGGCTAGGATGAGGGTGAGGGTTAGGCTGAGGTTGAGGTTGAAGATGACGGTTAGGGTTAGGGTGAGGATTAGGTTTAGGGTTAGGGTTAGGGTGAGGGTTATTATTAGGATGATGTTTAGGGTGAAGGTGAGAGTTAGGGTGAGGCCGAGTGTGAGGATTAGGGTGTAGGTGATGGTTAGGTTTAGGGTGAGGGTTAGGGTGACGGTGAGGTTTAGTGTGAAGGTGAGAGTTAGGGTTAGGTTTAGGGTGAGGTTGAGGGTTAGGGTTAGGGTGAGGGGTTAAGTGAGGGTTAGGGTAAGGGTTAGGGTGAGATTTAGGTTTAATGTGAGGGTTAGGGTTAGGCTTAAGTTTAGTGTGAGGGTAAGGGTTAGTATGGGGGTGAGATTTAGAATTAGTTTAAGGGTGAGGGTTAGGGTTCGGGTGAGGTTTAGTGTAGGGTTAGGGTCAGGGTGAGGGTTCGGGTGAGGGTGAGTTTTAGGGTGTGGAAGATGGTTAGGGTTAGGGTGAGGGTTATGGTGATGTTGAGGGTTAGGATGAGGGAGAGGTTTAGGGTTACAGTGAGCATTAGGGTGAGGGTTAGGGTTAGGTTTAGTGTGTGGATTAGGTTTAGGGTAAGGGTTAGGGTGAGGGTAAGGGTTAGAGTGACGGTTAGGTTGAGAGTGAGGGTTAGGGTTAGTCTTAGGGTTAGGGTGAGGTTTAGGGTGAGGGATAAGGTGAGGGTTAGGGTTAGTATGAGGGTGAGGTTTAGAATTAGTTTTAGGGAGAGCGGTAGGGTGAGGGTTAGTGTTATGGTTAGTGTGAGGATTAAGGTTAGGGTTAGGGTTATGTTGAGGGTAAGGGTTGGGGCGAGGTTTAGGTTAGGTTGAGGGTTAGGGTTAGTGTTAGGTTTAGGCTGAGGGTTAGGGTGAGTGGTAGGGTTACGGGGAGGGTTAAGGTTAGTGTGAGGGTAGGGAGAGGGTGAGGGTGAGCGTGAGGGTGAGGGTGAGGGTGAGGGTTTTGTTTAGGTTAGGGTTATGGTTAGGGTTATTCTGAGGATAAGGGTGAGGGTGAGGGTTAGTTTAAGGTTTAGGATTAGGGTGAGTTTTAGGGTTAGGTTTAGGGTGATGGTTATGGTTAGGGTGATGTTTAGGGGGAGAGGGAGCATTAGAGTGAGGGTGCGGGTTTGGGTGAGGGTGAGGGTTAGGTTTAGGATTAAGGTGAAAGTTAGGATTAGGGTTAGGGTTAGGGTGAGCTTTAGTGTGAGGGGTAGGGTTCGGGTTAGCGTGAGGGTTAGGGTTAGTGTGAGGGTTAGGGTTAGGTTTATGGTTAGTGTGAGGATAAGGGTTAGGGTGAGATTTATGTTGAGGCTGACGGTTAGGGTTAGCGTTAGTGTTAGGGTGAGCGTTAGGGTGAGTTTTAGGGTTAGGGTGAATGTTAGGGTTAGGTTTAGTGTTAGAGTTAGGGTGAGGGTGACAGTAAAGGTGAGGGTTAGGTGTAGGGTTAATGTCGTGACCACCTCGACCAGCAAGGAAGACGCCACCTGGGATTCTTATTAATGCGGTTTATTCAGGACCTTGTTACAAGCTTCTCTCCTGCTTCTCTCCTGCCTGCTTCTTCCCGCTTCTCTCCGCCCCCTGCACCCGCGCTCCGGCTATAAGCTTCCTGGAAGGCCAATCACTAAGCGCCACGTGGCATATACCGATAGTGTCGCAAACACGGAAGCAAACTAGGAGCCAAGTCATAGCCATATAAGGAGTTGTTTTTACAGAGAGCACTCGTCACCGGGAAGATGGAAAGTGGGAGCCAGCGCTATCTTACCAAGGAGTTACAATATTGCTGTTGCAGCCGCTCCTTACGGCCGTGCCGTCTTTGGTCGTGGCTCCCGCAGCTCTCCACAGCTCCGCTTTTTTTGTTTTATTAAGCAAAGGTAAGAGTAGAGGTTGGGCCTCTGTCTAAAACATTAATGAGAGGACCTTGCACTGGTCTTCGCCTGAGGGGCGCCTTCTCCAGTGATGACCAGGCCCGTCTGATGCCTTTTTTGCAGAGGTGGGATCTTGGGCATCAACCCACTTGCAACCCAACATGCTCTTCTTGCGCTCACACCAGGGAGTGATTACCAAGTGCAGTGCATTTGCCGCGCACCCTGTGCTATTCCTGTAACGTGGCAAGCCACGCGTAGGGGGACTGTCCGGCCTCAATGGCAGTGAAGGCCTGGACCACCACAGCCATACTCCTGCCCTGGAAGCTCCTAATCCGGCATATGCACCACAGGCACAGCAAGATCACCAATGCCAGGATACCAATAAGGGAGCCCATTCCCGCCCACTCCTTCAAATGATCCACAGCTGTCAAAATCCAGGAGGAAACATCTTGTAACAGGGCATCATCCATCCGGGTAGAGTTTATCGCGACAATGACCGATCGTAGCTGCAACATCATTTGTTCGAATTCCCCCGTCCAGTTGCCTAAAAGATAACTTGACAGTTGTTTAGACAAATTTGCTGCTTGGGTAGAGTTATAATACTGAATAGCAGTAATACAAAGCCCTTCATATTTTTGAACACATCCCAGCTGAGCCAACTGCCACAGGATATCAACCTGCTCCTGCACAAGGTCAACCCTTTGATATAACAGCATCAGTCCTCCTTTTAATTGTGCATTGGCCGCTTGTTGTAAATCCATAGCTCTAGCTGTAGTAGCCGACAAGTTATTTAAAGTCTGAGCCGTCTGCACAGTATGTGACATGGCAACAGCGGCAGCCGTCGCACCCGCAGCAGCCACAGCTATAGCAGTTACAATGGCCGCAGTGATGCCAAAATCTCTCTTATGCCTAAACAAAGTTACAGCTTGAGAAGCATCTACTGGCACAGGCACCCAACGTGGGATCCGTGCATTATAGCTAACGGATACTGAGAACTCCAGCAGGTAGCATAATAGCAGGTTTCATTAGTGCAAGAACATACATCATCTGAGCATACAGAGGTGTTGTTAATTACCAAAAACACAAAAGGGGAAACCACACACACGGGTGTAGGCTGATAGCTAAATACCGTATAATTCTTACTAAAATGACAATTGGCACCCACAGTACGGGCAGTACTAGTCAAATTGCAAGTCATGTTTGCTATAAAAAAGTGACCTCCTTGCAGCATAACTATAGGTTCGGCCTGCAAGCAACTTCCATTAAGACCACATAACAGCCAATTATTAAAGGGATTAATTCCAGCCCAGAATTGTACACTAGCATTGGACAAAACACTAGGGGAGAATGAAAAACGCTCAGACTCATCAGCCCAAACAGCGCGTTGTGATTGGCAACCTGTCCAAGGCCAAGCCTCCCCCATACGGTCAGGCTAGCAAAAAGGGGCCCATTTAGGTTGCTTTACAATCCACATGTCAGTACTTAACTTTAAGCTTTTATAATATCTACGTAAGACAGTATTAACAAATCCAGTAGCATTTGCCCAAACCTCAGTTGATCCCGGATTTCCATACCAATATCTAAAATAAGCGGCGGGGGAACTAGTCAAGGCCATGCAACTACCATTAAGGGTCACATCACTTAAGCAAAAGCATAGCGTGCCCGTCAAGCTAATATTTCTAGCTTCACCTATCCCTGCTATTTGTTTATCCTCTGGGTAAAAGGGAAGGTTAAGAGTCTTATTTGTAGTGAAAAATCTAGGGAAAAGAGAGGCGTCATGTCTCACGGGCATGGGCCTCGGGAATGCAGACAGTATCCCCCATCTCGCTACCGTCTAGCCCTGTTGGATCATCAGGAGCTGTATGATCAGCAACGCAATCTTTTGTTTCTTCCGTGTTCCGTTCATCTTGGACTCGCCGCACAAGTCGTTCGGGCACCCACACTGGATCCGAACGATTCTGAGGAAAAACCACAAACAGATCCTCGTGCCCATACCAGCACGGGGTTAGGCCCGTTCCAGAGACCAGTGAGCACATCCTTCCACAAAGCTGATCCTAAGGCCCAAGGAGTGGAACAGTTATGCCTATCCGCCGCTGAGCGACCAGCGTTATCCAAATTCAAAAAATTTAGGGTGAAAAGTGTCATGGCTATTCTTTGTCTTGCTGTAGCCATCAGGGTTCCAGCTCCCCCTTTTTGTTTTATTAACATTTTCTTGATAGTACGATGAGTTCTTTCCACAATTCCTTGTCCTTGAGGGTTATAGGGCAGTCCATGCACCAGAGTAACACCCATTTGAGTGCAAAAGGAAACAAAGCGCTGCCCAGTATAGGCAGTTTTTAGCTGTTTTGGCATTCCCCAGGCCGCCCATGCTTCCAGGCAGTGAGATATTACATCAGTAGCCTTTTCCCCTGACAGGGGGGTGGCAAGTATAACACCCGAAAAGGTGTCAACAGAAACGTGTAGATATTTTAAGCGGCCAAATTCTGGTACATGAGTTACATCCATTTGCCATACTTGTAAGGGTCTTAAACCACGTGGATTAACTCCAAACGTAGGGGACTTATGGTAAATAATACATCGGGGACACTCCTTTACCACTTGACGTGCATCCGCTCTAGAAAGGGAAAAGCGGCTTTGTAAAGTCCTGGCGTTTACATGAAATTTGGCATGAAAATCTTTTGCTAAGTCAACAGAAGAAGCATGGAGCGCCCACTCAGCACGAGTGTGTGCATCAGCCAGGGCATTACCCCTTGTCAGTGGTCCTGGGAGGCCCGTATGTGCTCGAATATGCATTGGAAAAAATGGTTCCTTGGGTTGCCATATAAGGGATTGTAGCAAGATAAAAGGAGCTACAACAGAACTGGTAGCCTTTATTGTACCAACCGCTTCCAATATCTTTAAAGCATTTATTACATAGGCTGAATCTGATATTAAATTAAAGGCACAGGGGAAAGCTTTAAATACTTCATTTACAATCATCAACCCAACAATCTGTGGGTTACCAGGGACAAATTGATGCTGCACGGGGTCTTGGTTACCTGCGACGTATACCCCGCATCCCGTTTTGGAACCATCCGTAAAAATATTTATAGCCCCTCCAATAGGCTTTTGGGCAGTTACCTTTGGAAAAATCACTGGATGTTCCTTTACAAATCTCAGTAGGGGGTCTTTGGGCAAATGATTATCAATATCTCCTGGAAACATGCATCTCAAAATGGACCAATTGTCAATAGTGGCACATAAAGTCTAAACTTGGTAGGCATTGTAGGGAACAATGATGGAGTCCGGATAAATTCCAAAAAATTGTAAACTCTGTTGAACTCCTTGCAGAGCTAAGCCCGCCACTGCCTCAGGGTAATACTCCAGCACCTTTCGGGGGAACCATGAGAGTGTAACCACATCAACGGCCCCTCTTGCCAAAGTACCCCAGTTGGTTGGATCTCAGTGGGAAGAATGCATAAATCAAAGAGTTGGCCATCTTGTAGCCTGTTTAAACAGGCGGCACTTAAAGCCTCCTCCACCCTTTTGAGAGCAAATCGGGCGCTCTCAGTCAGGTCTCGTGGGGCGTTTAAATCTATATCTCCTTTTAACATATCAAAAAGGGTTTTAATTCATAATTTGGCAATTTCAAATACCCCCTTATCCAATTAATATCCCCCAACAATTTTTGAAAATCATTTAAAGTCTTTAAGTTATCTTTTCTCAGGGTCAATTTTTGGGGCATGATCGACCTGGGATGTATCTTAGCTCCCAGGTACTCCACCACACTGCCTGTTTGTATTTTTTCTGGTGCTGGATAAAGACCCTGTTCCCTTAAGGCAAAAACCAATTCTGCATAGGCCTTTTGAAACCCAGCTTCTTCCTTATGAGCTATCAAAATGTCATCCATATAATGGACCACCTTGAGTTTAGGATGCCGTTCTTTAACAGGAGCTATAGCCCTGCCGACAAACAGCTGACACATAGTGGGGCTGTTGGCCATACCCTGAGGCAGTACGACCCACTCATATCTTTGGTCAGGTTCTTCATGGTTACAAGAGGGCACAGTAAAGGCAAAACGCTCACAACCACAGAATGCAAGGGGATAGAAAAGAAACAATCTTTTATATCTATTACCATAATAGGCCAATGGTCAGGGAGGGCGGAAAGCAAAGGTAACCCTCCTTGTACAGGGCCCATAGTTTGCACTTGTGCGTTTATGGCACGCAAATCATGAAGTAATCGCCATTTACCCAACTTCTTTTTTATCACAAATATTGGAGTATTCCATGGTGAAACTGAGGGTCTCACATGGCCCAGGGTTACTTGTTCTTCTACCAGTTTATGAGCGGCTAAAAGCTTTTTGGAGGATAGAGGCCACTGAGCTACCCATACCGGTTCCTCCGTCTTCCAGGGAATGGGAACTTGATTCTCAGCGGCCCCTATGAAAAACCCAGCCCATGTCTATCAAGTTTTTGGTGGACATCAATAGGCTCTTTACAGCCTTGCAAGTTTTTTCCCAGTCCATGCCCTGGGCAGTAGCCCATTTGTAACATCATTTCCTTTGAGGTAGGAGAATATTCATTACTAAGTCAAAACCCCATCTCTTTGAGTAAATCTCGACCCCACAGGGAGACAGGCAATTCTAAAACATAAGGCTGGATATTTCCAGAGTGTCCCTCTCCATCCTTCCAGTTGAGGGGTCTTGCACTTATGTCAGGGGCTTTGGCATAGCCCAACCCTCTCAGGGTTTGTTCTGAGGCCTGTAATGTTCTGAGGCCACCCTCTCGGTCAATCCTTTTTGGCAATAATGCTATATTCCGCCCCTGTGTCTAACAGTCCTATAATCCTTTTTCCTTCAATCTCCAGCTTAAGCGTGGGTCTCTGGTCTAAATCCAGGGCTAGGTACACTGACTCAATTCTGGAGGAGCCAAAACCCTTTTTACCTCTCTCAGACTGTATGGCAGGAAATTTTTCATATAGGCTAGGCAGGAGTAACAATTGGGCAATTCTGTCTCGAGGGGAAATTGCTACAATATCTTTTGGAGCTTCTACCATGATTTTAACTATACCTGTATAATCTGGGTCAATAACTGCTGGGTGAATTTTAAGCCCTCTAAGAGTAATGGAAGACCGGCCAAGTAGTAGCCGCACTGTGCCCCGTTCTAGAGGACCTTGAAAATCTGACTCTATTAACTGAACGCCCATTTGCAGGGTTAGTACGAGTCTGGTGGTGGTGCAGAGGTCCAGTCCCGCCGAGCCTGTAGTGGCTCTCCGCGGTTCTTTGGATGCCTCAGGGTAGGCCATCCTTCTTGGGAAATTTCCTAGGTTGGGCTGTCCATTGCCCCATACATTTGAGGGCCCTGGGGACAGGGGCCCCTGTGCCCGTTTTTTGGCTGCATGATGGGGCCCAAGGCCTGGCCGTTAACATCTTTGAGTGATCTACATTCGTTGGCCCAATGCTTTCCTTTATTACATCTGGGGCACAGCCCTGGCTGCTTACCCGTTGTAACTCCTCCAGCCCTTCCGGTTCCTTTTCTCTCTGGGCAATCTCTCTTAAAATGACCAGCCTTACCACACTTAAAACATACTCCAGATGTCACTCCAGAGCCCCCCCCCCCCGCCTATTTGAATACTGTAGTACTGCGGCAGCAAGGCCTGCATTAGTTAGAGGTCCTCCCAGCTCCCTGCACACTTTCATCCATGCCTCCAACCCTCTATTTTTATACGGGGTAATGGCGGCTTTGCATTCTTTGGTGCATTGCTCATAGACTAATTGTTTTATAAGAGGCATAGCCATGTCAGGATTCCCAAAAATTCTGCCTGCTTCTTCCACCATTCTGGCCACAAAATCTGAAAAAGGCTCGGTAGCCCCCTGCAGGATCTTGGTGAGATTGCCACTAACTTCCCCCTTATTTGGTAGTGATTTCCACGCCTTAATGCAAATATCATTTATCTGTTGATACACTTCAGGGGGATATCCTATCTGAGCATTAGCAAAGCGACCTTATCCTAGGAGCATGTCTCTGTCCCAAACCTGACGTCCGTTCGCTTGATTGATGGCTGCCTGTTCATTACAAAATTCCAGTAAAAATGCCCTCCAATCCAAGTATTGGCCTGGACTCAAACATGCCCGTGCTAGGCTTGCCCAATCAGAGGGGGTCATGCAATATCTCTTTATAGCTTCCACTTGAGCTACGGTAAAAGAGGCTGTAAGCCCATCCGTCCGAACAGATTCAGCCAGGGACTTAATTACTTTAAATTCTACAGGCTCATGGAATCTCTGTTGATTATTGTCTTGAAAAACTGGCAAGGCGACTTCTGCTCGAGCAGTTCGCCAAGTGTCCGGGCAAAATGTGTGCCCATTGGCTCCATGTTGATATGGAGGAGGAGCTAAAGGGGTCTGACCGGAAGTTCTTTCTATGTCCTCATTAAGTGCAGGTTGGCTTAGCTTACATTCCCCTTGTTTTATACGGCTCCTTTTCATCTGTTGAATAAGTGCTCTCACTTCTTCCTCCTCTAACTCACTGGAACTCCCTCTTTCCGATTTTAGCTCGGACAGATCTGGGTATAGTCACACCCTTTTGCCCTGTTCACTGTGTTCCTTTTCACTGATCGCCTTCTCTGACCTCTCTTCCTGTAACTGCTCCAGTGCTGACTGTCCATTTTCTATAATCTCACAGCAGCTCTGATCCTCCAGGCAGCCACTAATCAATCTCCAAATGGGGCGGACTCCTGCTTTAATGTGCCCTCTTCATAGGCAAAGTCCAAATCCCTGCCTAATTTTTCCTATGAGGCTATTGTAAGGCTCCCGGACACTATGAACCAAGGAGCTACAATGTTGCATTCTTCAAGGAACCTCTGTAAAGTACCCTTCTTTAACTTCAGTCTTTTTGAGCATAGTAGCTCTTCCAGGGCCCATCATAGGTATTAAAAATTTTATTTTTTGTTACTTTCACTTTAGGCCTGTATTTTATTTCTTCCCGGGTTTCTGCTCTCTCTTTTATCTACAGAGAAGAGGCCCGTATTATGCCCGGTTTAATCGCGGATTCCCACTTCACCTGGGAACTTACCCCCCCTCTTGTTGCAGATTCTCCCTTTTCCTGGGAATTTACTGGTACACCACCCTGACCTCAGAGAGTTCTGAATTCCCCGTACGGGCCGCCAGCTGTCGCGACCACCTCGACCAGCAAGGAAGACTCGACCCGGGATTCAATGCAGTTTATTCAGGACCTTGTTACAAGCTTCTCTCCTGCTTCTCTCCTGCCCGCTTCTTCCCACTTCTCTCCACTCCCACCCCCCCCACCCGCGCTCTGGTTATAAGCCTCCTGGATGGCCAATCCCGAAGCGCCACGTGGCATATACCAATAGGTTCACAAACATGGAAGCAAACCAGGAGCAAAGTCATAGCCATATAAGGAGATGTTTTTACAGAGAGCACTTGTCACCCCGGGAAGACGGAAGGCGAAGCCAGCGCCATCTTACCAAGGAGCTACAATGTTGCATTTGTGGCCGCGCCTTACGGGCACGCCACCTTTGGTCACGGCTTCCGCAGCTCTCCATAGCTTAGGGTTAGGGTTAGGGTGAGTATGAGGATTAGGGTTAGGCTTAGGGTTAGGGTTATAGTGAACTTTAGAGTAAGAGTGAGGTTTAGGGTGAGGGTGAGGTTGAAGGTTGAAGCAATAGGGTTAGGGTGAGGATTAGGGCAAGGGTTAGGATTGAGCATAGGGTGAGGGTGAGGGTTAGGTTTAAGATTAGGGTTAGGGTTAGAGTTTTGGTGAGGCTGAGGGTGAGGGTTAGGGTTAGGATTAGATTTACAGTTCTTGTTAGGGTTAGGGTTAGGGTTAATTTGAGTGTGGGTGTGAGAGTTAGCTTAGAGTTATGGTTAGGATTAGGGTGAGGGAGGGGGTGAGGGTTAGGTTTAACATTAGGGTTAGGATTTGGGTTAGGCTGAGGGTGAGGGTGAGGGTTAGGGTTAGGATGAGGGTTAGGGTTAGGGTTAGGATGAGGGTTAGGGTGAGGGGTAGGGTTAGGGTGAGGGGTAGGGTTAGGGTTAGGGTGAGGGTTAGGGTGAGGGTTAGGGTTATGGTTAGGGTTAGGGTAAAAGTGAGGTTTAGAGTTAGTGTTAGGGTGAGGTTTAGGTTTAGGGTGAGGGCTATGGTGAAGGTGAGGTTTAGGCTGAGTGTGAGGGTGAGGGTGAGGGTAAGGGTTACGATTTCCGTTAGAGTTATGGTAATGCTGAGGGTGCCGGTGAGGGTGAGGGTGAAGGTTAGGGTGAGGGTTAGGGATAGGATGAGGGTGAGGTTGAGGTTAGGGTTAGGATTAGGGCTAGGGTTAGGGTTAGGCTGAGGGTGACAGGGAGGATTAGGGTGAAGGTTAGGGTTAGAGTTAGGGTTTGGGTTAAGGTGAAGGCTAGGGTGAGGGTGAGGGTTAGGGTGAGAATAAGGGTGAAGTTGAGGGTTTCGGTTAGGTAAGAGTTAGGGTTATTGTTAGGGTGAGGATTAGGATGAATGTGAGGGTTAGTGTGAGGGTTAGGGTTAGGGTAAGTGTTAGGGTTAGGTTTAGTGTTAGGGTGAGGGTGAGGGTTAGGGTGAGGGTTAGGGTGAGGGGTAGGGTTAGGGTTAGTTTGAGGGTTAGGTTTACTGTGAGGGTTAGGGTTAGGGTTACAGTTAGGGTTAGCGTGAGGTTAAAGGCTAGGGTGAGGGTTAGGGTGAGGGTGAGGCTTAGGGTTAGGGTTAAGGTTTGGGGTTGGGTGATCGTGAGGGTGAGGGTGAGTGTTAGGGTTAGGGTTAGGGTTAGGGTTAGGCTGAGGGCGAGGGTGAGGTTGAGGGTAAGTGTTAGGTTTAGGGTTAACGTTAGGGTGAGGGCTACGTTGAGGGTGAGGTTTAGGGTGATATTGAGGGTGAGGGTGAGGGTTTTGTTTAGGTAAGGGTTAGGGTTATTGTTAGGGTGAGTTTTAAGTTGAGGGTGAGGGTTAGTGTGAGGGTTAGGGTCAGGTTGAGGGTTAGGGTTAGGGTTAGAGTTAGGGTGAGGGTTAGGATTAGGATGATGTTTAGTTTGAGAGTATGGGTAAGGGTGAGGGTTAGAGTTCAGTTGACAGTGAGGGTTAGGGTGTGAGTGAGGGTTAGCATTAAGGTGAGGTTTAGGGTGACGGTGAGTGTTAGGGTGAGTGTGCGGGTTAGGGTTAGGTTTGGGGTGAGGGTTAGGGTTAGGGTTAGGGTGAAGGTGAGGTTTAGGGTGAGGGGTAGGTTTAGGGTTAGTGTGAGGGTTAGGGTTAATGTGAGGGTTAGGGTTATGGTTATTGTTAGGTTTAGTGTGAGGATAAGTGTTAGGATGAGGGGTAGGGTGAGGCTGAGTGTTAGGGTTAGAGTGAGGGATAGGGTGACGCTTAGGTTGAGGGTTAGGGTTAGAGTTAGGGTTATGGTGAGGATTAGGGTGAGTGTTAGGGTTAAGTTTAGGGTGAGGGTTAGGGTTAGGGTGATGTTTAGGGTGAGGAGAAAGGTTAGGGTGAGGGTGAGGGCTTGGGTGAGTGTGAGGGTTAGGGTTAGGGTTAGGGTGAAGGTTTAGATTAGGGTTAAAGTTAGTGTGAGGGTTAGTGTGAAGTGTAGGGTTCGGGTTAGGGTTCGAGTTAGGGTTAGAGTGAGGGTTAGGGTTAGGTTTAGGATTAAGGTTAGTGTGAGGATAAGGGTTAGGTTGAGGGTTAGTTTGAGGGTGAGGGTTAGTGTTAGCGTTAGGGTTAGGGTGAGGGTTAGAGTGAGTTTTAGGGTTAGGGTGAGTGTTTGGTTTAGGGTTAGGGTGAGGTTTAGAGTTAGGGTGAAGAATAGGGTTAGGATTTTTGTTAGGCTGAGTTTTATGGTTATGTTTAGGGTTAGGGTGAGTGTGAGGTTTAGTGTTAGGTTTAGGGTGAGGTTTAGGGTTAGGGTGAGTGTTAGTGTTAGGTTTAGGGTTAGGGTTAGGGTGAGGGTGGAGTTGAGGGGTAGGTTTAGGGTTAGGGGTAGAGTTTGGGTTATCCTGAGGGAGAGATGAGGATGAGGGTGAGTTTTAGGGTTAGGGTTAGGATGAGGGCTAGGGTGAGGGTGAAAGTTAGGGTGAGGATGAGGGTGAGGGTGAGTGTTTCGGTGAGGTAAGGGTTATCGTTATTGTTTGGGTGAGGATTAGATTGAGGGTGAG